>NC_028637.1:18581353-18664227 GCF_001406875.1 Solanum pennellii | reverse complement strand
TAAATATTTTTACAACAATAGAAAATCTATTGCAACTAAATTAAATATCTCTTTTGTTGTAGTGTCAACTATATATTATTATTTTTTTCTCACTACACTCAATTACCTTTGTGTGTCTCTACTCATAATACTTTAATGTAACTTAATTTTCTTGTAAATTTAACAGTGACATGGTACTTTCCTACTCAAAGCAATTGTCAATGTTAGAAAAGACAATAAGAAGAATGGTTATGGAGATTTTGGGAGTAGAGAAATACATTGAGGAGCAGAATGAATCATCAAATTATGTACTTATTTTCAATAAATATAGAAAACCTACAAGGGATGAGAAGGGAATTGGATTGGCTCCACGCAGAGACAAAAATATACTAACTATTTTATTCCAAATTCAAGTAAATGGATTGCAAATTCAAAGGGATAATGGACAATGGGTTGATGTTGAATTCTCACCTAATTCTTTTCTAGTCCTTGTTGGAGATGTTTTTAAGGTACTTGTTTCTTATTCTTTTATGGTCTTTACTTTATATTTGGAGGATGTTCTATACAAAAAAAATATAGTTTAAACATTTTCTTTATAATATTACTTTTTCTTGGGCAGAGAGTTCATTGAATTGTAAGCTCTCTTTCTCACCATCTAGTTATAAGGTTTGCTTATACTTGGGTCTTTTCAAACTTTTCTCACCATCTAAATTTAAGGTTGTCTTATACTTGGGCATTCTCAAACTTTACTTGTTATATCGATCATATTGATATGTTATTATTGTTTTCTTTTAATATTAGCCATTAGGTAAATATGTCACTATCTGCTACATTAGGTAAATATGTCACTATCTGCTACATAGAATATTTTCAATGGAGCCCGTTGGGAAATATCTTAATGAGTAAGTGATACAAGAAAAGAGGCTACAACCTTTTGGAAATGAAATATTACTTCAAAAGATTTTCAATTACTACTATTGCATTGTTGGTTTAGGTAAATCAACATCTTAATATGTTTATATATGTTGGTTTCTCTTTAAGTGTGTTAACTAATTAAGTCAAAAAAAGTTACTTTTACTTTGTTCAAATGATACTTTTATTAGATGGGTTTAAGTTTTGGTGTACCACAATTAAGTTATAAAAAAGTTGAATCATTCAAAAGATAATTACAAATAATGCTAACATGAATTGGTTGATCAAAACAAGTGATAAGTTATAATAAATTAAATTACATATATAATATATATAACTATAAAAGTTTTCAGTGTATATATTTGGAGTAACAAGCATACTGGAGCTAGTCAAATATTTAAATATTTTACGGACAACTAACAATATTTCTTCTAACATTTTAAAATATTTTTGCAGGCATGGAAATGGTAGATTACATGGTAATTCATAGAATGCTAATGTATAAAAAAGATGAAGAAAGGTTCTCTATAGGGTTTTTTTACATTTTCCAAAGAAGGTTATCTTGTGAATATCCCTAAAGAGCTTGTAGATGAAGATCACCCTTTGCTTTACAAGCCATTTGATGGTATCAAATATATTCTAGTAAAAGCAGAAAAAATTTTCCACTATGAAAAAAGAACATATAATAATAATTCAGAATTTCTTAGAACTACATTGTGTATCGTCTACCATGCCAGAGAGTCTCCAACTATGTCCCTTATATAAAGATCTCAAATTGTCCTACACCTATAAGGAAAAGGATTTCCAAATTCTAGAAGGAAAATATTTAACTTTTCAAATTTATTAGGAAAAAAGGTCTCCTAAACTAATAGAAGTTATACTTTTCTAAAATAAACAGTAAATAAATTGAATACATAATTAACATTGTCAAATTAATAGTCGGCCACTTGGCATTCTACAAAGAATTAAGACAACTTTTTCTAAGATAAAAACACACTTAAATTCGCTTTGAATAAGAAGTTTAGTAGAAACTAAGTTTTCCCTAATAGAATATTAATGTTGAGGTCTGTATTTTATTATTAGACATTTTCCTATAACAGTATGACACTCAACGTAGTATTAAAGAATACTAACAATAAAGACTTTTATCTTTATTCACATCGTTTTTGGTTTACAATAAAGACTTTGTTATTTTATTTATATTCTTCCAATCATTAACTTAATAAACTTCTAGAGTTGTCGATGTTTTTATATAATTCAAGTTCGAATAAAACTCAAATAGACCTGAGAATTATAAGGCTTTAATCCGTAGAAAACAAATATTGATATAAGAAAAATAAAAAAAAAGATAATTTGCTTAAGTTTGTTATTTTTTATTAGTGCTAAATTTTTATTTGATAATATAATGGGAAAGTCTATTATGATATAATAACAGTTATACAAGATGTAAGAATAAAAATCAATCCCACTAAATTTACAGTCAGCCTTTAGGAAATTATTTCTCTTAAGCCCCTGAGATTATAGAACATACCCTTTTAAAATTGACCGATTCACTTTAACAAAGTAGGATACCTCAATGTTTTGCAAAATTTCAAAATCACTCAATGTTTGCAAATCACTAAGTATGTGAGGAGGAATTAGATATTTATAGAAAGCATTGGTTTAGAAAAATAGCATTGGTATGTACTTGGACAAATGTGATTCACACTTCGAGTAACAGCTTAAAAATAGCATTGGTCTGTTAATGTGCGGTTCACACATGCTCAAGTTCATTTCAATGTAATGATTCAGAAGGTCTTTTTTATATGATATAATACTCGTGAATACCTACTTGATATGTGTGATTGATATACTTGAAACTTATTGGTTTTTGAATTGTGATTGATTGACTGAGATTGTTAAGCCTTGTGAACTATGTACTGTAAAACTGCTAGGTTGGACTAATCTCTATACATGTTTTAGTTTGAGAAAGTTCGATTGGGATGAAAGAAGTACTCATATTCTAGGCTAGTTTTGATTTGTTTAGTAGGTTGCTTGATGAGTACCTTGTTGTTTGGTACTCACTTCTTGCTTCTATACTTGTGTGGGTTCTTAGCCTGGACCCGTGTGATCTTCTTCTCCTCCTTTGTCTATTTTCGACTAAATATTTTTACAACAATAGAAAATCTATTGCAACTAAATTAAATATCTCTTTTGTTGTAGTGTCAACTATATATTATTATTTTTTTCTCACTACACTCAATTACCTTTGTGTGTCTCTACTCATAATACTTTAATGTAACTTAATTTTCTTGTAAATTTAACAGTGACATGGTACTTTCCTACTCAAAGCAATTGTCAATGTTAGAAAAGACAATAAGAAGAATGGTTATGGAGATTTTGGGAGTAGAGAAATACATTGAGGAGCAGAATGAATCATCAAATTATGTACTTATTTTCAATAAATATAGAAAACCTACAAGGGATGAGAAGGGAATTGGATTGGCTCCACGCAGAGACAAAAATATACTAACTATTTTATTCCAAATTCAAGTAAATGGATTGCAAATTCAAAGGGATAATGGACAATGGGTTGATGTTGAATTCTCACCTAATTCTTTTCTAGTCCTTGTTGGAGATGTTTTTAAGGTACTTGTTTCTTATTCTTTTATGGTCTTTACTTTATATTTGGAGGATGTTCTATACAAAAAAAATATAGTTTAAACATTTTCTTTATAATATTACTTTTTCTTGGGCAGAGAGTTCATTGAATTGTAAGCTCTCTTTCTCACCATCTAGTTATAAGGTTTGCTTATACTTGGGTCTTTTCAAACTTTTCTCACCATCTAAATTTAAGGTTGTCTTATACTTGGGCATTCTCAAACTTTACTTGTTATATCGATCATATTGATATGTTATTATTGTTTTCTTTTAATATTAGCCATTAGGTAAATATGTCACTATCTGCTACATTAGGTAAATATGTCACTATCTGCTACATAGAATATTTTCAATGGAGCCCGTTGGGAAATATCTTAATGAGTAAGTGATACAAGAAAAGAGGCTACAACCTTTTGGAAATGAAATATTACTTCAAAAGATTTTCAATTACTACTATTGCATTGTTGGTTTAGGTAAATCAACATCTTAATATGTTTATATATGTTGGTTTCTCTTTAAGTGTGTTAACTAATTAAGTCAAAAAAAGTTACTTTTACTTTGTTCAAATGATACTTTTATTAGATGGGTTTAAGTTTTGGTGTACCACAATTAAGTTATAAAAAAGTTGAATCATTCAAAAGATAATTACAAATAATGCTAACATGAATTGGTTGATCAAAACAAGTGATAAGTTATAATAAATTAAATTACATATATAATATATATAACTATAAAAGTTTTCAGTGTATATATTTGGAGTAACAAGCATACTGGAGCTAGTCAAATATTTAAATATTTTACGGACAACTAACAATATTTCTTCTAACATTTTAAAATATTTTTGCAGGCATGGAAATGGTAGATTACATGGTAATTCATAGAATGCTAATGTATAAAAAAGATGAAGAAAGGTTCTCTATAGGGTTTTTTTACATTTTCCAAAGAAGGTTATCTTGTGAATATCCCTAAAGAGCTTGTAGATGAAGATCACCCTTTGCTTTACAAGCCATTTGATGGTATCAAATATATTCTAGTAAAAGCAGAAAAAATTTTCCACTATGAAAAAAGAACATATAATAATAATTTAGAATTTCTTAGAACTACATTGTGTATCGTCTACCATGCCAGAGAGTCTCCAACTATGTCCCTTATATAAAGATCTCAAATTGTCCTACACCTATAAGGAAAAGGATTTCCAAATTCTAGAAGGAAAATATTTAACTTTTCAAATTTATTAGGAAAAAAGGTCTCCTAAACTAATAGAAGTTATACTTTTCTAAAATAAACAGTAAATAAATTGAATACATAATTAACATTGTCAAATTAATAGTCGGCCACTTGGCATTCTACAAAGAATTAAGACAACTTTTTNTTTTTGAGGATTTTATAGAATGACTAAATTTCTCGCTCTTATGTTATTCTTGCTTTACTTTACACTTTTCCTTTGTATTTTTGGATTAGAGGCTTACTTGTCTTGATGGGCTACACAAGTGTCATCACGGCTATTTTTGGCTCAAGAAAATTCTTCAAGTTGCACCAACCCGAAGAACACCTAAACTACAAAACAAAAAGTCAGTAAAAAACCTAACTAGAATATTTAACTAGTACGCTACAATCTTCTTTTAGATTTACAGCCCCACAAACTCTTCAATCAGACTCTCTTAAATATGAATTCTCTTGTACTTGATTGTGCTCTGCTTGTCTCTCTATGTAAGTATACAAATTTCTTTGTAGAAAACTCTGCGTTATTTATAGGTGTAAGAGTTAGTGTTTAAATTAATTTTGAAACAAAATTCATTCATTAAAGTTTTGAAATAACAAAATAATGAATGTGAGTTGTAACATTATTTTTTGTTTTTAATTCTACGTTATAGGATTTTGAAAGAGACTTTTTAATTCTATGTCAACGATTTTTTGAAAGATAACTTTTATTTTCAATTCATGCAACTATAACAAATTCTATTAAATAAAAGTCTTTTTCTTGCAAAACTTTTATCCTATAAATTGAGTTTCTTTTGGTTAAAAAAACGATGAGCAAAAAAAAACTATTTTCCAAGAAAAACACTTGTGAGACATTAATTAAAAGGTTAAATAACCTGTTCAAGAATAAAAGAGCGACATTCTTGAATGCTTCTTGTTTTGTGGCTTAGCTGACCCAAAGATAGAGTTGTTATTTATTCTTCGGATTGCTCGTGGAAGAGACTCCAACTATCTTCAAGAAACGTATTAACGTGCCTCTAAGCCAAGCAAACTTTTTTTTGGATTCCTTGTATTTTTATCATTCTTGTTCATTTGTTCTAAAAATTTGAAGATAGTTGTCTCTATGACATCCACATAAATAACAAACAATTGTCCAAATTTTCCTAATTCTAATTTTGAAATATTTGATGGCAATGACTTTCCCAGATGGCGTGGAAAGATAAAATTCTTTTTAAGACGATTAAAGTTGGCATATGTTCTTGAGAAACCTTGTCCTAATGCTCTTGGTTCTGATGTAGCAACAGACGAGACTACTTTAATTAAAGAACAAATTTCCAAATGGCAAGATGATGATCACATATGAAAGAATAATATTCTTGGAGGAATGTCCAATAAATATTATGATCAATATTATATTAAGTGCAAATTTGCTGAGGAGATTTGAGATACTCTTAAAGCTATTCGTTTAGCAGAAGAGGCGAGTTCAAAGAAATTTATTGATTCAAATTATATGGAGTTCAAAATGGTTGATGACAAATCATTCACTGAACAAGTACAAGAATTTCAACTTATAGCTAATATAATTTCAATATCTGAAATTTCTCTTGATGAAAACTTTCATGTTGGTGCTATTGTTTCAAAACATCCTCCATCTTGGGGAGTATAACAGCAAACTCTTGCACAAGAAGGAAGATTTGATTCTTGGACAATTATTGCAACACTTACAAATTGAACAAGAGACACGATATTGCAACAATAACATCTTGAAGGAGCCCATCATAAAATCTCATGTTGTTGAAAAAAATATCAAGAAGGAACCTGCCAATAATAAATTTTTGAAGGCAAAGAAGAGTAAAAATTTCAACGTACTAATTTTAATCCTAAGTTGATTGAATATTATCATTGTCATAAAATTGATCACTATGCACGTGATTGTAAAATTCTTAAAGCCGAAAAGAAGAATGAAAAGACAAATAACAATACAAAAAAGGTACTGGTGGCAATGCTCACAGAAGCATTTGTAGCGGGAGATCAAGTGGAATGGTGGATAGACATTGGTGCAACTCATCATATATCAGGTAATCAAAATTCTTTCACGACCTATGAATTAGTGGAGGGAGGGGGGGGGGGGGATNGGGGGGGGGGGGTGATAATGTTTTGCATATGGGAAACTCATCCTCCGCTAAGGTTGTGGGGAAAAGAACTGTTATATTGAAATTCACTTCTGGAAAAATGGTCACAATGATAGACGTATTGCATGTTCTTGATATTCGAAAAAACTTAGTGTTAGGTATGCTTCTTTCGAGCATGACTTTAAAATGATTTTTGAGGCAAATAAATTTATTTTATGTAAACAAGGCATGTTTGTTGGAAAATATTATGCTACAAATGGCATGTTCAAACTCAATATTGAAAATGAGAATATTTCTGCTTATATTGTGGAGTCTTTAGATTTATGGCGTGAACGTCTTAGTCATGTGATTTTTAGATCCATTAAACTTATTATGAAAAATGGATTAATTAAAGACCATGGAAAGGATTATGTTACTAAGTGTATTAGTTGTAGCAAATGTAAAATAACAAAAATCCTTTCAAGTCTGTTGAAAGGATATCCACACTTTTGGAGTTAATCCATACTGATATTTGTGAATTAGATTGTTTATCAAGTCATGAAAGAGATATTTTATCACTTTCTTTGACGATTATCAAGGTAAAGATATGTATTTCCATTAAAAAAAGATGAGATATTTGAGACTGTCAAAACATATAAAGCAGAAGTAAAAAATAAGTTGACTTAAAAAATTAAATCAATTACATCTGACAGAGATGGAGAATATTTTAAATCAGATATTGTTGATGTATATGAAAAAAAAAGCATTGAGAAATAATTGACAATGTCTTATACACTACAAAAAATGGTCAAGCAGAAAGAAAGAATAGAACTTTCATCGAAATGGTAATCTCTATGCTTTATGGATCTAGTATCACTGAAAATTTGTGGACCGAAGCCTTATTTTCTGCATGTCATATTTTGAATCGAATTACTTCACAGAAACATGATTCATCTCCACATGAACTTTGGAAGAATCGAAAGCCAAATATAAATTATTTTAAAGTATGATGTTGTTTGGCTCATGCTAGATTACCAGATCAACATTTGACTAAGCTTGGCTATAGAGGAGTAGATTGTGTATTTATTGGTTATTCACAAACCAGTAAGGCTTATAGATTTTTTAATCTTGAAACTCCAAGACGTCATACACTTAATGAATCGTTGTACACTAACATTTTTGAGCATATATTTCCTAAGAAGAAAAATTCTTCGAAACAAAATACAAGTTCTTCCATATCTAATCTTAAAAGAAAAATAGTTGAACCTTTGAAAGAAAGTCAACCAAGACGTACTGCAAAATCAGCCAAACCAAGAGACTTTTGGACCAAATTTTGAAGTATATTTAGTTCAAAGGGATCCTGAAAATTATGTTTAAGCTTTCACATGATGCTCTTTTCTGGGATGAAGCTATTGATGATGAAATCCACTCTATTATGTGAAAGAATACATGAGTTTTATCAGACATCCTTCCTGGATGTAAGTCTATTGGTAGTAGATGGATCTTTAGAAAGAAATTGAAATCTGATGGTACCTTAGATAAGTACAAAGCTCGCTTATGAAAGATTTTACTGAATTGAAAAATATTGATTATTTTGTTACCTTTACATCTGTAGTTCGAATGAATTCTATTTGCTCTTCATTGCTTTAGCTGCAATTCATAGTCTAATAATACATCAAATGAATGTGAAGACTGCATTTCTAAATGGTGATCTAGATGAGGAACTTTACATGAAAAATCCAGAAGAATTTGTAGTTCCTGGTCAAGAACACAAAGTTTGTAAGCTTTTTAAATCACTCTATTGATTAAAGCAAGCTCCAAAACAATGGAACGAGAAATTTAGACAAGTAATAATTTCTAATGGCTACTCAATCAATGGTGGTGATATTTGCATATTTAGTAAATTTCAAAACAAATCTGGTGTTATAATGTCTTTATGTATATGATATGTTGATCTTTGGAACTGATACAGAAAGAGTCAAAGAAACAAAATTGTTTCTAGCTTCTCCATTTGAAATGAAAGATCTTGGAGAAGCTGATGTAATTTTAGGTATTAAAATAATGAGATCAATGAATGATTTGACTCTTACTCAATCAAGTTATATTGAGAATGTTTTAAAAAGGTTTGGTCACTTTGACGACAAACCTGCTCCTACACCATTTGGTCCTAGCATCAAATTAATGTGGAACTCTAGTGATGTTCCCGATCATCTGACATATTGTTAAATTGTTGAAAGTCTTATGCATGCCATGCATTGTACCAGGACGGATATTGGTTACGCAGTAGGAACTTTTAGCAAGTTTACAAGCGATCCCGGAGTTGAACATTGTAATGTCTTAATTCGTGTTTTATGATACTTGAAGGGTACAATTAATGCTAGCCTACATTATTCTACATTTCTAGTTGTTCTTGAAGGTTGCTACTTGGAATTATGATCCGAATGACTCTAAATCTATTACTGCTTGGATTTTCACTTTGGCTAGAGAAGCGATCTCTTGAAAATCAAAGAAGCAGACATGTATTACCCATTCAACCATGGAATCAGAAGTTGTAGCTGTATCTTCTGCTGGAGAGGAAGCTGATTGGTTGCGATCTATGTTGATAGATATTACTTTGTGGAGTAAGACTGTACCACCATTAGTTATCTATTGTGATAATCAAGATGCTATATTTCGGGCTACAAGTGATTGATACAATGGCAAGTCGAGACAAGTTTGTCTCAAACATAATCATGTGAGGAGATTATTAGAGGAAACTGTGATATCCTTCAATATGTAAAGTCCATATTTAATTTAGCGGATCCTTTGTCTAAAGGGTTAGGCAAAAATTTAGTGGTGGAAACTTGTAATGGGATTGGAATAAAGCATATTATAAATTAATTGTACTTTATGGAAACCCTACCTAATGACGTAATCTTGGGTTCAAATGGAAAAACAAGTAAAGTTACAATTGTGAAGCACATCAATAAAATTCCCATAAATAAAATAAAATAAGCAGATGTGCATGATTGAGATTTTATTCTCTTAATAAATTTATAAGACCGATCTCGGTTGGAGTTACTAAGAAAACTTTTGATAATTTTTCCGATATTCCTACTGAAGAGAAAGATGAGATTATATTCTCTTAATAAGTCTATAAATCGATTTTTGACTGGAGTGTGTAGGAATATTTTTGATATATTTACCGATACTTTGCTGTAAAGGAAGATGAAATTTCTCTTAACGAAGTTCATAGACAATTTGGTCGGAGTATGCAAAGTTACTCTTGATGAATTCACTGCACTAAGTGCGAAGTGGAGGCTGCTTCAATAAGATTTTAACAGGGAAATCTTAAAGCACATGGCTAAAAGATTCAAGACACATGGTCGTAAGGTGTCAAAAGATTTTGATATTTACCAGAACATAGTGTTACGCGTGGAGTATTTTTCTGTTTCATTCAATGAACCACTTAGTTCAAGATTCTTTCACTAAGTAGTCAATGATTTAGAAAGACTTCACTAGCTAACTGTGTAAGTCCAAAAGACACCATTATTGACACATGTTGCTATATTAATGTCTCAAAATAATATTTGACTTTTCAAAATAAAATTTCTTGAAACAAGTGGGGGATTGTAAGAGTTATTGTTTCAATTAATTTTGAAACAAAATTCATCTGTTAATGTTTTGAAATAACAAAATAATGAATGTGAGTTGTAACGTTCTTTTTTATTTTTATTCTATGTTATAGGATTTTGAAAGAGGCTTTTTAATCCTACGCTATGGATTTTTGAAAGATATTTTTTATTTTCAATTAATAAACCTATAATAAATTCTATTAGTTAAAAGTCTTTTTCTTGGAAAACTTTTATCTTTTAGATTGAATTTATTTTGGTAGAAAAAGATAAGGAAAAAATACTTTCCCTTGAAAAACACTTGTCAGACATCAATAAAAAGGTGAAATCACCAATTCAAGAATAGAAGAGCAACATTCTTGAACACTACTTGTTTTGTGGCTTAGTTGAATTCCATCGATAGAGTTGTTATTTATTCTTTCAGTTGCTTGTGGAAGAGACTCCAACAATCTTCAAGAGACGTAAAACGTGCCTCTAAGCCAAGCAATTTTTTTTTTGGATTTCTTGTATTTTTGTCATTCTTGTTCATTTGTTCCAACAATAGGAACCATATTTCTCCTTGTATGAGTCGAATTCCAATCCTAATTTAACTTCACTTAAAAAGAATATATTCCCTTATAATCGCCTTCATACTTCATTCACTGCCTTCATACTCTGTTTTATGTTTTCACTTTATTTATGTCTCCTTATTTTAGTTGGATTTGGTTTTCTTTGATCAGGTGGTGAAATTTCTATGAATAAAGAACCAAATCTAATATGAAGACTATAGGGAGCTTTATCATAAAGATAATAGGGCCACCTTTAATTAATGGTATATCCTGTTTAGTTCGATTTGAGGAAGTGGACATTATTTAGGAAAAACTGTTGAGGAAAGTATGCTTTTGTAGTCCCTGCTAGGAAAACCATTTATAACAACTTGAAAACTATAATATCTCAATATTTCTCTTGTCATTGTCTTTATACTTCTTCCAAAAACTAATAAGTTTGTGTGCACCCAAAGGTGTACCCTAGAGGTCAGTGAAGTGGTTCAAATTCTAGACACGAGGTGATTTCTTCCCATATTTTCTAGCTATCTTAGCCTTGGTTGATAGAGTTACTTAGTACCTATTGTCGTGGAAGGTGACGAGTATCTTGTGGACTTAGTTGAGGTGCACTCAAGTTGGCCCGCGAACCCAGATTATCAAAAACACCTAATAGTTGTGTATTCACATCCAGTCCGCCAAAACGCATTGGAACTCAGTGAGACTCTATGCTTAATTGATTAGGTTAAAGATTTAATAAACTTTTTTACAAAAAGTTGTCAACCTTGCAAATTTACTTAGCCTAGGTTCACAACTTTTTTTCAAGTTTCGTGTGGCATATGGAGCCATTTCCTGAAAATGCTCGTTTAATGTTTGAGCTTGCTGGAAAATATTATTTACTATTTTTTCTCTGTATCTAATGTTGAACCCCTGTGCTATCAAGAAGATGAAACACTGCTCATTGAGTCTTTTTGCGTCCATCACTGAATGGTCAAAGCACCTAGTCTGATAAGGGATAAAAATGCAGGTTAATTCGTACTGGGCAGGTTGAGAGCAGTGTCTGCTCCCCTGTACGGTGGGTTGGATGGTTGTTTGCTATTAGGGACATCTGTTATGCACAACAAAAAATAGTATATTAAGTAAAAAGTTTAGGGATGGCAATCAGGGACTCAATGATCTCATTGAAGATCAGTTTTCTCCGTTTCTCCTTAAGGACAAGGCGAATTTTTAGGTAGGATGCACTGATACAAATGCTCCTTTAAGGACTTACTCTGGATAAAAATATTGGCGAGCAGCATGTGGAGATAATCTATCTTAGCTTGTCTGTCTTATTTTCTTTGCATTAAGTAGGATAAATTATATAAGCACTAATTATCTATGGTAATTATAAAGTAGAAGTTATTACCAACAGGCAACAACAGTTAATTACAGCAGTAACTGTTTCTATCTATCTGTTAGGAACTTTTTCTATCTATCTATTAGGAGTTATTTATGTTTAATATAAATATTTGTATTCTAGGATAATTCTAGGATGTAAATATATTATCGTGTCTTTATATTTGGAGATTTGTCAACTCCGTACGGACATTATTATTGATTAATGTAGTGTTTAAGATTTCATTTCATATAAGTTCCTATCATTGCCCCTGTTCTTTTTGGCTCAGTTGCATTTATGAAGTTTATCCAAAAGTAGATAAGTATTTGATAGTGCTTTTGTAGTAGTGACACAACAATGTACACACTAGAGAAAATGCCAGCACGGAATGTTAACTAATATTATATCAATCATTAATCCTCATTGTTTTAAGCGCATAATATGATGAAAATTTCTACTTTTTTTATGTCTCACATTTAAGTATTTAGTGCATTTAAGTATACCTTTTTTATAACTGCAAATTGATTTAATGTATATGTGCTCATGCCTCTCTTTTTGTTTTTGTCAGAGAAGCAATATTGGATTTTTCAGTTTGGAATATAAGAAATTTAGCCCCTTGGTCTTTGTGAGAATTGAGAGAATGAATTTCTAGTGATCTTGTATCATAGAATATATTCATTTTTTTCGGGAACTTAGAACTTGATACAGATTTTATTAAGATGAAAATGAAGAGAAGAAACTAACTAGTGGAAAGGCAGGTACAATAGCATTTCATATAGGATGACTGGCATGTGAAGACAATTTTGGTAATTCCAATTCGGAAGAGACAAGACTTCAGCTAGAGGATCAAACTGAGACGTCTACTCTTGGAAACACATCAGTGTCACCTGAAAAGGTGGGAAGAACAGCTGGTGGGGGCCATCACACAATATCAACTGGTAATGTATCAGAAATCTCTGTGTTGACCAATCAAGAGAAGCATGTGAAAACACAGTTCAAAATCCTAATAAATCAGAATATAGAAAGAAAACAGATGGTCAGCCTAGAAAGCGAAAATCTATTTCGGGATTCCCAATTAGCACTATTGAACTTCTACCTTCGAAGTCGAAGGAGAAGTCTGGAGATTCTGAGGCAAAAGATATTGTGGTAACTCATGATGCTACCGAGGAAAATAAAAGAAAATGGAGAAAGAATAAAAACAAAAAATATATAGCTGTGATCAAATTCTCAATTATAAGGGGGCCATAAAAGGTATTCATTACAAAGAATAACATATGAGCAAACATTGATTGAAGCTTACTCTTATGAAGGCTGTAAAGGACAAAGGTTTGTTATCTTTTATCAGAATTATTATGCTGTAAAATATGTGGGAATTTAATTGATGAGTGCTTAATGAAGGTTGGAAAAGGCAATCTTCTATAACTTGTAGTAGCTTTATTGTAGTACACAATTTTCTGACTTGCAGATACTTGACCACTCAAAGCAGCTTTTAGGTCAAATCAAAACTTCCTATTTTTGAAGTATGAACAATATAAAAGATTGATATTGACAAAACAAAGGCATAGGTACTTTAGTTCATTGAATCGGTAGATGTTACCCTAAAATATTTTAGATTAATTTTGCATAATCGTTCTGTTGATGATGTTTCTGAAGTACACTTGGAGGTACTGACTATCAAAAAAAAAGTACTTGGACTGGTGTACCATCAAGATGTTCATGTTTTGCATTATTAGTGTTGCTTTGATATGATGGTCTCATTACTTGCTCTTTAGTGTGAGGAAGCAGGTGTAAGCATGCTAATACTTGTATTGTGCTTTGATGACATCTGTCATAGTCTAAGGGCAACGTGTTTAGCACCTACTTGATTTTATTGCCATAATAAGATGATCCTTTTTAACCCCGTCATGTCTCATTCATAAGGTGAGCATATTATGTATGTGTATATGCCTAGTGCATTGTTTTTATTTTTATAAAATTACCTGCCCTTTTACCTGAATCCTTAACTGCAGTTGTATGCTTAACCTATCCTAAAATTATCTGGCCATTTAAAAAATTATATAATAGAAATTATTCATGTCTGGTAGTTACTTTTTTATTGGTTAGCTCACTTCTACTGTATTTCTGTTTATTTTAAAATTTTGAGAATATACTTTCTTTATCCGCAAACAAAGGTTAATCTTCATATATGAAATCTTGAAAGTACTTTAAGGTTTCATTTTTCCTTTTTCAAACTCCCATTTGCCTAAATGTGGTAGAAAAAAGAAAAAGAGGAAACTTGATATATTTTCCATTTTACACTGAATTCATGCACTTGCAACTAAATTTATTTATTCTACTGTTGGTTTTAATGATTTTTTTTTTTTAAAAAAAAACTCAAACTGACTGAATTTAGACTTGTCTATTTAGTTCTGAATGCTCAAGTTAAAGATTTTGGGACATATGGTTTTTCTTAAACATCCTTTAGTCAGAAAAGCTTTAAATATGAATTGGTTTTTGGATATGGTGTATAATTGCAACTCAAGCTTTGGTTCGTTTCTTTCGTACATATTAGTTTCTAAAGACAAAGGTTTGGATTGATAAACAAATAAGTTCAATAAAATGAAAGAATAGTAAATTTTACCCTTTAGTTAGGAGATAAGGGAATAAATAATTTGTGTAACACTCAAATCTATAGGTTATGATTCTCCTGTGCAGCAAAGTATGATGTATGTTACAAAAACAAACCTTGCATCTTGATTCATACTCCTTTTGTCAATTTCTTTATTTGCTATTAAAGGTTAATCTTGAAAGAATTTTAAGGTTCCGTTTTCTATCTTTAACCTATTACAAGCATTGTTTGCCTAGATGTGGGTAGACACAAGAATAGAAGAGACTTGATACATTTTCCATATCACACTAAATTCATGCATTTGCAATTAGATTGATTTATATTTCTACTATTGGTTTTAGTGTTTCTTGTTTTTTTTTTCAAATCTCAAAGTGGTTGAATTTTGGCTTATCCATTTAGTTTTGAATGCTCAGGTAAAAGCTTTATCGATGTATAGGCTTTTATTGAACACTGTCTCGTTAGATGAGTTTAAATCTGAAATGGATTTTGGGTATTGTGTATAATTGCAACTCAAGATTCGGTCAGTATCTTTCTTGCAAATTAGTTCCTATACACAATTACAAAGTAGTTTCTTAAGACAAAGATTTGAATAGATAAGTAAATAGATTCAAGAATAGAAAAAAAGGACTGAATTTCCTACCCTTAGGGTAAGAGATAAGTGAATGTATAATTTGTGTAACACTTGAATCAATAGGTTAGGACACTTTATTGCTACAGAGTATTATGGAAGTTACAAAACAAATTTCTTAGTAAAAGATGCATATGTCTTTCACGGTGTATGCTATAATCAAACTAAAAATACCATAAAATAGAAAGAACCAATGATATTCTTTTACTGTTTATTTGTAGCTTCCTATTCCATTCTAATCTATGGAATTCAATTAATTGGAATATGTGTACATTCATTAAGTTCAATTTATGATCCTCCTTTTATTTCTTGAACATGTAATCAATTTCGAGTTCTACCCTTATTCTGTCTTGATGTCCTATTTTGACTTCAGTGGATGATTGACATGAATACTAGAAAGTTTATATTTCATATAATTTAGAATAAGATGTATTGGTTGTAATTTCTATGAATAAAGAAAGAAAATCTATTATGAAGAGTATATCAAACTTCATCAGAAAGAATATAGGGCCACTTTCGATTAATGGTATATCCTGTTTAGTTTTATTTTGGGAAGTGAACATTATTTGGGACAAACTGTTGAGGAAATTATGCTTTTGTAGTCTCTGCTAGGAAAACCATTTATAACTACTTGAAAACTACCATATCTCTATATTTCTCCTGTCATTGTCTTTATATTTCTTCCAGAAACTTATAGGTCTGTGTGCACCCAATGGTGTACCATAATGGTTAATGAAATGGTTCAAATTCTAGACACTAGGTGATGTCTTTCTGTGTGTTGTAGCTATCCTAGCCTTGGTGGATAGAGTTACTTAGTACCTGTTGCTGTGGAAGGTAACGGGCATCTCATGGAATTAGTTGAGGTGCACTCAAGATGGCCCGGGAATCCAGATTATCAAAAACGCCGTATAGTTTTGTATTCCAAATCAGTGTACTCATCCAGTCCGCCAAAATGGTATTTGAACTCAGTTCGGCTTTATGCTCAATTCGACAAGATTATAGATTTAATAAATTTTTTTACGAAAAGTTGTCAACCTTGAACATTTTACTTGTCCTATATTTACAATTTTTGTCATGTCTTGTCTGACATATGAGAGCCATTTCATGAAAATGATCTTTTATTCTTTGAGTTTACTGGAAATATTATTATCTTTTTTCCCCTGTATCTAATGTTGCGCCTCTATGTTATCAAGAAGATGAAACACTGCTCATTGGGTCTTTTTACATCACTGAATGGTCAAACTACCTGATCTGGAAAGGGATAAAAATGCATGTTCAATTCGTACTAGGCAGGTTGAGCAGTTTCTTCTCCCCTGTACAGGGGGTTGGATGGCCGTTTGCTATAAGGAACTTCTGTTATGCATAAAAAAATTGTATATTAAGTAAATAAATTAGGGATGACAATCAGTGCCTCAATGATCCCATTGCATATCAGTTTTTCTCTTTTCGCCTCGAGGACAAGGTGACTTTTTAGGTAGGATGCACTGATACAAATGCTCCTTTAACGACTTACTCAGGAAGAAAATATTGGTGAGAAACATATGGAGATAATCTATCTTAATTTATCTGTCTTATTTTTTTTCATATTAAGTAGGATAAATCATATAAGCAGTAACTATATATAGTAATTATAAAGTAGAAGTTATTGTCTGCTACAATTATTTACAACATTAAGTATTTGTAATGGTTTCTATGTATCTATTATGAGTTATTTATGTTTACTATAAATATTTGTATTCGAGGAGAATTGTGGGAAGGAAACATATCATGATGTCTTTATATCTCGACATTTGTCAACTCCATACGGACATTTTTATTGGTTAATGCAGTGCTTAAGATTCTTGCACTTTATTTAACCAGAAAAGTTTCATTTTCATTTCATTTCATATCAGTTCCTATCATAGCTCTTGTTCTTTTTTTCGCTCAGTTGCATTCATGAAGTTTAGCCAAAAGTAGATAAGAATTTGGTAGTGCTTCTTTAGTATGTGACACAATAATGTACACATTAGAGAAAATGCCAGCAACGAAATGTTAACTAATATTGTATCAAATAATTAATCCTTTATTTGAAGCGCATAATTGGATGAAAATTTCTATTTTTTTAATCTTACAAATTTATGTAATTAGTTCAATTATGTATACCTTTTTATTATATTATTATTAACCTTTTTTTTATAACTGCAACTTGGTTTGATGTATATGTGCTCATGCCTCTCTTTTCGTTCTTGTTAGAGAAGCAATATTGGATTTTTCATTTTGGACTATAAGAAATTTAGCCCCTTGGTCTTTGTGAGAATTGAGAGAATGAATTTCCAATAATCTTTTATCATTGAATATATTATTTTTTGCGGGAACATAGAACTTGAATACAGATGTCATTAAGATTAAAATCAAGAGAACAAACTAAATAGTGGAATGGCAAGTATACTAGGATTTACATATAGGATGACTTTTTTGTGAAGACATTTTTTGTAATTCCAATCACGAAGAGACGAGAAATCAGCTAGAAGATCAAATTGAGACGTCTACTCTTGGAAACACATCAGTGTCACCTGAAAATGTGGCAAGAACAAGGGGCCCATCACACATCATCAACAGGTAATATGTCTTAAATTCTCGGTGTTGGCCAATCAAGAGAAGCATGTAAAAAACAGTTCAAAATATTATTCAATCAGATTATCGATAAGAGAGAAACAACATGGTAAGCTTGGAAAGAAAAAATCTATGTCAGGATCCCTAATTAACAGTATTAAACTTCTACCTTAGAAGTCGAAGGAGAAGTCTGGAGCTTCTGAGGCAAAAGATATTATGGTAACTCATGATGCTACCGAGAAAAAGAAAAGAAAAAGGAGAAAAAATAGTGCCATATAAGGTACTTATTACAAAGAATAACATATGAGCAAACATTGATTGAAGCTTACTTTGGTGAAGGCTGGAAAGGACAAATGTTTGTTATCTTGTATCATAATTATTATGCTGTAAAATATGTTGTAATTTAATTGATAAATGCTTAATGAATGTTGGAAAAAGACGATCTTCTATAACTTGTAGCAGCTTTATGGTACTACACAATTTTCTGACTTGCAGATACTTGACAACGCAAAGCAGCTTTTAGCTTAAATCAATATTTCCTATTTCTGAAGTGTGAACAATATAATAGATTGATATTGACGGAACAAAGGCATAGTTACCTTAGTTCATTGGATCGAGAGATGTTACTATAAAATATTTTAGGTAAATTTTGCATAATTGTTTTGTTGATATATGTTTCTGAAGAACGCTGGGAGGTACTGACTATCCAAAAACAAAAAGAGTTGTTGGAGACGGGTACTTTCAAGCTGTTCATGTGTTGCATTAGTAATATTTCTTTGATATGATGGTCTAATCACTTGCTCTTTACTGGGAGGAAGCAGGTGTAAGTAGACTAACCCTATTGACTTACTTGTATTATGCTTTGATGACATCTGTCATAGTCTAAGGGTAATGGGTTTAATACCTACTTGATTTTATTGCCCAAATAAGAAGATCCTATTTTAACCCGTTATGTCTCATTCATAAGGCGGACTTATTATGTATGTTTATATGCGTAGTTTATTGTTTTTATTATGTTATATGCCTAGTTTATTGTTTTTATTTTTATAAAATTATTTTCTCTTTTACCTTAACCCTGAACTGCAGTTGTATGCTTAACCTAGACTAAAATTATCTAACCTTTTCAAAAATTATATTATAGAAAGTATTCAGGTCTAGTAGTAACTTTTTCATTGCTTATCTCACTTCTACTTTATTTCCTATTTATTAAAAATTTGAGAATATATTTTCTTTATCCGCAAACAAAGGTAAATCTTCATATCCGAAATCTTGTAAGTAGTTTAAGGTTTCATTTTCCCTTTTTCAAACCCCCTTTGCCTAAACATGGTAGAAACAAGAAAGAGGTGAAACTTGATACATTTTCCCTTCTACACCAAATTCAAGCATTTACAGCTAAATTTATTTATTCTACTTTTGGTTTTAGTGTTTCTGTTTTTTTTTAAATCTCTAAGTGGATGAATTTTGGCTTGTCTATTTAGTTCTGAATGCTCAATTTAAAAATACTTTAGTCACGTAAGCTTTAAATCTTAATTGGCTGTTGGATATGGTGTATAATTGCAAATCAAGTTTTGGTTCGTTTCTTTCTTGCAAATTAGTTTCTAATGACAAAGGTTTAGATAAATAAGCAAATAAGTTCAAGAAAATGAAAGAAAAATGAATTTTACCCTTTTATTAGGAAACAAGTGAATAAATTATTTGTGTAAAATTCAAATCTATAGGTTACGACTCTCCAGTGCTGCAAAGTATGATGTATGTTACAAAAACAAACCTTGCATCTTGGTTCATACTCTTTTTGTCGATTTCATTATCTGCAATTTAACGTTAATCTTGAAAGTATTTTTAAGTTTCCGTTTTCCTTCTTTCACCTAAAAAGGTGGAAAGAACATTTGGTGGGGGCCATCACACAGCATCAACATGTAATATGTCTGAAATTCTCGGTGTTGACCAATCAAGAGAAGCATGTGAAAATGCATATCAAAATCTTAATTAATCAGAATGTTGAGAAAAGACTTGGTCAGCCTAGAAAGCGAAAATCTATTTCAGGATCCCCAATTAGAAGTACAAAACTTCTACTTCGAAGTCGAAGGAGAAGTCTGGAGCTACTGAGGCAAAAGATATTGTGGTAACTCATAATGCTACCAAGGAAAATAAAAGAAAAAGGAGAAAGAAAAAAAGTAGTAAACATATAGTTGTGAATGAATTCACAAGAATAAGGGGCCATATGAGGTACTTATTACAAAGAATAACATATGAGAAAACCTTGATTGAAGCTTACTCTGGTGAAGGCTGGAAAGGACAAAGGTTTGTTATCTGTTAATTGATGAATTCTTAATGAAGAGTATAGGGCACTTTATCAGATAGAGTATAGGGAAACCTTTTTACCATTAAGTTAATGGTATATCCTGTTTAATTTTCATTAGGGAAATGGACAGACTTGGGATAAACTGTTTAGGAAAGTATACTTTTGCAGTCCCTGCTAGGAGAACCTATTACATCAACTTTAAAACTACCATATCTCAATATTTCGCCCATCATTGTCTTCATATTTCTTCCAGAATCTAATAAGTTTTTGTGCACCCAAGGGTGTACCCCAGTGGTCAATGAAGTGGCTCAACTTCTAGATATTGGGTGATTTCTTCCCATATGTTATAGTTGTCCTAGCCTTGGTGAATAGAGTTACCTACTAACCTGTTGTTGTGGATGGTGATGAGTATCTTGTGGAATTAGTTGAGTTAGACTCAAGGTTACTCGGGCACCACGATTATCAAAAAAGCCTAATAGTTTTGTATTCCAGATCAGTGTACTCATCTAGTCCGCCACAATGGCATTGGAACTCAGCGTGTCTATATGCTCAATTTGAGTACATTATAGATGAAAAAAACTTTTTTACAAAAAGTTGTCAACCTTTCAAATTTTAGTTGTCCTAGGTTCATAGTTACATTTCAGGTCTCATGTGACATATGGGAGCCATTTCATGAAAATGCTCTTTTATTGTTTGAACTTGCTGGAAAATATTAT
Organism: Solanum pennellii; assembly: GCF_001406875.1. Classification (NCBI taxonomy): domain Eukaryota; kingdom Viridiplantae; phylum Streptophyta; class Magnoliopsida; order Solanales; family Solanaceae; genus Solanum; species Solanum pennellii. Next base: position 18,643,032 of record NC_028637.1, on the reverse strand, counting down.
TATCTTTTTTACTTTGTATCTAATGTTGCACCATTGTGCTATCAAGAAGATGAAACACAGCTCATTGAGTCTTTTTGCGTCCATCACTGAATAGTCAAAGCACCTGGTCTGTTAAGGGATAAAAATGCAGGTTCAATTCGTGCTGGGCAAGTTGAGAATAGTGTCTGCTCCCCTGTTCCTGGGTTTGGATGGATGCTTACTATAAGGGACTTCTGTTATGCATAAAAAATATAGTATATTAAGTAAAAAAAATTTGGGCAAATCAGGGCTTCAATGATCTCTTATTGTTGTTCCTGAGTAGTAGTCTTTTGGTAAGTAAATAATAAGTTACCCATTAATTTTTTAAATTTTACATTTGATGGACTAACTATCAATTACAATGAGTTTGTGTATAAATTATAGAAGGAGGACTAGTGTGATTGGACAATCCCCCCCCCCCCTTCCCCCCGCCTCTCAATTTGAAATTATGAAGGTCTCGAGAGATGTCTATATCTATTCGTGCCTCATATCCTCATTAGATATTTTTGCTAAAAACATCCCTCAAATAACACAAGATTAAAGTACATCCTTGTAATATCACAGTGACCAAGGAACATCTTTTAACTATTGAAAATCTTGCAAGTTTCACCCTTCTGTCAAAAACTGCTAGAAATCTAACAGAGCATTTTAAAACTAATGTGACACCAATATAGTTTCTATTTGCAACTATGTTCTTTTTTTAATCATAGTCAATCTTCTTCCTCCATAAGCTGGAACCGGTAGAATAAACATCGATCATCACTAATTAGCACTTCATCTTTTTCTTGAAGTCATTGAGTGCTCACAGTCAAGGAACAGAAATAAAATGAAAGATGAAAAATATGAGAGTTTGTGAGTATGTATTATAATAGGACTGAAACGAGAAATATGTTAGTAGCATTACTAGATGAAATATGCACATGATGTAATTGGATTGACATTCTGACACGTCTATGATATTTTTTTTGCCATAGCATATACATATGCATTAGGATAATAACAATAAGTTGTTAACTCTTAGCTAAATTTTGATTGCTAAAAATAAAGAACCAAATTGAGATGGGAAAATATTTAATGTTTTTGTGGAGAATATGGACAATGTTACCTTCATTGGTTTTGGATAATTATAAAAAAAACTAACTATGCTTGTTATTGCCTTTAATTTACCTTCTTCTAATTAAGAGGAAAGACTTTGAACAACACATGTACCGCTTATTAAAGCAATCATTCTTCATGTTCTTGAGGGGTACTGGTTCCGTTTGCATGATTACACTTTGCATTATTGCATCACCGATTGAAAAATGACCAGAGTGGAAAATGAAGCATACTTCAACAAATGAAAGTTAAAATTCATATTTCTGAGAACTGAGTGAATATGAAGTGTTCAAATCTGAGGAGTTTTTAATAAAATTCACCCACTCCATTAGATTTTCAACTGCCTTTTAACTATGGATGAGATTTATTAATGTATAGATATTTGAAGGGTGTTTTTTGTTCACTATGATATTACAAGGATGTGCTTTAATTTTATCTGTCTGATGATATAATTGCCGTGTTAAAACTGAGTCATATTTTTATTTAGCGATTAACATCATTTTTCTACTTTTTGTACATGAAAAATATAGAATCTGATAATTTTTAATTTATGGATAGAATAAATCCTCAAGAAAAAAAAATTTGTGAAAGTTTTTTATATTCAATATTAGTTATAAACAAGTTAAAACCGTTAAAAATGTACACTATAACCATATAAATAATATTTTTGGGGATTATCTAAGGTCAAAGGTTCACCACTTTTTGTTATTATTACTTTGTTTATCTAAAAAAATTATAGAAGAAGAAAAATAAATTTGAAACAACAAAAAAAATACTATTGTTGATCCTTTTATAAATTCATTCTTCATCAAACTGCTGCTTTGAAGGCCCATCTAGATGTTTCATCAATGCAACATTATGACTTTTTCAAAAATATCTATGTATAATTGTTGCATAAAAAAGTACAAGTATATAAAAATGTTGAATTCTAGACTCATGTTGAAAATATTTTCGAGCATTTGTATTGACCGGGTTTCGTTATAGAAATGCCAGTGGGGGGAAATCTGGGCCGAAAAACCTTTTCTTAGTACTAGGATTTTCCCAACCTTGTCCATCATTGGAGGAAATTGAGTCATCAAGTTGTACGAAAATCTGGAAGCAATCGGGTGGAGTAAATAGAAATTTGATTACATGGTCGACTAGATAACTCGTTAGGGGATCCGTATGACTTTACGATATTAAATTATGATGAATAGATCTCTAGGAATCGACCATAGTGTTAAGGATACTTTCTGGGCGTAGTGGGTTAAGAGTTCGTTGTGAAAGGCGAAAACTGAAAATTCCTTAGGAAGTCATAGCCTCGCTTCGTGCCACTGCAGCGATGTCTCTACAACGGGATGGGTACTATGTAGCTAACAATGCAGATATTGAATTATATGATTTTTGGAATTTATCAAGGGAGCTCACTGTTTAAAAAAGTGTCATTGCGGCGACGTCACTATAACGAGATGGGTGGCGCTGTAGATGTATGGCGGGCTTTAAAATGGTAAATAAAATCCTCACATGAACTTACTTTGTATTTTTCAACTTTTTGAGTTAAGAGACAACCCCTGGGATATTCAAACTAGTTTTCCACAATTCTTGAAGCTAGAGGTGAGTTTTTTAATTTCCGAATTAGTTTTTCTATTGGTAGAACATTTTAGAATGGGTTAATATTGATGGTGAAGGATTTGTTGAAGAATCCTATGGTGGAATTAACTCTAAATTTACTAGTTGGGGTCATGAGTTTGAACTAGGGTTGATAACTTGTTAGTATTCCACGAATTTGGTGTTTCTTTATTGATTTTCGTATACAAATCATTTTTTATAGACCACTAACAAGCAGAATAAATCCATAAAGGGAAGGATCAAGTTGTCTAGGGTTTCAAGCTTATTTTCGAGGTAGGTGATGGTTGTGATTCAATTATTATGTGATATACACTTGCTTTGTTTGATTGTGATACTTGTATATGTATGCATGTTGCAATATTGTTCATAGATGTTGAAATAAAATAAATGAATATCGACACCCTCAAATCATGACTTGAATGGGTGATATTGATGTATTATTGTGATGTGTGATTTGGATCTTCTGCCATGTCGCGGCACACTTACTTGCACATGCTAACTGGGATCAGTTTCCATGTTTTGGCATAAAAATTTGATCGAATTTCCATGTTCTGCCATGCTAGCAGTTTGACTTTTGGTTCAATGAGAGAACCAACTATGTGATGAAGAATGTTAATTGTGATGTTGATTCTTAGGATAGTATTGTATATGTTGATATGTATGCATGTGTTATAATATTGTAATTGCTTTGTATATGTTGATATTTATGCATGTGTTATAATATTGTAATTGCTTGCTTATGTTACACAAGTGGGATAGCCGCGTGATTCTACTAGTACACAATGGTTGAATACAGGACATTTTCACGAGAATGTTGATATATCTCGCTTAGGAGATTGGTGATCGCTTCGAGTTCAAGGGGGAGTCACATCATTTGGGTTCCATGGAATTTTCTTTAGTCTATGTCCACCATTTTCGTACCTAGACCTTGTTTTAGTTTGTTAGATAGTTCACTAGAAATTCTTATCAGAGTTTGTTCTCGTTTGTAGTTTTGATAAATTGACTTTCAGATTCTAGACTTATCTTCCACATTGCTAGATAGTTATTACATCTTTACTTAGTAATGAAACTTAGCTTAGTTAGTTAGCTTACTTCTGTGACTTAAATTCCTTAATTTTTAGATATATTGCTTTGGTTTGTTGCTAGTAGTGGTTATCCCACTGAATTGTAATATGGGTGCCAATCACAATGGTCTAGGTCGTGATATCTTTAAAAAAACTAAAAATGAGTATAGCGTAGATAACTCAAACGCTCAGTATGACTTTGAGATGAAGGATAATAAATCTTTATTAATCGACATATCTTTTGTAGCTTAAGATATTGATTTTATTTAGAGAAAGTTTTATTTCATGTCCTTCAAATTAAGCTTTCCGAAACCAGTCATAACTCACAGAAAAAAAAATTAAGAAAATCCAAATGAGAAGGAAAATAAGAAAAATATTAAAATGACGAAAGCTTTGTCCAAGAGAGATTATATACGTCCAAACGAAAAATAATCAATACAATTTCATGGAGAAAACAAAACAACGAGAAAATACACACATTAATGGGAGAAAACAATGAGATATTTAATGGTGATAACAAATCATTTAACCAGAAAAGTTCTCATGTGTTGAAATAACATACCTCAAAAAGTTGATTAACACTTAAACCTACATTCAGTCCTTTAAGTACAAAAAATTTAGTAAAAATAGATACCGACATAAAAACCAAAAAAAATGGCATGCAAAGTTATTAACTCTCAGAATTTTTTTTTAATGAATACAAAATATCATCCTTGTATGTGAGGGAATGACGTTGTTGATGAAGAAATTAGAAAATTATAAGAGTTTTTTTATGGTACCTTCAACAACTCAAGCAGACAAAGCTTACTTGAATACTCAATTAATTTTTGTTATTTAATTTGTACTAATAAATACTTATAACAATAATTTTGAAGAAACATAAACAACAATGTTTAAAGCATGTGTTAAAAATTTTCAATCATATATTTATAAAAGAAAACCCTACGCTCGATTATGTGGCGCAACCACAAGCAAGAATTTTCTTTTAAATTTATTTATTTCCAAAATTAGCCTTCCTCTTTCATGAAAAGATGTGATTTTTATGAAAAGTTGCGACTTGAATGAAGATCTGTGACTTTTATCAAAAGTTGTGACTTTGATTAAAAGTTGTGACTTTTATGAAAAATTGGGACATTAATGAAGAGCTTCGATTTTATGAAAAGTTGTCACTTTTAATAAAAGTTGTGAACTTTCCGAAGGGTTGCAACTTTTCCAAATAGTTGTAACCTTCTGATATGGCACAATAAACATATATTTACACTACCCTTTGTTGTTTATAAATAGAGGGGTTTTCTCTCATTTTAAAACAACAAAAAATTTTATTTACTTCTTCTACTTCCACAAAATTATTTTTTTGTATGCTTTGCTCTTTTTGAATGACTTATTGTTATCAGTATTTTCTCTATCAATAAGTTGGTGGATAAAATATTTGCATCCTAAGAGGATGTAATTCATTAAACCTCTCGTATTAGAGGAAAATAGCTTACTTAAGGGGGACATTGTGCATTCACTGGAATCGATTTGTTCTTTCAATTTTATTTTATTTTAACATATCCTGGTATTTTTTTACACTCATAAATTTATGCATCTGATATTAATTGTTGTTTTTGAGTACATGTTTAAACTCTGTTGTTTATGTTTCTGCAAAGTTTTTGTCTCCGGTTATATTGAATATATACACATATAGTACGAATATTCATCGTACATAAAATAGTTATTGTACTTAGTTCCAATAATTCATGTTTTGATATTATATTCTATAACTTAAAAGTACTACATATAATCTTACATATTATCTATTTTTAGATAGATATGAAATTTCTTACTTATCGATTGAAGAAATTCGTTATGCAAGTTCAAAAGGTATAATTCTTTCATGTTCAAGTGTAAATTTTTTTTTGAATATGTTAGAAATTTTTTGAATTTTCTCCTAAGACATATATCACAATTGTATAATCTATGCAACTTAAATGTTTCTATTTATTACGAAAAGCCTTTGTATATATATTCTTATTTTCTTCTTTATTTTCCTCTTAATGATAATCAAAGAACCAATGATTTAATATTTCGTGAATAATTTATTCATTATAGGTTCTTCGTTTATGTGATAATGACAAATAATCAAATTTATGTTGGAATATTGCTAATACTTTTTGAAGAACCTATTTTTCCTTAAAAAATATTTTTAAGTTCAATGCAATATGACGTAAAAAAAAACCAAGAATCTGTAACAATTGAACGAAACAAAATGAAAAAAATTGAGCCCACTGTATGAACAATGTCCCCTTTAAGGAAATTGTTCCCTTCTAGTACTCAAGGTTTAAATAAATATATTATCTCATAATAGAACGATTCTATTCACCAGTGTATTTGATATAAAAACAATGGTGTCAATTCAACAGGAGCAAAGTAGACAAATATTTAATCCTCTAGAAGAAGAAGAAAATATTTAAAATTTTCGTTGTTTTAAAATGAAAAAAAATTCCTCTATTTATAGACAATAAATGATAGTGTGAACAAATGTTTATTTTATCTAATCGGAAAGGTCACAATTCATTGGAAAAACTACACCCTTTGATAAGGTCACAACCATACATAAAAGCAACAACTTTTTACATAAATAACAATTTTTCATAAAAGTCACAACTTTTCATTAAAGTCGAAACTTTTCATGAAAGATACAACCTTTTATTGAAGTCTCAACTTTTCATGAAAGGGGAAGGCTAGTTTTAGAAATAAAATAAATTTAAAGGGAATCCTTGTTTGTGGTGGTACCATGTAGGCGGGTCTAGGGTTCTCTTATATATATATATATATATATATATATATATATCATATCATATCATATCATATCATATCATATATTTATATAAAAGAGAACACTAGGCCCGCCTACGTGGCCCTCCACAAACTAGAATTTCCGTCTAAATTTATTTATTTACAAAAATAGTCTTCTCCTTTCTTGATAATACGTGACTTTTATGAAAATTGTGACTTTTGTTAAGAGTTACATCTTATATAATACTTACCCAAAAAATAGTCATCTTCTTTCATGAAATGATATGACTTTTATGAAAAGTTTTGACTTTTATGAATAGTTGCGACTTTAATGAATAGTTGTGACTTTTATGAAAAGTTGTGACTTTTATGAAAAGTTGCGACTTTTTCTTTGGCCATACAAAATACCTATACTGTAAATGGTGTACCAAGTCAAAAACATATCCATCATGGGTAAAATTAATAATGATCATTACAANATTGTGACTTTTGTGAAGAGTTACATCTTTTATGAATACTTACCCAAAAAATAGTCATCTTCTTTCATGAAATGATATGACTTTTATGAAAAGTTTTGACTTTTATGAATAGTTGTGACTTTAATGAATAGTTGTGACTTTTATAAAAAGTTGTGACTTTTATGAAAATTTGCGACTTTTTCCTTGGCCATAAAAAATACCTATACTGTAAATGTTGTACCGAGTCAAAAACATATCCATCATGGGTAAAATTAATAATGATCATTACAAATTCTATAAACATGCATACATAGTGAAAGAAGAATATTTGGAGCTTCTCAATTTGCTTACTCTTGTATAACTTTTGCTCTGTCTAAATTTTTACTGTTGAACCCTCATTGGATTGTGAAGGCAGATAGTTTTTGTTAACAAGTGATTTTGCAGTCCGTAGTTTGGGACTTTGAAAAGCATGGGATCCTTGTGGTCAGATGTAATTTGAGATAATCAAGCAAGATACAAGCAAAAAGAAATGAAGGGCAAAGAAATAGTGGTTGGCATTTAAGCTAACATATTCAAGAAATTTGAAGTAGTGCACTTAAACCTTTAAAATTTGAACGCATAGCCGCATTGCATGAACCTTGGCAATTTACTATCCTCAAGTGTGGTACTGACTATTTACTTTGCATTATCTTTTACAATTGTAAGACATGTAAAAAATGATATGTTATTTCATCTTTTTCCAGTGTTGAAACGATAAAGGGTAGTTGGAATTTCTCTCTTTGTTTGCTTTTGTAGTCTTTGTTATAAATGTAGTTACAATATTCGAATCTCGTTAATTTGTGAGGGATTATTTTATATAACTAATTGATAATTTTTAGTTTTGTTTTCATGTTTTTTAGTATTTATGTTTCAAGTTCAAATAAAATTATAGTAACATATTAACAAACTTTTGTAAATTAAAGATGTTTAATCCGGTAGAGTTGGCGTCATCATTTTCACGTATACAACCACGCTCAAGAATTTGTTGGTACATTAAGGACATTTTTTCCAAATTCACTCATATCTAATATAGAGGAAGATAGAGAAAACATTTGAGGCAAATAAAGTATTTTAGCAAGTGAAAATAGAAAAAAATTGCATTGTCAAAGTATTAATTGAAATATTTCTAGAAAATGGTATTTTCGGTTATATTTAAAAAGAATTAAGATAGCCAGTGCTTTGCCACATTTTTAATGATTCATTTGCTACTTAATAAAAAATTATATACATTACAAGAGTATGGGATGTTTAATTAACATGGAGGAGATGAATTAATGCATTTATATATAGAGACTCGAAATCAGAGTATTTTTTAATTTCACATTTGAAGTCAAGTTTAAGTGAATGTCTATATATTATCGCGCAAAAAAATAATGACAGCAGTGTCATAACATTCTCATATTATATGAAATAAAGGTCACAAAAATAATGCATATTGTATTGAAGTTAAAATGTCTATTTTCATGGATCCAAATTAGTCAGACCTAACATAAATAAACATGTTTTTTTATATTAGATGAAAATTCGCAAAGCTTTACATGTTTTTAATCTACTATTCGAAACCAAAAAAGAGAAGTAAAAATGTCTTTTTACAATGCAAATTAGTACCATCAACGATTTTGAAGGACTTGCTGAGATGTCAATTCAAATGGTCATATGTTATTTCGTTAAACACAAAAGAGATGCAAGTTAATAGATGAAGTTTACTACCATGTGAAGCGCAATTATTTTACATAGTATATATATATATATATATAAAATTGCTTTTAATGGTTGTGTAAATTTAAAATATAACAAGTAAAAGTGAATGGACAGAGAGTAAAACACACATATGATTCAAAGCATAGCTAGGTTGGGTTTGATGGTGTTTTCACCTGTGATCGATAATGGTGGTAAGATAATTTCCTTCAAGATTCTGATATAGTTGCTTGGTTTATCCACATACGTCTTGGATGTCGTTTATCCTTTATTTTATGTGGATATCCCTCGTTTCCATGATTTTGAGACTTATTAAGATGTACTCGAATTTGAAAAGGCGTGTCCTAGTATATCAATGTTTTGGATGGTTTTGTATGGATTTCCCACAGTAGTTTAAATATTTTATAAAAGCAGTAATTTCTTATTGACTTAAATTTTACCTTTCATATGTTTTGTGTTTGGATTGAGTTATTTGGGTTGGCTCACCTCTTTGTGTGGTTGAGAGAAGTGCCATCAGTTTCTTGATTTCGGGTAATGAAAAAATGGCATTAGAGAAAAAGGTTCATTAGTCTCACAAGTACAAGCAAAGTCCTGTAAATCCTTGTTGAAATGTCTTTTATCTATTTTGATGAGGCTATAGGACTTAAGGAGAATTCCATTTTTTATTTATTATTGTGCGTACTGGATTGCATTGGTTACTAAGATTCCTTTTTCTACTTTCTCATATATATGCTGAGAATATGTGCTACCATGGCTAGAGGTCATGAGATGTAATGACTTTGAATGTTTTCTTTTAAAATTTTCAGAAAATTACTATTTTACCCCTTTTGATAGTTGCCCTATGTCATGTTCAATTGGTTTATAAAGTTTTTCTTTGAAAGTTGATTAAAAACCTGTGATTTTTTTGGAATTTTTAGAGTTTTGGAGAGGTAAAGTAGTCAAAAGTCGTTTTTGTAATAACTAAAGCTATAAGTAATGAAATGAAATTCCACCAGTTCTATGGGTTCTACAATATGATAGTTGGTCTAAATGTGTTGTCATTTTCAGGTTTGGACTTATTAAATGTATTTGAGCTTTAAGCGGCGCGACTTCAACAACAAGGGGCTCACACAAGCAAGGCCCACCTCATGTTGACCTGTCTCTCTTAGCTACTTTTGTGGTTGCTTAAGCAACACTTGTGTGATATTAAAAAATGATATAGGATCAACTTTACTCCTTAAATTTTTCATGCAATTTATCCATTGATATAGCTCAAAATTTGGTGGTTTAAAGTTAGTTGTGTTCAGTAAGCTTGGGACGACGCATTTTAGTGATCGGAGAGCATGGTGGACTCTGAGTTTGAAGTAAAAATTGTGTTTGGAGGGATTCCATGGGCTTTTCATCTCTAATTGGTGATATATTTGCATGTGTTGAATTTAAATTGTTACGAGTCCTAGATTTTGTTCCATTTGAGGACACAATTGTGGGGGTATCGAATTGGACCCTTTGATGAAGTTAGTTTTGGAAACTCCAATAGGGTCTAACGATTATCATTTGGACTCCAAAATTTTTTTTGCCTTTGTTTATGTGTTATTGGTTTCTTCAAGGTTGTATTAACACTATGATACTATTTGTGCTAGTGTGTCATCATTTTGAGGCCATTCAGAAAGGAAAAGCTCTAAAGACGTGATTTGGAGCGCGCACAGTCAGCCTAAAGGTAAGCTACGACTTTCCTTCTACTAGATTGAGCTCTAATATATAAATTCATGTTGATTTGAATGATATAGGGCAGATACCAAGTTATTCTTACTACATTTCTTAGAAACTGCTTTTAGGCTTGACTTGGCGAGTTACCGAATGAACATACGCCGCCGACCTTTGTTCCAAACATGTGAAGCCTAGAAGAAAGAAGATCAAAAGGCAATGACAGGAGTAGTCGTCGCATCACCACACAGGTTCGCAAAAAAATGCAATACGACCCAATGGTCCCAAATACGAAGATGTTGAAGGCAAGCACAAAATAGCGATGAACTAGAAGAAAGGTGATTCGTCGATTAGTTCCACGATCACGACTAACCTCGTCGAGTTGTTTGCCGAAGAACTTAATCTGATATTTATAAATACTACTTTAGGTTTTATTTTTAGAGATACGAACATTTTTATATCTTAGAGGCTTTAAATAATTTTTCTTCATATATTCTCTTAGATTTGGAGAGGGTTTTGTGGGAGAATTGAGGAAGGAAGGGTTTCATTTTTTCCATGTTTGAAGTGGGTCTTCTCTATTCATTTTCCTTTTCTCATATTAAGGTTTGATTTCTTATTCCCATATGATTTCATTATCATTATAGGTTTAATTTTTTATTGCTTAATATATGGCTAAGAACCCCATTCTTAGGGTGTGATTTAGCAAATTTGTGTTGATATTATTGTTGGATCTTGATTTGTTAGAGGTTAGATGTATTTTTATGGTGATTACACCTACTGGTTGTGGTGTAACTTAATTGGTTTATAGATGCAAATATAAATTCACCCATGTGTTTTTGGCTTTCCCGAGAGAGAGATCGTGAAACAAAAACTTCTAGACTAATGCCCTAAGGAGTGGGTCAACATAAGGTTCAGCCAGAGAGGGTGAACCATAGTCACGTATCCTAACATTGAGCTCGGGAGAGTAAGTGGGGCAAGGCGTAAGCTAGCCTTTATTTGGCAAATGGGTGTCCGAGAGGAAAGCGTTTGAAACCTGGTAGGTTCTGTGATAGGGAACTTATTTACATCTAAAGTTTAGGCTAGTCACTATTATCTCGCAGATTTCCTATCAATCATGTAGCCAACTACTTATCTCAACTTTTATTGCGGTCACACCCCAAGAACTTTTCCCATGCTTGATTCCCTTTTGACATTTTTATAATTTTTACTTTACTTGTGACAAAACCCGCCATCAATAGTTGATACTTTGTTGTCGCCCCTTTAATTTACTATATTCTTATTCATTATTCTCTTTAGCGATGAATAATTAGAATGAAGTTCTAATTTAACTACATTTTCTCGAAACCGCTCCCTTAGGACACGACCTCAACCATTTGATGGGTTACCAAACTATCGACAATCAGAGACACTCATACCGCGGGGTAGTGTCATTGGCCATAATAAGAAACAAAATTGCGCCACTGCCGAGGAGTGGTGTAACGTAAAATGCATTTCAGTAGAGTTTTTATTCTTATTAGTGGTAGTCTACATACTTATTTTTCATTTTAGTTTTAAGTGTTTTTGTTGTAAGCAGGAACTATGAGTGTAAATGGCAATAATGGTAGACAGGTTGGCCACCAAGATGACTTCGATAACCTCAACGATGTCAAAGAGCCAAATGTCAATGACCTCCATCTTATGGGAGGTATTGGAGCCATAGGTTTATCCCAGCTGAGGGGTATGCAATGTTTCAGAAAACGAGAACTATGTTGCAGCTCTAGCAACTAAAATGAATCTTTAGTGGATTAGCTCATGAGGATCCCCACGAGCATCTTCAAAACTTTGTAGTTTTTTATGGGCCATTCTCTTTCAAATAGCATCTCTCAAGAGTCAGTTAGACTATGATTATTCCAATTTTCCCTGATGGGGGAAGCTCTTACGTGGTTAGAGGAATTAACCCTAAATTTCATCACTTCACACCGAAATTTCATCACTTCAGTGTGTGATTTTTGCCTCCCTTGAAGATAATGACTGTTCGAGATAACATTCAAAGCTTTAAGCGCCTGAATGGAGAGCCTCTGCATGAAACTTGGCTAAGGTTAAACAAGATGGTTGTACAATTCCAAACCTATGGTTTGCCTGATAATGTACTCCTTCAGTACTTTTACCGGAGATTAGATTCGGTAAACAAAGGTGTCGCTGACCAACTCTCACCCGGAGGCTAATGCAGAAACTATACGCAATAGAAGCTCAACTTCTTTATGTCATGACAAACATCAACAAGGTATGGTACACTCACGAGTATCGGGTCTCTTCTGTCACATTTCATCTATCAAAGGAGAAGATTGAAAAGAACAATGAGGGAGAACAAACATGGAAAATATTATGACACATCGTCATATTCTTTCAAAGAACGTCATGGGGAATTTTGGCCGTAGTGCCAATGTCGTGGGGGTCGAGAGAACTAGTCTTGAGGAAATGAAATTTTAAGCTATGTAAAACGAGGAGGTAAATTTTCTGGCCAATCAAGGCAGTGGCTATAGGTCAAAATACCCTAGAAAAAGTGGATATGAAGGTTGGTATAGAGATGAAGGCAGGAAAGATAGAGATCGTGAATGGAGAGACCGTAATCCAAATTGGAAATATGGGGAGAAGGATATATACGTGCATCCCTAGGAGCATAAGAAGCCCAAAGATTTAGATGGAGGAAGGTCTGAGGATATGCTCTCGCGTATCCTTAACAAAGTTGAGGAGTCGGACAAGATGTTGAAAGGCATGAGAGAAGATTCATCCACCCTTAGCCAGAACGTCACCTTCATTTCAATTTCAATCAAGTAGTTAGAGACCCAAATGATCATATCTTGTATCATCTCAACCCGAGACAATAGGGGGGTTTTCCTAGTGATAATATGGCCAACCCCAAGAGTGAGGTTTGAAATTTTACTTGTGTCGTGACAATATGTTAACTAAGGCATTGTTTTGGAGGCAACTATAAACCCTATACTTGCTTTTTGTTATATAAATAAAATAATAATGTGCTTGTTTGTACAGTTCAGAAGTAGGGAAGTGATTGAAAAAGTGCATGCGGATAGAAAAATGTATTGTAGGTGAACCGCCAACTTGATCGGCGAACCCGACCTCCTCCGCCATATTACTTAGGCATCTCCATCTTTGACCCATTGAAACTGAGCAGTTTGTAGAGAATTATTGCAAACATATTGGCGATCTCTATAAACACCACCATTGGTAACCTTACATGAGTTGTAAAGTTTGTCACATTCACAGAAGACACCGACTACTTGGCTCTTCGTCGAGTGAATGGGCGAATCTGACTTATATCCCTAAAAGTACTGAAACTTGACGGTCACTAGGTGTGGGAGGTTTAAAAACCCCTTTTCAATAATCTCTCTCACTTTTCCATCTGCACAAACTCACACCAGCACTCTAACTTTATATTTCTTGCCCTTTTAGAGTATTTGAATTGTCAAACATTGCTCCGATTCGGATTACATTACTGCCTAGCACTTGTTTAGTATCGGAACTGACATCTAAGGTTTGTAACCAAACCCATCAGTTATTTTATTTAAAAGTTTTCTTTTTGGCATCATGATAGATTTTGTTAAATCTTTGTTTAGTCACTGAGTTGATGGTGTAGAATATAATATCAATTATTATTCGGTCCTTCTTGGATAATTGGTAAATCCCACTCAATTGGGCTTTGAGTGAAATTTTTATATGTTGAAATTGTGGAAATGCTATAGGTTTTAGTCGAAGTTTGTGTTTAAGAGGCTTGAATTACATTATAAGGGGTTGCAACAGTGAATTTGAAAGAATGGGTTGAAATCAGGCATGTTGGGCTATTTGGTGAGATGATTACAGCTAGCCGAACTGCTCGACAATTCACGTAGAGTCTCCATTTTGCCTTTAATTTAACGCCATTAGCATAGTAATGATCTATATTTTGGCTAACAACCTTATGACGCCGAATACACTTGGCGACACAGTGAAAGACCTCTTGTTCTCCCTTTGTATGCACCCTTGTACCATCTATGCATCATTTTCAGCTCACTGTTTAAATGGATGAACACACCATCAACTAGTTGGGTGAAGAAAATTCCCAACTATGATTTCGCTCCTCCAGTTTAAAATATTGTCTAATTTTTTATTGAAGTCTTTTACATAAATGACGAGACTAAAAGTCGCACGAAAGAGTGTGCCACCCTGACACATAAGAGCACGGGAATTGAAAAGAAACAAAAAGATACAAGAACTAGCAAAAGAATTAAAGAAGAGAAAGAAAGAAAGTGCTAGCAGGAGGATCCCTATTGATCGCACTATTCATTAACGGAAACGTGGATTCTACGCAGATGTATATGACTTTATGGAAGCCCATGAATTGGGAAAAATGATTGTGACTTACATTGCTGCAGAAACTATGGATTTTGGACATGAGAACCGAACAGATAACTCGGGGACCATTGTTGTATTCAAAGCTGATGCATCAGGCCCTGATATCACGAAGGATAAAGAAAACATATAAATAGGATCCCTTCTTTACCTCCCTTGTTAATTTTCTTAACTTTTGTTGTTGAATGTCATATCACTTGCATTTGAGGACAAACACATTTTTTTGTGGTGGGATGAGGCTCACCATTGTTTGCGAGTGATGGATATTAGTGTTTTGTGTACAATTGGATCCTCTATTTTAATTGTGTTTTCAAACTTCTGAGAAATTAGTTAAGCTTATGGCTCCTTTTTTTTTGTTTAATTGCAAACGATTTTGCCCTTTTCAAGAGTTTTCATTTTTTCAAAAATTTCGCCACCTCTTGTGTTGATAGAGAATGTTCAACTACGAATTTAAGTCTCAGTTTTGATCAATGCCGATGAATTGAATAGTGCTCTCGATTGTTAAAACATGAATGTACGACTACAATGAGACCAAATGAAGTTACAAATGCAATATGTGAACTCTTTTCATCACGTTGTGATTTGCCATGTATCGAATTGATTTCTCTTGTGATGATCATTGCACACTAACAAAAGTGTGTACTCTTGTTTGTCTTTAGTATCAATACCTTGTGTGATGATCTTATTTTTAACCATGCATGAATAAACCTAGAATTAGCCTAGTTAGTTTGATTGATTTAGAAAGGTGTCGTCTTGAAATGATCTTAGGAAATTTTAAAGAGTGTGAGCCAAATTTGACATATATCGCTCTTGTAACCTACTCGTGAGCATGTGAAACTCTTTTTAACACACCTTGATTCTTACTCTTCTTCGAAAGACCTTTATTCAACTACCACCTATAATCCTCATGACTTTTTATTAAATGAATAGACAAGTTAAGCCAAAACCTTCAATTGGAATTTGGTGAAAACGGAAAGGAGAATGCAAGAAGTTCAAGAAACGTCTCCTTAAACAATGGTTTTCAATGAAATGGAAACCCTCCAAAAAAAAGAATGAAAAATAAAGATTATGGAATAAAAGTCCAAAAGAAATTTGGGTTTCCAATTAATCCATGGAAACAAATAATAGGATGACTTAGAAGCACTAGAAGAAAATTGGTAGAAGAAGGTGGAGAATAGAAAGTATTTGTGGGCTTCGCAATTCATGAGGAGTTTTAATCACTAAGCTTAAATTACCATACCTTTGCACTAAGCCTCATTACAAGCATTAGAAACACCTTTTTGATCCTGGGTAACCCGAATCAAAAATTGATTGGAAAATAATGGCAAACCTATGGGTGAAAACATGCATTGTGTTCCTCCTTCTATGTGTGAGTATTGCATTTGATTCCTAATCTTAAAATGATTTACTTATGTGTGTGAATATGGAATAATTCTTTGTGTGAGGGCATTCTAATACTGTTGTTAAGCCTGAACGTGCATTAGTAGCAAATATTGTGAGCATGAGAATCTTTCGTAGTGGTGTGTCACAACTTGAATCTCTGAGTACACAACAGACATTTGCATGAGTATTTGAGTCTTGTTATGTACATTCATGATTGAGTCTTGTGTAACACTATTTTAGACATCCCTCTTGAACTGCTGAACTTGTGTTTTACTTGAGGACAAGAAAAATATTAAGTTGAGGGTGTTGATGAGTCCTTAAATTGGACTTATTTAGGGCTTTATTTTAATATAAATAGTGTTCTCCAATTCTTATTTAGTCGCAATATCTTATGAATACTCTTATATTTCAGATATTTTAAGTATAATGAAGCATGTACACTTACACATAAAAAGGAACAAAAAGGTTGAAAAGAACGTAGAAGCTGAAGCTAAGCATCGCCAAGCACACTTGGTGAGTCGCTGAGTGGACGTACGCGGCCCATTTTTCCAAACATGTGATGCTCTGAAGGAAGTGGGACAAAAAGTGATGAAAGGACCAGTTGGCGTATCGCCAAATAGGTTTGCGAAGCATAGCTATACCGCCCAATGGTCAAGAACATGAAGATGCTGAAAGCAAACAAAAAAAGGTGATGAACTAGAAAGAAGGGAGATTCACCAAGTCATTCGGCGATCGCGACTAACCTTTCTGAGTGTTCTGATGAAGCACTTAATCTGAAAAAATATAAATACTACTCCCTCCGTCCGGAATTGTTTATCATGTGTCTATCGAAAGTCAATTTGACTAATTTTCTAATGTAAATTAGATCACAGTAATTCGATATTTTAAATAAAAGTAAGATATTCTAAAACATTATGAAAATTACAATAAATTACAATCTATTGCATATTAATATGATGAAAACATACATCTTCAAATGTTAGTCAACGTTTTTATAGTTTGACTCCAAAAATAGAAACCATAACAAACAATACCGGACGGAGAGAGTAGTTGCAGGTTTTATTTTTAGAAATCCGAACATTTTTATAGTTTTCAGATTTAAGAAATTTTTTCTTTTTATTTTCTCTACTGTGTGGAGAGGGCTTTGTAGGAGACTTGAAGAGGGAATGGTTTCATCATCCCAAAGTTTGAAGTGGGTCTTCTGTTAATATTATTTTGTTCATACTAAGGTTTAATTTCTTATACGCATATAATTTCATTATCATTTTAGGTGTAATTTGTTATAGTTGATTGTGGCTAAAAACCCCATTCTTGGGGTGTGATTTTGCAAATATGTGTTGTTATTATTGTTGGGTCTTTTTTGCTGATAGGTTAGATGTATTTTAATGTTGATTTCAGAAAGTTGTTTTAATTTAACTTAATGGGTTAGTATTTTAAATACAAACTCACTCATGTGTTTTCGACTTGCCCGAGAGGGAGGTCTAGAAACCATGACCGCTAGACTGATGGGCTAAGGAGAAGGTCGACATGAGGTTCAGCCTGAGAGGGTGAGACCTAGTCCCATATCCTAAAACTCTGCTCGAGAGAGTGAAGGGGTTAAGTCGTAGGTTGCCTTCATGCGGAAAATGAGTGTGCGAGAGGAACACATTTGAAACAAGGTAAATTGCCCGATAGGGAACTTATTTCAATATAAAGCTTAACCTAGTTACCAATATCTTGTAAAATTCCTATCAAAAGCATGTACCCAACTACTTATCTGAAATTCTATGGCGGTCACACCCCAAGAACTTTTCCTTTGTTTGATTCCTTTCGCATTTTTATCATTTTTACTATTCTTATGACAACCCCCCTACCCCCCCCCCCACACCGATATATAACACTTTTGTGTCAACCCTTTAATTTAAAATATTTTTATTCGTTAATCTCTTTATCTATGAATAAGTACAATTAAATTCTGAGTTTACTACATTTTCTCGAAATCACTACCTTGGGACATGATCCCAACCCTTGGTTGGGTTACTAAACTGTCGACGATCGTAAACACTCATACCGTAGGTTAGTGTCGTTGGTCACAATAAGCATCATACGCTAAAAATTTTACCACTTTTGGAGTAAATCCAATGTTCTAATTCTCTAAGAGATTCAAAGTTCGACTACTTCGATAGTTAGTAGTAAAGTATTTAGAGCCTGTTTGGATGCGCTTAAAAGCTGGTCAAACTGACTTAAAAGTCAGTTTTTGACTTATTAGAGTGTTTGACAAATATCAAAATGACTTTCTTTAAGCCAAAAGAAAAAAGTTAGGTGAGGGGGTGCTTTTTCTTTTCAACTATCAAGTTACTAGTTTCTGACAACGTGCGTTGCACGTTTATTTTTTACTATTGTTACATAATATAAAATTATGCTATCAAATAGAAAATGTTTAAACCAACAATATTAATTTTACCAAGTATATTTAATGTATCAACAAAAATAAATAAAAAGGGATTGTGCATTTGACATAAAGCAAAAAGTATGTGAAATTAATTAATATAATATAATCTCCTTTAACTTTATATAAGTCTCTTTTTAAATCTAAATATCAGTGATAACCTTTTATAGTCATAAATGGATATTAAAAGTACATGCACACTTATTAATGAGAAACTATAGAGTGAAATATTTATATTATTTAAGGTTCTAAAATTAAAATACAGTACTATCAAAATTATACAAGATTAAAAGCAATTGCATTTAAAATATAAAACTGACAGATATATAATTTAAATACTGAACTTCATACATACATCTATTTCAAAAGCTCATAATAATAGCTAAAAGATTACAACACCAGAATGAGTTTATTAGAAATGCAAAAGAAATTAGAAACAACAATAATCTTTGTGAAGGAGAATATGTATCGAAAGAGATATGAGGACTTAGGCATGTCTAAAAAGAAGCCTTCTATTTCTTCTCCCCACCTCATGTATTCTATTTTTTCATGTCTTTTTTGCCTATCATAGATGGAATAGTTTTTTTGATTATCAGTTGATTGACAATATCTTTCATTTTTTAATGGTTATCACCTATTTCTTAAATAGTAGTAAAAATGTCTGTTTAAATTCTATATTTTTTAGTTCAAAAATAGTCTTTAATATATAGATAGATGGAAAGAAAAATTACAAATCATAGTTAGACTTAATAAGAGAATTAACATTACCACTAATAATTATTGCTTTGAACTTGGAATCTAGTCTAGTTTGAAGGAATAATTAAAAAGATGAAAAACACAAACCATTGTAATTAATAATAAATTGAGGCAATTACAAGTCATCTCAATAATTTATTACTAATTCATTCATATATAATAACACACTTTTAATATCTTAGTAATAATAAATCAAATAAATAAAATCAGTGGCATTAATCGGATAAATGGGGGGTCACTCTTTTCATATGCCAGTAATTATTCTAGGATATACATGTACAATTAAAATATATCTTTTCACATTCCAAACATTTAATTATTTCCTTATATTTTAATTAATAATTAATTTAAGGAAATGCAAAAGTCATCTACATTTTTATTAAAATGATACAATTTAACATTTAAACTAAATAATTAAATGCTTTATAACATTTTTTTATAGTTAGGGTAAAATTGTAATTCAACTTTTAACTTTTTTGTTCCCTCTTATAATAATATATGATTTTATGCTAACCATGTATATTACCTTTTTACCCTTAATTCTTTTATTTTTATTGTTGTTGTTGTTATTATTATTATTAATATATTTTTTATTAATATTATTATTATTATTTTTATTTATTAATATGATTATTATTATTATTATTATTATTATTTTATTATTATTATTATTATTATTATTATTATTATTATCATTATTATTATATTATTATTATTATTGTATGTTATTATTATTAGTATATTATTATTATTATTGTATGTTATTATTATTAGTATATTATTATTATTATTGTATGTTATTATTATTAGTATATTATTATTATTATTGTATGTTATTATTATTAGTATATTATTATTATTATTGTATGTTATTATTATTAGTATATTATTATTATTATTGTATGTTATTATTATTAGTATATTATTATTATTATTGTATGTTATTATTATTAGTATATTATTATTATTATTGTA
This sequence comes from Solanum pennellii, assembly GCF_001406875.1. Classification (NCBI taxonomy): domain Eukaryota; kingdom Viridiplantae; phylum Streptophyta; class Magnoliopsida; order Solanales; family Solanaceae; genus Solanum; species Solanum pennellii. The sequence continues at coordinate 18,622,663 of NC_028637.1, read as the reverse complement.
TGTTATTATTATTAGTATATTATTATTATTATTGTATGTTATTATTATTAGTATATTATTATTATTATTGTATGTTATTATTATTAGTATATTATTATTATTATTGTATGTTATTATTATTAGTATATTATTATTATTATTGTATGTTATTATTATTAGTATATTATTATTATTATTGTATGTTATTATTATTAGTATATTATTATTATTATTGTATGTTATTATTATTAGTATATTATTATTATTATTGTATGTTATTATTATTAGTATATTATTATTATTATTGTATGTTATTATTATTAGTATATTATTATTATTATTGTATGTTATTATTATTAGTATATTATTATTATTATTGTATGTTATTATTATTAGTATATTATTATTATTATTGTATGTTATTATTATTAGTATATTATTATTATTATTGTATGTTATTATTATTAGTATATTATTATTATTATTGTATGTTATTATTATTAGTATATTATTATTATTATTGTATGTTATTATTATTAGTATATTATTATTATTATTGTATGTTATTATTATTAGTATATTATTATTATTATTGTATGTTATTATTATTAGTATATTATTATTATTATTGTATGTTATTATTATTAGTATATTATTATTATTATTGTATGTTATTATTATTAGTATATTATTATTATTATTGTATGTTATTATTATTAGTATATTATTATTATTATTGTATGTTATTATTATTAGTATATTATTATTATTATTGTATGTTATTATTATTAGTATATTATTATTATTATTGTATGTTATTATTATTAGTATATTATTATTATTATTGTATGTTATTATTATTAGTATATTATTATTATTATTGTATGTTATTATTATTAGTATATTATTATTATTATTGTATGTTATTATTATTAGTATATTATTATTATTATTGTATGTTATTATTATTAGTATATTATTATTATTATTGTATGTTATTATTATTAGTATATTATTATTATTATTGTATGTTATTATTATTAGTATATTATTATTATTATTGTATGTTATTATTATTAGTATATTATTATTATTATTGTATGTTATTATTATTAGTATATTATTATTATTATTGTATGTTATTATTATTAGTATATTATTATTATTATTGTATGTTATTATTATTAGTATATTATTATTATTATTGTATGTTATTATTATTAGTATATTATTATTATTATTGTATGTTATTATTATTAGTATATTATTATTATTATTGTATGTTATTATTATTAGTATATTATTATTATTATTGTATGTTATTATTATTAGTATATTATTATTATTATTGTATGTTATTATTATTAGTATATTATTATTATTATTGTATGTTATTATTATTAGTATATTATTATTATTATTGTATGTTATTATTATTAGTATATTATTATTATTATTGTATGTTATTATTATTAGTATATTATTATTATTATTGTATGTTATTATTATTAGTATATTATTATTATTATTGTATGTTATTATTATTAGTATATTATTATTATTATTGTATGTTATTATTATTAGTATATTATTATTATTATTGTATGTTATTATTATTAGTATATTATTATTATTATTGTATGTTATTATTATTAGTATATTATTATTATTATTGTATGTTATTATTATTAGTATATTATTATTATTATTGTATGTTATTATTATTAGTATATTATTATTATTATTGTATGTTATTATTATTAGTATATTATTATTATTATTGTTATTATAATTAAATGTATTATTAATATTTTATTATTATTATTTTTATTATTATTTATTTATTTTATCATTCTTTATTATTATTAATATTATTATTATTATTGTATGTTATTATTATTAGTATATTATTATTATTATTATTATTATTATTATTATTATTACTATACATTGTTATTATTAATATATTTTATTTATTATTATTATTATTATTGTATATTATTATTATTATATTTATTATTATTATTAATTATCATTTTTATTATATTATTCTTATTATTATTATCAATTTTATTATTTGTTATTTTCAAATTATTATTTATTATTATTACTATTTATTATTTATTAATATTATTATTATTTATTATATATTATTATTATTATTATTATATTATTATTATTATTGTAATAATAATAATTATTTATAAACACTTTGTAATATTAAAGAAATATGTGAATGGTAGCAAAATATAATTACTTATGGATGTGAAATATAAATTAATTTTGTTTCATTTTTTATATTATAAAAACCTTAAATTAGTCAACTTTTATTATGTTTACAACTTTTAAGGGTATTTCACACATTTTGATAATAAAAGTGTTTACCAGCAATTATTTGCCAAACACATCAATAATTTTTTTTTAACTTCAACACTTTTATCCAAACACATAACTACTTATTTTTAAAATAAGTTCCAACTTTTTCAAAAGTAATTTTTAAAAAGTACTTTTTTATAGCCCATCTAAACGGGCTCTTACTTCTGTTGGTAGTGAATTTATGGTTTATGCCACGTCCCAAACTACCTGCTAGACATAATTAGCACCAGCACACACAACTGGCTAGGTGAGCCCAATTTCCATATCCTAACCATTAATGCACAACATTTGAGGAATTTAATAAGTATTCAAACAATGTGATAAATAATTATAAACATTTGGTATCTTAAAATCATAATCTAACGGTCTTGCCCGAATACCATAATAGTCCACAGAGCATCAAAATTGTTCACAACAGGACTCAGAATATATGTTAATAAATCGTTTGAAAGCCTCCAAGGACAATGTAATTGTTCACCTTAACAGCTGGATCAACTCTAGTGAACTCCTCAATTATAATTCATCATCACTAATAGTATCTGCATGGACACCCATATAAGGAGTGAGTTATACATATATATAGCCCACCTAAATTCTTCAACCTTCCCCTTTATTTACCCTTGTAATAAGCATTAGAAAATACAAACACACCTCTAGCTCATAACTAAATTTACAGAGAAATTATATCATTAATTTTCAAACAATTGTTTATCAAGAACAGTATATATCACAACATAAATTACACTAAGAACTTGTAATAAAAGGAAGATAAAACAATTGATCAAAACCACACGTTCATGACAACAGACGCAATGCGGAAAATATATTGAGAAGCATACACGATGCCTGTACTTTCAAGAAGTATACACAATTCCTATCACAAAAAATACATTTGTAAATGGATTTTGAAAGAGGGTCGATTTATTTTTACCAAACACCACGCTAGGCAGTCTAGCAAACGTCTGCAACACTCATCCTATCTTACTCACACAGATTTGACTAAGCATAGAAATACTTAAGCAGCAATGTTAAACAACAAACATTATGTACAGGAACTCGTCCCAACCTTTATTAATCTTATAATTAATACAAAGGGAAGGCTTCACGAATTTGTTTAAGGCCAGAAACAACCTCTATCCTTAAACAAAATTTCCACCCTTATAAAATTTCTGCACATGGCAGTTACATGCGGCAGTTACAAATGACACATGTCCGACACTTGTCATCACAGGATTCAAACTAAGTTTCCAACTACTATATTTCTAACAGATACAATCTAATTCAAATTACATCCTTATCCATACGAAAGATTAATAATCTAACACTTAGAATATTTCAGGCTACATTCCAACACTTAGAATATTTCAGCCAACTTCCAATACTTAGAATATTTTAGCTTCCCTCCAACACTTAGTTTTATTTCAGCAATTCACATGAAATGCCTTTGTTTTTGCCATCGTCTAGTCTTCACAGCTTTGTCTTGTAAAGCCAACGCGCTGCCTTGCTGATGACTCTAGCCCGCACGTAGGTCTTGCATGTTCAAGTTGCCTTGCCAACATCTAAGCACCTTGAACCTGTATTGCACTGTTTTGCCCCCATTCATGTCAAGACCAATGCCCAAGTCCTTGACATGTCTGCACGTAGTTAGATCAAGTAGTTTACGGGCCTAAAAGACTTAAAATGCAAACACCCAATGCCATATGGAATTCATTTCATATCATTCTTTGTTGAGATAGCAAGAAGTTGGTTTTGAGTTTATCTTCAAAGGAAAAAAAAGAACCAAAAAATTTTATCTTGACGGGAGGAAAAAATTGGTGCATTAAAATTTTAATTCTGTAGAAGGACATAAATGTTTACTATGAAGTAGCCTTACATGCTTGTTGAATAAGAAATATTGTTGAAGTTCGGATCGGGTGTTAGATCGAGGTTGGATTATTTAGAACGATAGTTTTAGTAATTAAACTTTTATGTTGGGTTCCTGCATTTAGTTTAATATAAAAAATATAGATTAAAAATATGGACATATTAATATATAGAAGAAATACATAAACAAGCTGTTGAACTTGTTCGGTATTTCCTCTCAAGTACCTCAACTATGTCCTCTTCCCCGGGGTGGATCTATTAAGTCCCGTGGCGATGCCACGCCACCCATGAGCTCTGACGAAAACTTTATACATAGTTGTATATGTATATACAACATACGTATATATAAAAGAACTTGGCACCTAGTGAACAAAATTACTTCGCGGTGCCAGTGGTAGAACGTCTCTACTTCTTTGTGTAGATCACGGGATCAAATCAGCTAAATGTTTTTTTTTAAAAAAAATCGATCGACACAATAGTCAACACTAAAAGATCCTTTGTTTTTTTTTTCCTTAATTTTTATTGATTTGTTAATAAGTTTTAATAAACAATTATTTTTACTCATTTAATTTAATAATCTGTGACATTCTTTTCTTTTAAATTAGTTAATATTTATTTAAAGATATAAAGTTAAAAAGAAAAGTTATGTTTTTCTCTTCAAATTGAAAATCATGTTCGTCTTCTTCTCCAAATATCAACCTCGCTCACCCAATTACTCTGATTCAACTATTTTTTTCGTCTACATTTAAGTTATCAACTCGATACTTTCATAATTCGTTGAATATTTTTACTTTGTTCTTTCATGCTCCCAGTCGAATGTGGGTAGAGAATTTGTAGTATATATGTATAATACATAAGTGTCATCTTATAATTGTTCATATTTTGTATTTCATTTGTCAAATACACCGATAAGACAAATAATTTTATGCAACACCTAAAATGATTTTATCGATGAATTTACTTGGCACCCACACATTCTAAATCCTAGATCCGTTCTGCATCTTCCTATTGAACCCTTGAACCACCCATAATTTGTACCTTCTAATCATTATTTGATGATATGGCACAAAACTTCAAAAATTATTTTTTTGATTGTGTGCGAGAAATCCACATTTCTTACGTGGAATTAGAACCAATAAAAGAACTCCGCTCATTTAAATAAGGGAAAAGGAGAAATATACCGCCAAACTTTTAGAAATGGTATTTATATACCCTTTCTTATACTTTGAAACTTAATATACCCTTGTCATCCAATAATTTGTGCACATTTGCCCCTCCCACTAACGACACACTTCCTGTACACGCGGTACAATCCTAAGCCACTATCCAGTTGACCAAATTTTTTAATTCAATTTGTAAGAACCTGCCCATGATCCAATAAACCCACCCAATTTTTGGGAAAAATATACTCTTTGAAATCTAAAGAAAGGATTGAACTCCTAGTATTCCTGTGCGGGCAACATAGTTCAAGAACTAGGAGATATAATTGGTACTATGTCGGAAGGGATACTCCTCACTCTAGTTCACTTGGTGCTAAGCTACTGTCCCAATTTGAAATGTCTTTAGACCTTTATTAACAATCATAGCTTAGATTAGGTCATAGGGTCTATCCCTTGTATAATCATCATCATCATAGCTCAATAAGAATTGCATGAGTATAGTCATTTCATTACAATTCATATAAGTGTGGTTAGCACATTTACATCATCATTCATGATAAGACACATTGGTAATTATCAACATCCTTATAACATGTAAATCTTAGACAAGACCTCACAAAACCATAATCAAGACATTTCAATCCAACATCATACCAATCTTATCAATCCTAATACAAGGTATACTTCAATGCAACATCATCGCTTGATCTCAAGTAACCACAATTGAAGTAAAAAATAGGGACCACAAGACTTACCAAGTCTCCTTCATAATCCATCTTCAAAAGTCTTACCATCAACGCTTAGCTAAATCCAATAGGGCGTAATATCATCACACAACAATATTAGTATGCTAACAAGGCCAATTGAATCGCTACATCACATTTTATCACTATTTCATACCTTAAGATAAGAGACTAAGGTCAAATTCACAACATACTTCATAAATTAGATCGATTACTCAAGAACTAGCCTAATTGGAATACATTTCATATTAATCTATTCATACTTGATACAATAACATCATCTGACAGTAATTCAACAAATAACCAAGTCAATTGAACCAACATTACACAATTCATATTAAGATCACAACCTAGGGTAAAGGGGAAAAGGTCATCTTCTACAAACTAGACCAATCTATCAAGAAATAATATAATTGAGTTGTCATACATGATATTATATCCATAATATCAAAATGAAATCATAAACAAAGTAATTCACATGATCAATTTCGAGATTGGAAAAGAACCACTTGAATTTCATACTTTTGAAACCAATTAGATGGAACCATTTAGGAAAAGAAGTCCCAAAGGTAAAAGGAATCTCATTACTTAATGTTTGATGGAGATTTATGGAGAAACTTTGGTGTTTGAAGCCCTAGAACCCACGTTGACCTTGTCTTCTATGGACTTCTTCAACTTGAGAGAGAAAAAAGAGAGAAGGAAGAGAGTTTTAAGTTTGGGACTTGTGAGGACTTAGGTTAGTTTAATTAGCTTAGGGGATATACATAGGTACCTAATAAAATTAATTAGACATACCCTAACCCATAAATAACCTCCTAACTAAGCCACCTTGTTAAATGAACTAAATGAAACCCACAAAGACGAGACCACGATCGACGGATCGTGTGTCCATCGACGGGCAATGCTCCCTCCGTGCTGCACATCCGTCGCTAAGTTCAGAGAGTTTACAAAACAGTCCACTGGCCAAATATTCTAACTTTCCATCGAAGGAGGCAATCGACGCCCCGTCGATTGGAACACAACTTGTCTTTGGCATCTGTTAGTGACACTGTCTATTGACCTCTTTTAGACGCTTTTGTAAGGGTCCTCCTCAAGGGACCTTAGTTGGTCCTTTAGGAGTCCTACCTTGAAGTTTCAATACGAACTAACTCTAATGCGTTTTAGACACCCTTCCACCAATTTTCATCATTTTCCGACTCCTAAAATCTAATCATATAAGCTAAGGCACACTAGTACCTCATTGAATTAGATTACGAACGTCATGGGCATTCGTTGATATTTTGGTTTATAGATTTCGTAAATGACTTATATACACTAAAATAGACCATAAAACATTATCTAAACCTTTTTACACTTACGCTAGGCTCTAGAACACGCCTTAGATTTTCGAAGTGTTACAAATTTTATGATTGACGACGGACTGGTAAAATTTGTACATTAATCTAGAAATATAGAGTAATTATATTTATGTTTTAAGTTATATAAAACCCTCATAAGGAGGACGATTTATTCAAAGTTAATTGAAAATATTGAAATATCAATTTCACTGGAAGTTACTATATATATATTTCAATGAAAATTAATATAATTCTATATTATTTGATGTTTTATGTGTACTAACCATTTGAGATGCTCTTATGATGTTGTGCTAGCTTTCATACTTAGTACCTTTTGTACTAAGACATACTTCTGATATTCTAACCAAATATAGGTTTGGAGGTTTGAGTTGCTTTGGAGTCTAGAGTCTCAAGGACTTCGAAGAGTTGATGATCTTGGTGAGTCCTCATAGTTTTGAAAATAATATCCCCATTACCTTTATGTCATTTCCTTTATGTTATTGAAATTGTATGAGCTGCGTCCCAAAGACTATTATTCTTGAGTAGCTAATAGATGTTTTGAGACAAAAGAATTAGAAAAGACATCTGTTTGAATTTTATGAAAATGACTTCGATTGAACATCTTAAAGTTTTAAATTCCTCCACATTATTTACTGTCTTATGTTATGATTATACTAAGGGCTTGTATGAGTTTCCTTCGTGTCAAGTACGCCATATCAAATCTAGGGGGTTGTCTAGGGGCGTGATAGATAGATAGATAGATAGATAGTCATATAGACAGATAGATAGACAGACATAAAACAAATAAATATATAGATATATAGATATATAGAGAGAGACAAAGAGACAGACAGATAGAAGACAGATAAGTAGATGGATAGAAAGAGAAGTACATTTAGAAGACAACTAGAATGTAGTTATATGAATGAAAAAAAGTATCTATGATTGTCCCAAAGTTTGGCCGTCATTTTAATGTTGTAAGCAATATACTTTATCATTCTGTGCTATCCTCAATTTTATTTTATTTGTAGAACCTTCATATTCTTCCACTCAGTTTTGAAATGCACATGCAATTTATTGGGTAGAAGAGGTTTACAACAAGGCATCGTTTGTAGTGGTTTTTTTAATTGCTTGAGATTTTCAAAACTAAGGATATCACAAAAGATTCGGTGGAAAATAAAATATAATAAACTATCTAGTTATGCCAATAAAAATTCTACATCAATACTATCGAAAAATAAACAAATTTCCAAGTATTCATACGTTATATCACCAGTTTTCAAAATCTTGAAAAAAATAAAATTACCATCACAAACTATACCTTTTCGTAAACCATTTCATTCCAATTAGTTCCATTTGTATTTCCCATCCGAGTTGAAGATTATAAAAGTTCTATAAATAAAATAAAATTGAGGATATAAATATAGCAGAGAATTAGAGATGTCAATATGGGCTAGCCCACCCCATCCGCACTAATCCATACAGACTTTGACATTTTACGAGTCAGGCCGGGGTAACCCATTTTTGTGTGGGCCATAAGATGATTGGCCCAACCCACAAGTACGTGGGCTACAGGCTTTCCGGGCCAGCCTATTTTTTAAAAAATTATATTTTTATAATTATTAAATTAAATTATAAATTATAATTTAAAAATATTATTATAATTTTGGAAAAATAATATTGAATGATGTTAGGCCTTATTTATTTGCACTTAATGGAGGTCTGAATCTTAATAAATCAGATTTGCCTCATGAAGTGTGTTTGTTTTTAAGAACTGAATCTTAATTATTCAGATTCAGTTTTTTAAATTCGTATGTTTTATTTTTTTATAAGCCTCTTAATGGGTCTGAATATATCTGAATGAATCAGATCTGTAACACACTCTTAACACTATCTTAATTCAATCAAATCACAACAACTCGTAAAAGTTGTTTTCTTATTTAATTAATGTTAATTACATTCTTACATATAATTTATTTTATTCATATTAATTTAATATACATCTTTTAATTTCTTATGTTAATAAATATATTTGAATTGATAAGCACCCCCAAGATATAATATTTAGCACGGTTTCAAAAAATAAGAAAGTATTTGTTATCTGATCGATAACAATAATAACTGTCTATTATAAAATAAATATTTTCCTCAACAATATATTTTCTACTCTATATAAACTATTTTACATTGCATTATATTAGTATCTCAAAGTATTTGAGTGCAAAAAATAGTCATATTAATGATGTGACTTGATGTTAAATTCTTAAAAGATAAATCATATTATCTTGTAACAGTAAAAATGTTCAAAATATTATTTTATATAAAAAAACTATTTTACTAACAAGGTTTTTATAACATTTTATTGTTAAAACTAAATAATTTCATATGTGCGTACAAATATTGAAAACTAATCGTCCTAATAATTCAGTGTTCAAATTCAGAGACGAAATCTTAATATTCAGATGTTTATTCAGATTCAGACGTCTTAATCTTAATGGAAATAAATGAGGCCTTAATGTTACTACTCTTTAATCAAATTTACAAATAAAATTATCTTTATAATATTTATTAAGGTTTTTTTAAGTAAAATTAAAAGTATATATATCTAAATAGAAATATTCACCTAATTGATTTGAGTTTGGAATCTTTTTAATTTTAGATTATAATATTATATTATATTTTTTAATTAATATTTATTTACCCACGTGCCGGCCCTACCAATATTTTTTAAACCCTTCAAATCAGCAAGTTTATTCAGGCCGGGCTAAAACCCCTTTTCTTAAATGTGCTCCAAAAATAAGAAGTTTTAAGCTTACAAAATAATAATTTCAAGTAAATTTTATGAAAATGGTAGATATTATTTCAGGCATATAGATACATTTTAATTGTCATCTAAATGTACTTGTCTGAGAATATTATAATAATTATATTAATATGTCAATCTTTTTAATCTATATCTTTTTTTGTATTAAACTAAATGTAGGAACCCCAACTTAAAAGTTAAAGTACTAAAAATACAATTCTAAACAATCTAAACTCGATCCAACACCTGATCCTAACTGCAATAATTGTTTCATATTCAACAAAAATATAAGGTTACTTCATCGTACATGTTTATATCCTTTTACACAATTAAAATTTTAATGCACCTATTTTTTCATCCTGTCTAGATAATTCCTTTGATTATTTTATTTTTTTCGTTCTAACATATTGTAACTTGAGTTAACTAAGAATAAGATACTAAGAATAATTAATTTTTTGAAAATAAGTAGGGAAATCTGGAAAATTTCCAGCCCTCAAAAGACTGTCATTTTCAAATGGTTATAACTCTCTACTCAAGAGTAGTTTGGATGAGTTCATTTATATGGTTGGAAAAACCTCGGGAATATCTTTCCAACGCCATCGATTTTTCACAAATGCGATGTCGTATGAGGGTGATATGCCTTTCGCAAGTTAGGTTGTTGGACTGAGGAAAGTCCAATACAAATTTTTGTAAGGGCAGAGTTGTCTAATCACCCTAGTATGCCTAATTCGTTTTAAGTGTTATTTGGGGGTAAAGACCAAGTCCCAAATAAATTTAACAAAAATTGAGAACGCTTATGATTTGGGAAAGAAGAGAAAAGAAGAAGAAGATCAAGAATTGTCCAAGAAACGCCAAGATCGTTGCGTGGAATTTGTCGGGGGTGATCCCTTTCGATGTATGTGACATCATTAGGTTTTGGGTCCTTCACCCACACTCCAACTTGATTCAATATAAAAAATTAGAGTTTATTTTAATGATAATCTTGAAGTTCTTGCTGAAAGGTTGTGAAGTTCTGGTTGAATTGTAGTTGAACTTTAGTAGTTCTAATTCATGTTTCCGGACATGCTTCGGGTCTAATCTATTGGGTAATGATGTATTTAGGATTCCTAAGTGTTTGGGGTAGTATCCATGTATGTTTAGCAGGTTTAGAGTTTAAAAAAGGAGAAGAAATGTAGAAGGTCACGTCAGATAACCCTTGGAGCGCCGCGCCTACCAGAGCACCTCAAGGCAGGCTCTGTCTGACAGGCCCTGGAACCCTGCGCCTCTTAGAGCACCAAGAACCCGTGGAGACCCCATTTTTTCCATATTTTTTCGTACTATTTCCTAAGTAATATAACTTTCATTCCTAGTTGATTCCAATACTAAAAAGTGCATCTAAACATAATTAAATCATCCCTACACATGAGATGATGATCCTTGAATCCATATTTCAATTCAAGGGAAGCTAATATCAAAGTCAAAGAGTTAAGAATCAAGATTAGAAGTTAAGAAAAAAGTCAAAGTGGGTTCTTAATGTTTTCAAAGAGTCTCAACCAATCATTTAAACTTTGATTTAAGACTCAAGTTACAAGTCGACAAAAGAGAAAGGAGTTGAGTTAAATTCTCAAAAGCTATGAGGAAAATAAGTATTCCGTAGTAGTTAAAGTTTTAAGTTAAGTAAAGAGCAAGAGTTGAGTTCATTTCTCTAAAAGTTATAAGGGGTATTAAGTATTCCCTAAAGGTCGATAGATTTTTCACATTTATGTCAAAATGGAACTAAGAATTTCCAAAAGAGTTTTGAACTAAAGAGGGGAACATTGATTTCAAGAGGAACTTTTAAAGCTAAAGTGTTCAGTAAATTATCTCAACCCAACAAATGAAGTTTTATTAAAAATATAAGCTAAAGAATGTTTTTGGGAGTAGTATTGAGAACCGATGTGGAGATGAGAGTTCACATAACTCATGTCACCATATAAACCATGTAGTTATCATGAGCATAAGCATGTCATATTTTTTAGATGATCACGTGAGTTTAGCCAATTAATCAAGTAGGTTGAGGATATTCAATGCGATGACAATGCATATGACAATTTTGGAAGCGTGGGCGAGATGTTGTATGACCACTTAGGCTCATACTGAAGGTTGTCGGTTAGAAAAAATCCCACATAAACTATATTACATTCTTATATAAGTTTGTCCTTACTCCATTTCAAGCTATCTAGTTTTCTTTAGAATTCCAACTCGTATACTCGTAAATCAACATATTGATTCTAGTTGTCCTGCATTGTTTTATAATGGTGACACATGTATCAAGGATTTGCACGCAACGCTTGGTTGATCCAGATTGAGCTCAGAGTCACTGAGCCTCCTTGCATTTTAGAGGACATCTTTTTCATTTGGTTTACTAGTTTAGTTTATTTTTAGGATATTGTGAGGTCTGTCCCAACATCCATCTCAGTTAGCTTAGAGGCTTCGCAGTTAATAGTTCAATTGGAGTATATTATTTTAATAAGACTTAAATGTCAATATTGACAGAATATTACATGAAGTATTTATTTAAACATGCTTTATTTCTCGATTAAGTTGACTCGAGTCTTCCACTCAGCTTAGTAAGCCAGACCAAGGGTTCGCTTGTAGGCTAACAATGGTCTTTGAGTTCCGGCCACGTCCAGGGTGTAGGCTCTGAGTGTGACAAACTTGGTAGAAGAGCACAAAGTTCAAGAGTCCTAGGTAGTCTATGAAGTTGTTTCTATAATGCCTTAGTCATCGGTGTGAAGCTTGTCCCACCTATGATTAGGAGGTTACAACATTTAGGAATGTTTTACTTCATTTTTATTCTTTTTGTGCGTAGAGTTTATATCTAAAAGTGTCTCTCTAATTCTTGCTTACGCGCATTTTCAGATCATCATGCCTCTAGGAAGAGCAGTCACAGGTCAACTATCCCTAAGAAATGTTGATGAACAAGGGGTTCCTAATGCACCAGATGTGTAACCCCAAGGAGAGGTTACCAATGCCGAGTTCCGAGAAGCTATCCGGATGTTAAGTCAAGTGGTAACCAAAAAAGACAGGCAAGACAGAGAAGCTCGACAAGAATGGGCTAACACCTCGAGTTTTTGTGAGTTTCTAAGAATGAATCCTCCTAGTTTCACTGCATCAAGCACAACTGAAGATCCGGAAAATTTTGTGGAATAATTGAAGAAGGTATTTTGGGTAATCAATGTTGTTGATGCTGAGAGGGTCAAATTAGTTGCATATAATTCAAAGTGTTTCCAGAACTTGGTTTCACCAATGGAAGGGTGTTAGGGTTGAGGGTGCACCGCATCCAAGTTGGGCTTGTTACGAAGAATCCTTCTTGGTGAGGTTTTTTTCTCGAGGACTAAAGGAAGAAAGGGTAAGGGTGTTCTTCACTTTGAAACAGGACTCCATGAGTGTTCATGAGTTTGGTTTGAAGTTCACCCAGATGTCTCGCTATGATACAGGGATGGTAAACGACATGAGGAGCATAATGAACTTGTTTGTCACCGGTTTGGGTCGTTCTTCACTATTGATTGGTGACATGGATATATCAAGGATTATAGTCTATGTCCAACAAGTTAAAGAGGAAGATCTGAGGGACATAAATGCATATCGAAATAAGAAGTCAAAGACTTGAAATAAGTCTGGTCAACAAAAAGGTGGTTCAAGTCCACCACAATTTCAGAAATCAAAGGGGAATGCACTAATATCTACTAGTGCACATGCACCCAGAAACCGAGGTGAGTATAGTGGCCAAAATTCGCAGCACTTCAAGGCAAGACCAGCTTAGTCTCAAGGTAGTGTTGGGCAAGGAAGAAATAAAGCTCCTACATGTACTTAGTGTGGTAAAAACCACCTAGGAGATTGTCGTAATGGCCATACAGGCTGATTGAAGTGTGGTCAAGAGGGTCACTTCATGAGAGATCGCCTTAAGAATTATCAAGATGGTGGGAATCAGGGTAGTAGAGCACAATTATCATCAGTTTCTCCACTAGACAGGGCAGTACCTAGAGGTGTCACTTCTAGTACTACTGGAGGGGCAAACCGTCTCTATGCAATCACTAGTCGCCAAGATCAAGAGAACTCTCTAGATGTTGTTACATGAATTATCAAATTCTTTACTCTTGATGTTTATTCTTTGTTAGACCCAGAGCAAGTTTATCCTTTATAACTTGTTATGTTGCAAATCAGTTTGAGATTCTTCCATAAACTTTGTGAACCCGTTGGTGTTTCTACACATGTCCGGGAGCCTATTCTAGCAGAAAAAGTCTATCGTGATTGTGCAGTTTCCATCAATCACAAGAGCACCATGGATGATCTAGTATAATTAGACATGGTATATTTTTAAGTCATTTTAGGTATAGAATTGTTCCATGCCAGCTACGCATCAATAGATTGCAGAATTTGAGTTGTCAAGTTTCAAATTCCTAATGAGTCAGTCAAAGAGTGGACTAGTAGTTCAGTAGTGCCTAAGGGTCATCTCGTTTCAGACCTTAAGGCGAGAAATCTAGTCTCTAAGAGGTTTATCTATCACTTTGTCCAAGTTAATGATTCAAATGTTAAGGTATCTTCCCTTCAGTCAGTTCCTATAGTCAGTCAGTTTCCAGAAGTCTTTCTTGATGATTTACCCGGCGTCCCTCCCGAAAGAGAGATAGACTTTAGCATAGAAATCATCTCAGATTCTCGTCCTTTCTCTATTCCATCATACAGAAGGCACCAGAAGAGTTAAAAGAGCTAAACGAGAAATTGAAAGATTTGTTAGATAAGGTCTTTATTCGACCAAGTGTCTCACCTTGGAGCGCTCTGGTCTTATTTGAAAGGAAGAAAGATGGGTCCTTAGGATTGTATAGACTACTACCAATTGAATAAGGTGACCATCAAGAATAAATATTCTCTTCCAATGATATATGATCTTTTCGATGAACTTCAGGGTGCTTCTTGCTTTTCCAAGATTGACATCATATTAGGCGATCATTAGTTAAATGTAAGGGAATGCCATATTCTAAAGACAACTTTTATAACAAGGTGTGGGTATTATGAATTTTTGGTTATGTCTTTTGGTTTGACAAATATACTCGCGAAATTCGTGGATCTTATGAACATATTTTTCAAACCTTATTTAGATCCATTTATCATCGTTCTCATTGATGACATACTTATTTATTCAAGGAATGAAGATGATCATGCCAGTGACCTTAGGATTGTTCTTCACACTTTGAGAGATAAAGAAGTACATGCCAAGTTCTCCAAGTGTGAGTTTTGGCTTAAGTGTGTGGAATTCTTGGTCACATTGTTTATGGTGAAGGGATTAAAGTTGACACGCAAAAGATAAAAATAGTTCAAAGTTGGCCTTGACCCACAAATCAAACATATATGAGGAGTTTCTTGGACTTGAATGGCTACTATAGGAGATTTGTTGAAGGATTCTCATATATATAATCTCCTGTGATGAAGCTAACTTAGAAGACAATGAAGTTGCAATGGTTTGTAGCTTGTGAGAAAAACATTAAGGAGTTGAAAAAGAGGTTGACTACCGCTTCGCTTTTGACATTACAAGAGGGTATTTAAGGCTTTGTGGTGTATTGGGATGCATCAAGAGTTTGCTTGGGATGCGTGGTGATGCAGAATTGCAAGGCTATAGCTTATGGCTCCAGAAAGTTGAAGGTTAATGAGAAAAAATAACCAAAGCATGACTTAGAATTCACTGCAGTAGTGTTTTCTTTGAAGATGTGGCATCACTATTTTTATGGTGTTTATGTTGATATATTTACTGATCACAAGAGCTTCCAATATATGTGTGAACACCTAATTTTTTTACCAAAATATAAAGATTTAACACCAATTTTTAAAAAAGTTATATAAATAAAAATAAATAAATTGTGTAAATTACTTTAATAATAAAAAATTATAAATTTATGGTATTCGTTTAAATCTTCAACTTTTAATTAGTTAAAAAAAATAATGGTAGAAAAAAAAAAGAGTCCTAAATATTCAAATTACCTTTCCCTTATCGTAATTAACCTCAAACTCCCAAAAACTAATTTTTCTATTATTCTTATTTAGTAGGATAATTATTTAATTGTTTCTCAACCATAATTCCCTCAACAATATTTCAAATTAAATCCTTATCCACTCTATTACGTTCCTTTTATTTAGCACCAGACTCTCAGTCAAAATAATTATATAACCCACGTTCAGTTGAAAAAAGATACGGAGAAATATAGAGAACACGGAGAAAAAGAGAGAGATATAGAGAAAAATACAGAGAGAAATACAGAGAACACACAAAAAACTGAGATTGATAGATATAGAAAAGAAAAAAACAAGCAAACACAAAGAGAAAAAACGAGTTATTTCTTTTGAGAATTAGGTTAGAGTTAGAGATTTGATCGTGATTCCGAATTCGTGGATAACAACTCGCTTTTGTGTTATTAATTTTCACAGCGAGGTAACTATAAATTCTCGCGTGATTTAAATAATATTACTTCTATTAAAAGTTGATTCCAATAGCATGAAATACTTCAAATCACATGTATTATATTGATTATTGTTACGTTATTATTATTATTATGTTTTTTAGATAGAATTTGCAATTTATGTCGCTTCATGATATTGAATTGTTGAATTTAAATAGATTAATATATCTTTCCGTCTATTTTCACTTTAGAAGATTTTTGTTGAATTTATTGTAGACTTGTTAGATTAGGATATATAAATAATTAGTATTTTTTTTTATCTAAGTAGAATTGTAAATTTCATCTAGAGATTCATGATAAAATAGTGATAATTACTATAAATAATTATAATAAAAAAAACTAAAATTTGAGAAATTGTATAAAGAAAACAAAAGAAGAAAAAATTAATAATAATAAAAAACAACAAGAAGACAGCATAAAACAAAAACAAAAAAACAATGAAAAAAAAGAAGGAAAAATAACAGATTTTTCTTTAAAAAAAAAAAAGAAACAGAAAATATAAAAAAAAAGAAAAAAACGTGAAAATGAAAAAAAAAAAAAAGAAAAAAAAAGAGAGAGAAGCAGAAAAAAATAATATAAAAGAAAGTGGAAATTTAAAAAAAATGAAAGAAAGAATGTAAAAAAAAAGATATAAAAGCGTAAAAAGAATTTTAAAAAAAAGGAAAATTAAAAAATGAAAAAATACAAATATAAAATTAGTAGAATGTAAAAAAAAAAACAGAATTAAAAAAATAAAATTAGTACAAAATTTTTTTTTTTAAAAAAGACAAAAACTATAAAATAATAATATAATAAAAATAATGATAAAATAAAATAATAAAAAGAAGAAGAAGAAGAGAGAAACGGATTTTCAAAGAACAAAAAAAAACAAATATATAAAATTTAAAAATATACAAAAAAAAAATGCGTGCAAAAAAAAGAGAAAAAAAAACGTGAAAAAATGAAAAAAAAAACAGAAAAAAACGTATAAAAAAGAGATAAAAACATAAAAAGAACAAAAAGTAAAAAATAAAAAAATAAAAGATAAAAAACAAGAGGATGTAGTACAAAATTTATTTGTTTTGTAAAGAACGTAAAAAAATTATATAAAAGGAAAGAAAAAGATAACAAACATAAACAAAAAAAATTGATCTAAAAATGATAATTAATTTTTTTTAAAAGAAGACAGAATGTTAAAAATTGTTACATGCATTAAAAAAAAGTTAAAACCTTTCTTAAAAAATAAATTTAGTCCTAACCTATTTAGAATTTTTGTGATTTTAAAACTAATTTCAAATCTCATAAAATTTCATCTTTCTATTTTTAAATTTAAAAAATTAATAAATAGAAATCCTAATTAACTTGAACTCTAAATTTTTTTTTAACTATAAAATACCTATATAAATTCATCCCCATAATAACATGAAAAAATATATATAAAAAAAAGTAAAAGCAAAATAAATAAATAATAAATAATAAATATATAAATAAATATGAGTGTTTCAAATTTTGAATTAATGGACACTCACCAAAAATAATAAAATAATTTTCAACAGTTTAAAATAAATAAAACAATTTTTAAAAGGTTTAAAATAAATGAGAGAATAAAGTAAAAAAAATAGTATTTTTATTATTAAGTTAAATAATATAATATTCAAAATTATGTATAGTCATATCAAAGTCAATGAAGCGACCGTGCTAGAACCACGGGACTCGAGAGGTGCCTAACACCTTCCCCTCGGTCAACAGAATTCTTACCCGGATTTCTAGTTCGCAGACCAATAAAAATAGAGTCAAATTTCCTTTTGATTAGGGATTTAAATAAGGTGACTTGGAACACCAAAACTCAATTCCAAGTGGCGACTCTAAATAATAATTATCCTTTTTCAAAACGTCACTTTAATTGGAAAAACTCTTTTTCTTTCAAACAATAAAAATCAAAAATATTGAGAGAAAAAAAAGGGGCGTGACAGATGGCGATTCCACTAGGGATTAACTAGAATTCGAGCTTTAAATATTAATTTATGTATGACTATGACTTATTTATTTACATTTTTGGATATTGTATTTATTGTATTAATGTGCTAATTGTATGTTTATTTTTATTTTAATATTATTTGAACGGTATATAAAATGTTTTTCTTGCACACAACTATGAGTATTCATTAATATAATTATGGGAATTGCGACTGCGCACCCCAATTTTGTAAAGATAGCCAGTGGATTTTTGGTCAATGGTGAAGGATATTTCGTCACACCATTTAGGATGGGAGCACCCATGCACAAAGCCGGAAAGCGCTGCTACCGGTACGTTGTTACTCCCTAACTCGAGTTGTCGGCTCGTTTTACAGCCAGTCTAGATACTTTTCTTCACGAGTTTAAGCTTGATAACTGAAACCAAATGTGGTAGTTCCTAATAGACTTCATTATTTGAATCATCTATATATGATTTAATGAAAGACTATACATATGATCGGATCTATCTAAATAAATAACTCAATTTACCAGTTTAAATTAAAATCAGAACAATAGAAAAAAGTTTTTTCTTTTACAATGTAAAGTTCAAAAAAAAAAATTTAAAAGTTTTCTTATATCACTTTAAACGAAGAAAAGAGTTGCATTTGTCAACAAATTTCTAACAAAAATTATTTAAGTGTTCAATGTCAACAAACTACGCACACCTGATTCTCACCTTGATTTGATACGTAGGCAACCTTCCTTGGGTTCGGTGATCCTTATTTAAAAGTAAAAAAATTAAAAAAATATCTTAATTATTATTTAAAAATTTAAAAATGAAATAATATGTGTATATATTAAAAAGAAAATTTGCCTTTAAGAAAACATATTTTTACTTATATTTTGGAACTACGTTAGACCTGATTCTTGTTTTAACAAGATACGTAGGCAACCTTATTGTGAGGTTCGGTCCAACCGAGAAAAAAAATCTAAAAATCCTAGTCACATAAACTGGGGCAAAAAAAATATAGATTTTTTGTTTGACTTGGTTGGTAACAACATGATTGAGATTATGCATAAGAAAAAAAAAGTGTTAAATTATTTGGTAAGACAGATCAACTTTGTTGTGACCTATAGATTTCTATTGGCATCTCTGAATATATTTATGTCATACTTGAGAAATTATCTTGTTTAAAGTTATGGATAAAATAAATTTGACCTCATTGTTTCAAATGTATTGTGTGGTGAGCTGTAGACGTAAAATTCAAAGACGTGATTTTGCTGATCTAGAACTTGGCCCGAATGTTGGTTGAGACGAAATTTTGAGCAATATTTAATTTGAGGAATGATTATAGGCTTTCTTTGAATCGATTGTGCCTTTCAAACCTACCGAATGACATGTTATCTACAAAACTCCCATTTCGACCCTGAAAGCTTTTTATTTGAATAACCACATCTTAGCTATATCTTTTGAGTGTATAAATGCACTAATCCCTTTGTCTCATCTTTTTGAGCGCACTATGAAATATCTATATAACATCAAAGACCTAAGTTGGGTAACAAAGATCAAATATGTCCAAAAAAAAAAAGATAGAATGAGAAAAAAAAAATCTCAAACAAAAAGGAGGGAGAATGAAAAAAGGAAGAGAAAAAATAAATGAGAAGCAGCTTACAAGAAAACAAAGGTCAAATGCAAAAATGAAAAAAGAAATATCAAAAGCATCGTGCAAATTCTAATGAGAAAATAGTCACTTTATCCCAAATGAATATCCTACCTTTCCCTAAGACTACATTACAAGCCAATGAAAGTCCTATTTGATCTCATTTTTTATGTTAACATATTAGTGGATGCTTACGTGAGGTCCAAACATATGGTATCTTAATCTCATGCATTGAATATCTTTCAGAGTGTGAGTGACTTTCAAAAATGTCCGACGATCTTATTGTGTGAAGTAGAACTTTCATATGTTGAGAGTGCCTTTGAAAAAAGAGGATACAAATAATTCTATCCCTTAATTTTGACAAGATAAATTGATCTTGTAATTACTTAAGCATATTTGAGATACAATTTGAAACTATATAAATTACTCAAAGTTGAACTCAAATTTATTTGAAATTAATTGAATGTAGTTCATATGCATAATACTAATTGTTGGTACAAACTAAAGTCAAGGCATTATCAAACATGAACTAATTATTTTTTTCCATTTTTTTCATTATATTTCTAAAAATAAATCAAAAAAAAAGAAAAATATATTTTTTAGTGAACTACGTTAGACCTGATTCCTCGTAGGCAGGCCTTCATTGAGGTTCGGTCTAATCACTCAATAAAATAATGATCATACTATTTCAAATCTCCAAGGGTTGAAACATGACATTGTAGCCTATGGTATGTAATAAAAATATAAAAAAATAAGAGGGTCTTATGAGTGAAAACTCTCACGAGAACAATAAGACGACAGTAAAAAGATAAGAATGTCTACTTGGTAAAAAATCACGAATGACACCATTTATAAAATGAGGACATTTCGTCTTGGCATGAGCACAATCAAGATAAAGTTATAGGTTGAAAGAGCTATAAGGACAAATCGTGCAAGTAATTTGCTAGAGATAAACGCCGCGATGGTAAGTTTTTGAATCCTTGTCTCTCATATAATATACAAAAAAAAGGATTTTTTAAAATAAAATCTGGGGCATTTTATTTTATTTTTAGATTGGTCAATATATTAATAAAAATAAAATAAAATAAAATAAGAATTAATAACAATATAAGTAAAAAAAAACAACCTCTGGTTGCATATAAGGTACAATAACCTCATTTTATTTTTACAGGGCACAATAACCACTGGTTGCATATAGGGAACAATAACCCCTATCATTTTTTCGTGTCTTCACAGGGCATAATAACCCCTGGATTGCATATAGGCACAATAACCCCTATCATTTTTTTCATGTCTTCACAGGGCAAATAACCCCTGGATTGCATATATGGCACAATAACCCCTATCATTTTTTTTATGTCTTCACAGGACACAATAACCCCTGGATTGCATATAGGACACAATAACCCCTATCATTTTCTTTATGTCTTCACAGGGCACAATAACCCCTGGTTGCATATAGGGCACAATAATCCCTATCCTATTTTTCATGTCTTCACAGGGCACAATAACCCCTGGATTGCATATAGGGCACAATAACCCCTATTTTATTTTTCATGTCTTCAGAGGGCACAATAACCCCTTTGATGGCATATAGGGCACAATAACCCCTATTTTATTTTTCATGTCTTCAGAGGGCACAATAACCCCTTTGATGGCATATAGGGCACAATAACCCCTATTTTATTTTTCATGTCTTCAGAGGGCACAATAACCCCTTTGATGGCATATAGGGCACAATAACCCCTATTTTATTTTTCATGTCTTCAGAGGGCACAATAACCCCTTTGATGGCATATAGGGCACAATAACCCCTATTTTATTTTTCATGTCTTCAGAGGGCACAATAACCCCTTTGATGGCATATAGGGCACAATAACCCCTATTTTATTTTTCATGTCTTCAGAGGGCACAATAACCCCTTTGATGGCATATAGGGCACAATAACCCCTATTTTATTTTTCATGTCTTCAGAGGGCACAATAACCCCTTTGATGGCATATAGGGCACAATAACCCCTATTTTATTTTTCATGTCTTCAGAGGGCACAATAACCCCTTTGATGGCATATAGGGCACAATAACCCCTATTTTATTTTTCATGTCTTCAGAGGGCACAATAACCCCTTTGATGGCATATAGGGCACAATAACCCCTATTTTATTTTTCATGTCTTCAGAGGGCACAATAACCCCTTTGATGGCATATAGGGCACAATAACCCCTATTTTATTTTTCATGTCTTCAGAGGGCACAATAACCCCTTTGATGGCATATAGGGCACAATAACCCCTATTTTATTTTTCATGTCTTCAGAGGGCACAATAACCCCTTTGATGGCATATAGGGCACAATAACCCCTATTTTATTTTTCATGTCTTCAGAGGGCACAATAACCCCTTTGATGGCATATAGGGCACAATAACCCCTATTTTATTTTTCATGTCTTCAGAGGGCACAATAACCCCTTTGATGGCATATAGGGCACAATAACCCCTATTTTATTTTTCATGTCTTCAGAGGGCACAATAACCCCTTTGATGGCATATAGGGCACAATAACCCCTATTTTATTTTTCATGTCTTCAGAGGGCACAATAACCCCTTTGATGGCATATAGGGCACAATAACCCCTATTTTATTTTTCATGTCTTCAGAGGGCACAATAACCCCTTTGATGGCATATAGGGCACAATAACCCCTATTTTATTTTTCATGTCTTCAGAGGGCACAATAACCCCTTTGATGGCATATAGGGCACAATAACCCCTATTTTATTTTTCATGTCTTCAGAGGGCACAATAACCCCTTTGATGGCATATAGGGCACAATAACCCCTATTTTATTTTTCATGTCTTCAGAGGGCACAATAACCCCTTTGATGGCATATAGGGCACAATAACCCCTATTTTATTTTTCATGTCTTCAGAGGGCACAATAACCCCTTTGATGGCATATAGGGCACAATAACCCCTATTTTATTTTTCATGTCTTCAGAGGGCACAATAACCCCTTTGATGGCATATAGGGCACAATAACCCCTATTTTATTTTTCATGTCTTCAGAGGGCACAATAACCCCTTTGATGGCATATAGGGCACAATAACCCCTATTTTATTTTTCATGTCTTCAGAGGGCACAATAACCCCTTTGATGGCATATAGGGCACAATAACCCCTATTTTATTTTTCATGTCTTCAGAGGGCACAATAACCCCTTTGATGGCATATAGGGCACAATAACCCCTATTTTATTTTTCATGTCTTCAGAGGGCACAATAACCCCTTTGATGGCATATAGGGCACAATAACCCCTATTTTATTTTTCATGTCTTCAGAGGGCACAATAACCCCTTTGATGGCATATAGGGCACAATAACCCCTATTTTATTTTTCATGTCTTCACAGGGCACAATAACCCCTGGTTGCATATAGGGCACAATAATCCCTATCCTATTTTTCATGTCTTCACAGGGCACAATAACCCCTGGATTGCATATAGGGCACAATAACCACTATCAATTTTTTTGGTCTTCACAGGGCACAATAACCCCTGGTTGCATATAGGGCACAATAACCCCTATTTTATTTTTCATGTCTTCAGAGGGCACAATAACCCCTTTGATGGCATATAGGGCACAATAACCCCTATCATTTTTCTTCACAGGGCACAATAACCCCTGTATTGCATATGTGGCACAATAACCCCTATCAATTTTTGTTTCTTCACAGGGCACAATAACCCTTGGTTGCATATAGGGCACAATAATCCCTATTTTATTTTTCATGTCTTTAGAGGGAACAATAACCCCTTTGATGGCATATAGGACACAATAACCCCTATCATTTTTCTTCACAGGGCATAATAACCCCTGGTTGCATATAGGGCACAATAACCCCTATTTTATTTTTCATGTCTTCACAGGGCACAATAACCCCTGGATTACATATAGGGCACAATAACCCCTGGTTGCATATAGGGCACAATAACCCCAATTTTATTTTTCATGTATTCACAGGGCAAAATAACCCCTGATTGCTATTTGGGTACAAAACTCCCTTTTGTCTTTTTTTTTTTTACATTTTGTAATAGGCTACAAAAACATTATTTTGATTATTAGTATAGACTTTTATAGCTTTTAGCAATAACTCACAAAATTTCCTAGTGCAAACTAGGCAGAAAATTTTATTTTGTGTGCAGGTTTCTACATTGTACACAAATTTGCAATTCAAAAATAAAAGAATTCATCCTTTCAAGAAAAATTAGTTTCAAGAATATCATGCGGAAAAACGTCTGTAGCTGAAGTCAAGTCATGAAGTTTCAAGTCTTAAACTCAGATGTCCAGAGCAAAGTTCGGAATCGACGAACCTACCAAAGCGGGGTGAAGCAATATCTGAGAATTCAAAATGAAGACTTAGCACTATCGGAGTAGATAGGATTTCATATCTTTCCTTCTGCATTTTGTTTTTATGTAATATCTGGAGGTACGAACCGGGATCTTGACAAAACCTCACTCGACTACCTAACTGATTGGAACTACGTCTGACTCCTTATCATCAATGACTCCTTATCATCAACTTAGGATAGGTAGTTTTTAAAAAGTTAGGACACGGTAAAATCTCTTCTCTATTATAGATTTTTCACATTTTTGCCATAAATATTTCAATAAAAATTAGTCACATTGTTCACGTCTTTGCATGAAAACTCTTCATGTTTTCAAGCAAAGAGGGGCATACTGTGAACACCTAATTTTTTACCAAAATATAAAGATTTAACACCAATTTTAAAAAAAGTTATATAAATAAAAATAAATAAATTGTGTAAATTACTTTAATAATAAAAAATTATGAATTTATGGTATTTGTTTTAAATCTTCAACTTTTAATTAGTTAAAAAAATAATGGTAGAAAAAAAAAGAGTCCTAAATATTCACATTACCTTCCCCTTATCTTAATTAACCTCAAACTCCCAAAAACTAATTTTCCTATTATTGTTATTTAGTAGGATAATTATTTAATTATTTCTCAACCATTTCCCTCAATAATATTTCAAATTAAATCCTAATCCCACTCTATTACATTCCTTTTAATTAGCACCAGACTCTCATTCAAAATAATTATATAACCCATGTGCAGTTGAAAAAAGATACGGAGAAATATTGAGAACACGGAGAAAAAGAGAGAGACATAGAGAAAAATATAGAGAACACACAAAAAACTGAGATTGATAGACATAGAAAAGAAAAAAACAAGCAAATACGAAGAGAAAAAACGAGTTATTTCTTTTGAGAATTAGGTTAGAGTTAGAGATTGATCGTGATTCCGAATTCGTGGATAATAACTCGCTTTTGTGGTATTAATTTTCACAGCGAGGTAACTATAAATTCTCGCGTGATTTAAATAATATTACTTCTATGAAAAGTTGATTCCAATAGCATGAAATACTTCCAATGACATGTATTATATTGATTATTGTTACATTATTATTATTATTATGTTTTTTAGATAGACTTTGCAATTTATGTCGCTTCATGATATTGAATTGTTGAATTTAAATAGATTAATATATCTTTCCGTCTATTTTCACCTTAGAAGATTTTTGTTGAATTTATTGTAGACTTGTTAGATTAGGATATATAAATAATTAGTAATTTTTTTTATCTAAGTAGAATTGTAAATTTCATCTAGAGATTCATGATAAAATAGTGATAATTACTATAAATAATTATAATAAAAAAAAGTAAAATTTGAGAAATTGTATAAAGAAAACAAAAGAATAAAAAAAATATTAACAAAAAAAAAAACAACAAGAAGAAAGCATAAAACAAAAACAAAAAAACAATGAAAAAAAAAGAAGGAAAAATAACAGATTTTTCGTAAAAAAAAGAAACAGAAAATAAAAATAAAAAAAGAAAAAAACGAGAAAAAAGAAAAAAAAAAGAGAGAGAGAAGCAGAAAAAAAATAATATAAAAGAAAGTGGAAATTAAAAAAAAAATGAAAGAAAGAATTTAAAAAAAAAGATATAAAAGGGTAAAAAGAATTTTTCTTTTAGAAAAGGAAAATTCAAAAAGGAAAAAATACAAATATAAAATTAGTAGAATGTAAAAAAAAAAAAAACACACACACAATTTAAAAAAAAAAAGAGTAACAAAACTAGTACAAAATAATTTGAAAAAAAAGACAAAAACTATAAAATAATAATATAATAAAAATAATGATAAAATAAAATAATAAAAAAAAAAGAAGAAGAGAGAAACGGATTTTCAAAGAACAAAAAAAACAAATATATAAAATTTAAAAATATACAAAAAAAAAGCGTGCAAAAAAAAAAAGAGAAAAAAAAGAAAAAAAAACAGAAAAAAAACGTTAAAAAAAAGATTTAAAAACATAAAAAGGACAAAAAGTAAAAAATTAAAAATAAAAGATAAAAAAAAGAGGATGTAGCACACATTTTTTTTTAGTAAGGAACGTAAAAAAGTTATATAAGAGAAAAGAAAAAGACAACAAACGTAAACAAAAAAAATTGATCTAAAAATAATAATTATTTTTTTTAAAAAAAAAATACAGAATGTTAAAAATTGTTACATGCATTAAAAAAAAAGTTAAAACCTTTCTTAAAAAATAAATTTTGTCCTAACCTATTTAGAATTTTTGTGATTTTAAAACTAATTTCAAATCTCATAAAATTTCATCTTTCTACTTTAAATTAAAAAAATTAATAAATAGAAATCCTAAATTAACTTGAACTCTAAATTTTTTTAACTATAAAATACCTATATAAATTCATCCCCATAATAACATGAAAAACATATATAAAAAAAGTAAAAGCAAAATAAATAAATAATAAATATATAAATAAATATGAGTGTTTCAAATTTTGAATTAATGGACACAGACCAAAAATAATAAAATAATTTCCAATAGATTTAAAATAAATAAAACGATTTTTAAAAGGTTTAAAATAAATGAGAGAATAAAGTAAAAAAATTTATTTTTACTATTAAGTTAAATAATATAATATTCAAAATTAAGTGTAGTCATATCAAAGTCAATGAAACGACCGTGCTAGCACCACGGGACTCGAGGGTTGCCTAACACCTACCCCTCGGTCAACAGAATTTCTTATCCGGATTTCTAGTTCGCAGACCAATAAAAATAGAGTCAAATTTCTTTTTGATTAGGGATTTAAATAAGGTGACTTGGAACACCAAAACTCAATTGCAAGTGGCGACTCTAAATAATAATTATCCCTTTTCAAAACGTCACTTTAATTGGAAAAACTCTTTTTCTTTCAAACAATAAAAATCAAGAATATTGAGAGAGAAAAAAAAAGGGGCTTGACAATGTGTTAACCTAGAAAGAGCTCAACCTCAGATAGAGAAGGTGGTTGGAATTACTCATGAATTATGACATGAGTATTCTTTACCAACTAGGTAAGGCTAATGTTGTTGCTGATGCCTTAAGCAGTTTATCCATGGGGTTTATTTCCCATGTTGAAGAAGAGAAGAGGGATTTAGCTAAATATGTGCATACACTAGCACGTTTGGATGTCTGACTTATGGATTCCACAAAAGGAGGTATAATTGTGACAAATGGGCTAATTCGTCCTTAGTGTCTGAGATTAAAGAGAAGCAACACCAAGACCCTATTTTGCTTGATTGAAGGAAAATGTCCATAATCAAAGAGTATTGGCTTTTTAACAAGGCAGAGAAAGTGTGATGAAGTACCAAGGCAGATTATGTGTATCTAAGGTGAATGGACTCCAAGAGAGTATTTTGGAGGACGGTCATAGCTCCAGACATTCCATTCATCCGAGTTTCACCAAGATGATCTGCAATTTGTTTGTTGAGTGCTAAAATGATGTTACTACCCTTAGATTAGTGAAATGATTCTCATTCGAGGACAAATGTTCCCAAGGGGGAGATATTAAAACATCTTATAAATTAAATTAACTAAGAATAAGCTAAGAAACTAAGAATAAATAATTTTGGGAAATAAGTAGGGAAATCTGGAAAATTTCCAGCACCCAAAAGTAAGTTTTGGTCATTTTCAAACAGCTATAACTCCCATCTCAGGATGAGTTTGGATAATTTCTTTATATGGTTGGAAATTCCTTGGAAAGGTCTTCCAACGTCGCCGAGTTTGCACAAATCCAATGTTGTATGAGGGAGATATATCTTTCGGAAGTTGGGTTCTTGGACTGAGGAAATTCCAATCCGGATTTTAGTAAGGGCAAAGTTGTGTTTTCACCCTAGTATTGCTTAATTCATTTTAAGTGTTATTTAGGGGTAGAGACAAAGTTCCAGATAAGTTTAATAAAAATTAAGAACGCTTTGGGCTTCGGAGAGAAGAGAAAAAAAGCCGAAGATCAGAAATCATCAAAAAGACACCAAGATGGTTGCTTGAAATTCGTGGGGGCTGATCCCTATCGAGGTATATGAGATCATTTGGTTTTGGGTCCTTTAACCAACACTCCAATTTGATTAAATACAACAAATTAGAGTTTATTTGAGTGAAAATATTAAAGTTCTTGATGAAAAGTAGTGATGTTCTTGTTGGTTGAATAGTAGTTGATCTCTAGCAGTTTTGATTCATGTTTTCGGACATGTTTTCGGGTTTAATATATTGGGTAATCAGATATTTAGGATTACTAAGTGTTTGGGGTTTGATCCATGAAAGTTTAGGAGGTTGGAAGATGAAAAACGAAGATGAAAAGTCGAAGGTCCCGTCAGATAACCCGTGGGGCGACGCGCCTGCCAGAGCGCCTCACGGCAGACATTGTTTAACAGCCTTGACGCCCCGCGCCTTTCATAGTGCAAAGACCCCCAAGAGACCATGTTCTTTCTTTATATTTTCGTACTAGTTCCTAATGATGTACCTTTCATTCCTAGTTGATTCCAACACTCTAAAGTATATCTAAATATCATAAAATCATTCCTAAACATGATATCATGATCCTTTAAGCCATATTTCAATTCAAGGGAAGCTAAGATCAAAGTCAAAGAAGTTAAGAGTCAAGTTTAAAAGTTAAGAAGCAAGTCAAAGAGAGTTCTTAAAGTTTTAAAAGAGTCTTAAGCATTCATTTAAACTCTTATTTAAGGCTCAAGTAACAATCGAGCAAAGAGAAAAGAGTTTAGTTAAAATTCTTAACCATTAAGACTTAATGTTTCAAGTTAAGTAAAGAGCAAGATTTGAGTTCATTTCTCTAAAAGTTATAAGGGGGACTATGTATTCCCTAAAGGTTGATAAATGTTTCACATTTATGTTTAAAAGAGACTAAGAAGTCCCAAAAGAGTTATGAACTAAAGAGGGGAACATTGATTCTAAGAGGAGCTTTTAAAGATAAAGGGTTCAGTAAATTATCTCAACCTAAAGGAAGGAAGTTTTATTAAAAGTATGAGCTAAAACATGTTTTAGGAGTATTAATGAGTACCGATGTGGGGATGAGAGTTTAGATAACTGAAGTCCACCTGTAAACCATGTTGCCATCATGTGTATTTACGTGTCACACTTTTTAGGTGATCACGTGAGATTAGCTAGTGGATCCACTAGGTTGAGGATGTTTTATGCGACGACAAAGTATAGGACAACTTTGACAATGTGGACGAGGCAATGTATCACCTCTTAGGCTCATAGTGGTGGTTGTCGGTTGGAGAAACTACCACAAAAATTATATTACTTTCAGATATAAGTAAAGTTGAGTTTATTATTTTTACATCTTTAATGAAATAAGAGTTTACATTGTTTTACTAGTTAAATATATACATATATATTGTATATGTTCTTATTGATTTATATTGAGTTGTAATCTTATTAGTTGAGAAGTGTCAAGGTATGTTCGTCCTTACCCCATTTCAAGCTTTATAGTTTTGTTTAGCATTCCAACTTGCATACTTCTAAATCCAACGTACTGATGTCAGTTGGCCTGCAACATTTTATAATGTAGATGAAGGTAACAAGGATCAGCATGGAGCGCTTCGTTGATCCAGAGTCGAGCTCCAGAGTAAGTGGAGAGCCTTTTAGCATTTCAGACGATATTCATATCATTTTCTTTACTAGTTTAGTTTTTTTTTAGGATATTGTGGGGTTCTGTCCTAACATCCATCTCAGTCAGTTTAGAGGCTTCGTAGACAGGTAGTAGTTCAGTTATAGTCTATTATTCTTGTTGAGACATAAATGTCATTTTGGCCAGAATATTACATGAAGTATTTATTTTAAACATGATATATTTCTCAATTAAGTTGAATGGGGTCTTCCGCTGAGTTATGTACGCCAGACCAAGGGTTTGTTTGGGCCAGAAATGGTCTTCGAGTGCCGGCCACGTCCAGGGTATAGGCTCCGGCGTGACATTCTTTAAAAATAAACTCTAAACAAATTTCTTGCTATTCAAACAAAGAATGATATGAAAACTCCTTAAAGCATTGGATGTTTTCTTTTCAAATCCACTTATAAATGTGTTTTGGGTGCGAGGCATTGTGTATGCTTCTTGAAAGTACTAGCATTATGTATGTTTCTCAATATATTTTGCGCATTGTGTATGTTGTCGTGAACGTGTGGTTTTGATTAAATGCTTTGTATAACTTTTATTACAAGTTTTATATATAGTATTCTTGATAAACATTTGTTTGAAAAATGTTGTTATAATTCCTGTGTGAATTTACTTTTGTGCTAGAAGCGTGTTTGTATTTTCTAACGCGTATTACAAGGGTGATTAAAGGGGAAGTTCTAGGATTTTAGTGGGCTATATATATGTATAACTCACTCCCTACATGGATGTCCATCCAGATACTATTGGTGATGATGAATTAGAGTTGAGGAGTTCACTAGAGTTGATTCATCTGTTGAGGTCAACCATTACTCTTCAATTTATTTGCACTTCTTTACATAAAGTGACACTTCATTGTGCATTGTCTTTGTTTGCAGGAGATGTTGTGTACTTGGAGGATTTCAAAAGAGTCATTAACACTTATTCTGAGTCTTTTTGTGAATAATTTTGATGCTCTAAGTTCTATTTCGGGATTTGGGCAAGATTGTTAAATTATTATTTTAAGATACCAAGTGTTCATAATTAGTTATCACATTGTCAAAATACTTATTTAATTCATAATTGTTGTGCATTAGTAGTTAAGGTATCACCTAGCCAGTTGTTTGTGATGGCGCTAATTATGCCTAACCGGTAATTTGGGATATGACATAAACCTATAATTCACTGCCTGCATGAGTAAATACTTTACAACTAACTCCTGAAGTAGCAGATGTCATGACTGCAGTCTAGACCCCATATGAGACAGGCGTCGTTGACCTCTCAGAGGTCGCATACAAGCCTACATACGTCATTGTTACTTCATCTAGATTAATTTTAGCGGAAATTTGAACTTTTTGTTATTTAACATTCATATAAGACATTCTACTTAAACTCATAGATGTTCACAATAAACCATCTAATATTAAGATCATCAAATGAAAGAAATAGTTCAACACTGCATAAAGTGTATACTTTCCAAAATGGCACCAATACAATGTCTGAAATAAAATGAGAAATAAACGCTAGTGGAATATACTCCACTAACTCAAACCTATATATAAGATAGAATATAATGGGCAAGCGTCCTAAAAAACATGAGGGCCTACCAAGTCTTGATGAATGCTCCACATACAGATAGCTGCATCGTCGTATCGTATGCTCTAGTGTCCGCATGTGCCTGCACCTAAAAGTATAGAGTTGTATGGGATTAGTACAAACATGTACTAAGTATGTGTATATGCAATCACACACCGAGGACATGCATGATTAAGAAGAGGTCTCGCCTACCGATATGAAATACGGAAAGTCAAGTCAGTGGACTATCCAAATTGGGATTAGGAAAGTCATGCCATGAGAGTAACATGCATCATCAAACTTATCATTTTGCAAATAGCACATATCATATTTCACATATCATATCACATAGTTCATATCATTTTTTTCATATGCCATGAGACCTTGAAATCATGGACTTCACATTAGGACTTCCCAAAATGGGGGCTCAACCTATGGGACCTTAACTAGGGAGCATTCTTTAGCAAACACAGAGTCTGCTTCATTCATTCATACATATTTCTTTATCATTCTTTCATATACTAGTGCAAACACCAATCATACCTAGGATGTAGTTTAAGACTCTCATCGGGTTCGGTGTGCAATGACCAAGAATAACCTAGTTTCATTACTTAAGTCTAGCTCACCTCTTTATTATCCTATGCTAACACCTTTGGTATCGTTCATTTCATTATGTGTATGCTTTGAGGCTGGCCTAATTCTTTTTTTGGGAACATTAACCTTAACCGACATAGATCATCTGAGCGTCATGAAATCTTGTGTTTAAACCCACACCAAAAAGAGGTGGAATCACCGGCAAGGGCGAATCAAAACATGCTAACGTGTATAGGGAAATGAACCCTGCTTGATCCCTATATTGACAATATAGGTTCAAAGACTAGGATATATAATGAAACCCACACCCGGCATGCCAGACAGTCTCATCTCATGAGATTTGCGTGAACTTCCGACCTTCCTGAAGGAAGGCATCACCACTCATAGCTAGGCTATCGGTGCTCAATATAAAGTTCCATAACATTCAACTCATACGTCATGGAAGTTGGCTTCTAGCATGAGGATCTCATACCTCATTAGATGCTTTCTCATCTCATCATTTGTATTAAGCATGCATTGACTTCAATACTTTTATTGGAATGTTCATAGAGACTGGTGTTTTATCGAAAAAGTATTTTTTTAAAGATTTTTGACTTTTTTCGAGTTGCCACTTAATTTTTGAGAAAAATCAACACAACTAGCGTTTCCAAAAGACTTAACAGATAAAATTATTTTGAGATTATTTAAAGGGTTCGGGGATTCATATTAATGTCTTAGGAAGGTTAAAAGCACCTAAGACATCCGCTAACTCGCGGTTATCCGGCAACTAACTTAGTTTGGCTAAAACCTTAACTTTTAAATTTTTGAAATGACATCAATTGAAATTGTTTGAAAAAATGAATTATTAGCGCCTTCACTAAGTGACCGTCTAATTGAAAAAATTATTTTGTTAAACATATTCGAACCTGATCTAAATTTAAGTTGTTAAACATTACGGTGTTCTACGTGGATTTGGAGTTTTCAACCTTCTAAACTACCGACAAATAAATCAAACTAATAAACAATAAACGAGAGAGAGGGAAAGAGAATTTGGTTCAAAACCGGGTTTCTTGTCCGCCTTGACCGAAATTTCGGACCCACCTGTTTTGGGTTTTTGACCCATTTCCTTTTTGTATCTGTCCTAGACTAAACATATAATTAATACAAATAAATATAGCAAATGAAAGAGACAACGGCTTACGCATAAAATAAGTACAATACGAGAACTAAAAAATAAATCTGGGCCTTTTGCCCCAATCTCTTCAATTCTTCCAACTTGCTCCAGATTCTTCAACTTAATTTACTTTGACATATGTTCGTCGGTTCGGGGGCTTGCATTGAATCTTTAAAAGGTGGTTTGACTCGAAAAGGGATGGGGCCTTCGTGGCCCAATATGCAATCGAGAATGGAATCCATAAGGACTCAAAAGGGATTCACATGCAAAAAAAACAAATGAAAGGAATTAATATGTAAACCAACCAATATAAGTAAGAAAATGAACAAACCGATTGGAAATTTTGACAAATTCAAACCCTTTTACACGGAGACAACCATTAGATGGGATTTAACGCCAATGAATAAAATACTCGAGATCTAAAAAAAATTGAGAGGCATTTTGTTTGTACCAACTAGTAAATATCGAGCTCAAACATAAAATAAGGATATTAGAGAATATTTTATCCTATAAGATTATAAAAAGAAATAACATGAAATGTAACAGTCCGTTACATCAAAAGAAAAACATATTTGTAAATTACTTTAAAGAAAATAAAAAAAAGGAGCAGATGCCAAGTATAATGCCACACTCACGATACTTTAATTTAATCAAAGTCAAAAATCACAAAATAAGTCATGGATGACTAACTGTAACTTATGAAACGATTGACTAAACTATGACAAGATGAATTGAAATAGTTTGGCGCTACCATAGATAACAGATGCAAACTAGCTAAAGCTGTCTTTTTTTAAAAAAAATGAATAGAGGGACAAGTTGGAAGAAAATACAACTAAATCTCATAAAGTTTGACCGCACAACTTGGGTGTTAAGAATAACTAAACAACATTAAAGCGTAAAATATGGATTCCCAAAATACACAAAACAAATTGACTGATTTTAGTGATAAGCTATGTGCTTCGAGTAGACAACAGAGATATAACCAATAAATTAATTTAACAGAAATCCGAAAAGAAACAAGAACAACACGGCAACACACAAATGTAGAAAGATATGCTGAAAGAACAAAATAATTGGAATATTGGAATCATATAGATTTACATCTAAAACGATAAAGTATTGAACTACATAACATCTTATTCCATGGTACTCAAACATATAGAAAGCACTGCTTCAAAATAAGAGCACAATTTATCAATGAAGGTTATAAACATAGGAAGTCAGATTCTACACCTAAACACATTGACAAACCATAACATGAGATTCATACCAAATTAAGGTAATACTATTCGATTTTTAGATAAAGAAAACTGAAGAGAGAAATGCATTAACAATCTATGAGCGAACTGAAAATGAATCCAAATCACCTTTGAAACAATGCCTAAACACAGGAAACTTGAAACAAAGCAAGTTGTTAACAATAACCTTGACAAATAGAGAAAGCTAATCTATTACAATATATAAATAGTAAATAGCAAGAAAAATTACTTTTCCTCAACAGATTTTCTAGATTCTGCTTCATTGTGTAAGACAAAACAACATTAACTATAAGAGAACAGTACAACAAAACTCAAACTCCAGCAATAATATTGATCACAACATTGAGACCTAAACGAACAGACCTTCAACTCGATATTATGCTATAAAACGACTAAAATGCAAGTATCATATTAAACATTCACTATTCCGGCAGCATCTTACATCACACTATCATAGAACGACGAACTTCCAATGTTTGCAAAAAATATGGAGAAAGAGATGAAGAGGAATCATTAAACTTGCAAGACATATTTTAACCTTTGATTAGCAGTCAACAATGGGTCGAACACATATCGAATACGAATGCGTAAACAATTTCACACAGTGGAGGACAAATCAACAATACATTGAAAGCAAAAATGCTTTAGAAACGAAGTGGATATTACCTTTTTGGGTGCAACTCATGAGACAAAACGAGTGAGTTACAGCGAATTCAACACCACCGCAACGCGACTCCAAAGATGTAAACCAACAGAGAAAACGACATAGGGATTTGAACACTCACTACGCCCCTGCCTCTCTTAGTGTAATTAATATATCTTTTTAACTATTCATCCTTAAGATTTTAGTATATTTCTCTTTTGTTCAAGGACAGACCCCAACATCCTCTAATACTTTCAAAAAATTTCCTCCCTTAATACACTATACTCTTTCCCTGTTAGTTCCAAAAATTTCCGCCCCCAAAAATATCTTTTCTGTGTTCTTTTTTTATGGTGAACAAAGAGAATATATATCGTAGAAGATTAGGGTTGGGATTTTTGGGGGAAAAGGGCTGAAAAAAACTAGATAAGAACAAAGCCCATTTCAGATTTTGATTCAAATTTTCTCCCCAAAACAAAGGAATCGCATGTGCTTGTACGAAAGCCCCTCAATTACTCAACAATTTCCAACTTCTCATTAATGATAGTCGTTCGATTTCAAACCAAGGACGACCGCTTGCAGAGATTGTTCCACCTAGACTGCGGAGGACACATTTCCCTACTGGAAACGTACAAACACACAAATATTTGTCCAAAAACTAAGTCAAAAGGTGAAACAAAGAGAGAGGGATACATAAAAGCTTTTGGACGTTGTCCACTCGTCGTTGCGAATCTGTTGTTCACGCGCCTACAGAGGATGAAGACGCGAAGGAGAAGAAAAGGCGAGGGCGGGTTACACGTGTCTGGCAGTTCCGTTAGGATGCTCTTCTGGAGAAACGTACAATTTGGATTCCCTTGTTGAAGGAATGATCAGCCATGTCGAGAAAAACAGAAAAAACGGCTACTAGACAAGGGAAAAAATGGTGGGCTGGAAAAGTGGGCTCTCTTCCAATGGGCTGGGGCTTGGGTTACTGGTAGACTGATTTAATTGTTAAGGGAAAGAAAACACAAATGGATTAGGGAAACGTGGGCCTGGGGATAATAAAATTGGGTCGGTATTTAAAAAGGAAGATGGGGCGGCTGATTTGGTTGAGGTAATTAAAAATGGACTACTGAAAATCAAAAAGGGAGGCCCAATAGAAAACAATAGAAATCGACTATATTACTAAAAAAACAATAGAAATTGACTAACGTTATTTAAAAATAATTTGAAAAACATTTTTGAACTTCCTAAAGTCAATTATTTCAACTCGTTAGGAAATTAAGGAACTGGAAAATTAATTATTACGAGAAGGATCAAAATTGGGTGTCAACAACTGTCCCTCATTTTACTTGGATTGATGCAAGAAATTCGAGGAAAATGAAATTGATCAATCTAATCTTGACCGACAACACATTCATCTTTGGAAAAAGGGATTTAGTACAGACTTTTAGGAATTATGGCCAAGCCCTGGAAAATGGGTTTCCTACATATCTCAGGCTATATGAGAATTCAGGCCACTTGTAGTTCGATACGCTAGATTTATGATTTTGAAAGAATTCAAAAGTTATCGCGACACCGGATTATGAAGGAATCGCAATTCCTAGGAGTAAGATTTAAGATCGCATGTTTGAATACAATCGAGTTTTTGACATTGAGCCCGCCTACATATCCCTAAAACTTAGAAATCAGGTTGTTTGTAGTTCGACTCAATCCGGTTGAAAAGAAAATCTATTATGCTTAATAACCTTTGGTTTTGGAGGAGTGACAAATAAAGTCGAGTATGAATGTGGCGTATTGTCTAGTAAAGTCGAGTATGAATGTGGCTTTGGAAATTATGTCCGCGTAAATTCTTAATTATGAGTGTGGAACCAAATTCACACTCGACTTTATTTGTCAATACGCCAATACGCGGACATAATTTCCAAAGCCTTTGGCGTATTGTCACTCAGATTGGAAACATGCTTCCGGCAGGTACCAAAATTTCTGGATGCGAGACCGACACTGACAAAAACCAAAGAAAAACGCACATGCCTTTAATAGGGGTGTGGTTTGATTTTGGTGGAAGTCGCTCCTCTGCTCGCGTCCTAAAAGTTTTACAATCCTCTTTGGAATATGTCCCAGTTTGCTGCCAAGAAAAAGTTCCACGTTGTGCTGCATCCTTTTTGATGTCGTCCGCACATGTGGTTTATTTTTGGAGAATTCATTCTTTCGGATGCTCTCGACAAGGCTGATATTAAACACGTCACCATAAAAATTCAATTAAAATGGGAGACTGTCTTTTACCGTGTCGACACTTAATTTTTCTCCTCGACATTTGAAGTCAACTTGATCGGTTTGATGTAAAGCAAATAAAGCTTATGTATTGTGTTTGCAATATAATCTTCAATGTATTCATCATTTGATGTCAACATAATGGAAAACTGATGCAGTGTTCTAGTATTTCTCTTGATGTCGTCTTCGATGCTCTTTTGATGTTTACTTTTATCAAAATAAAAGAATGTAGTTGATGTCAATGGATAAATATCTATTGGGATGCACAAATTCAATTTTTGGTAGTGCATGCCTTCTTGCGGGGCATGAATATCTTATTGCGACACGTAAATTTCTGCGAGGTATGAAGTCTTCCCATGAACGTAAATTTCTGCGAGGTATGAAATATTTCCATGATGAATAACTTTCTGCGAGGCATGAAATCCTCTCGTCATGCATAAATTTCAATGAGGCAAGGAATATTCACGTGATGCATAAATTTCTGCGAGGTATGAAATTGTTCTCGCGATATATAAATTTCAACTAGGCATGGATTCTTCTCGTGATGCATAAACTTATGTGAGGTATGAAATCTTCTCGCGATGCATAAATTTCTGCGAGGTATCAAATCTTCTCGCGATGCATAAATTTCAATGAGGCATGGAATCTTTTTATGATGCATGAATATTTACTCGCGATGCATGATCTTCTCTGATGCGTGGATATTGTCTCGCGATGCATGAATATTAACTCGCGACGCATGATCTTCTGCGATGCATGAATATTGACTCGCGGCATATTTTCTTCCACGAAGCATGAATATTGACTCGCGATGCATGATCTTTGGCAATGCATGAATATTGACTCGCGACACATGATCTTCTGCGATGTATGAGCATTGACTCACAAAATATTATCTTCTGAGATGCATGAATATTGACTCGCGACGTATGATCTTCTGTGATGAATGAATATTGACTTGCGACATGATCCTTTATACCAAATGATATAGTGCTTCAATCGAGCAACATAGTGATCTTCTGGGTACTTTCTGAATAATCATATCGTCTCCAATGATGATAACAGTAAAACGATATCCTGATGGTATTTCGTCTTTATTAGCAATAAAATAACTGACCCCTCCGGGTAACGCATAATATCATATGACATTATGATTCAAATGACGTCCTTTACGAAACCATAAACTCTTCCTTGAGATTGTCGCTTGATTCACCTTTGAATCTAGCTGGACCTTCTTAATAAATTTCATGTTATCAGAAATTGATTGAAGTAAACAATTCATATTCCTAAGTCTCCGACATAAGCGATATAAAATGATTCCTGCTTCTAGGAGAACTATTGATTTTGGGATAGTTTTCTCCTTCTTTGACTCTCTCCATATTCATCCATCGGAAGAATTCACTGATTTTAGAGAAAAGCTATAAACATGCGATCATAGAACGATTGTTAGTTTTAAAAACAAACTGATCTGTGATGATTTCTTCAGTTGTCTGCTCCTTGTTCTGCGATATTTGGTTTATTTTCTATCTCCCGACTCTTGAAAGATAAGACAAAATATTTTATGCCAAAACAAATGAAACATAAAATGGAAAAATTGAGAGAAATAAATTCTCGAGATATAGTATCTGAAAAAGGTCACTGTCAAGTCATGTCATATCAGGCTTAACAAACTTCTTTGAGTTCGATGGTTAGAGGTTTATTTGGTTATTCGCTAGAAAGTTTTCAGAGTCACTTCGGGCTTGTAGATGCAATAATTTCGAGGCCATCCTCAAAATTTCTCTCCCAGTTAACTACCTTGCTTATCTTTCCACTGTGACTGAGTACATCGCAGTATTTTTGAGATCTTCTCAAAAATTCCGTCTAGTTGCAAATCTCGAAATATCTTCTGTCTTGACTTGTTGAGGAAAAATCTTCTTCTGGAGAATTATTGAGTCCCTCTCAAAAATTATGTCCCAGTTTCTATTGTAAAGAGGAATAGAAATCATACGAGAGATATGACCGAACCCTTGTGGTGCCTATGTATCCCGTTGACGCAGGAATCAGGTCAAACGTAATTCCCCTTGAGAATTCAGATTGAACGTAGTTCAAAGACAATGAAATAACTAAAGGGGATCAATGGGGTGACCAAGGCCGACATAGGCCACCTAGGTATCTTATTCTTGAGAATTTATGTCAAACGTAGTTCATTACAAAGAGGGATAAAAAAATTAACCAAAACAAATACAAGCAAACAGAATGATTTCAAGTAAAAAACAAAAATGCAAACTGAAGCTTCACATGTAGTATCTCTTGACAGCATCCGAGTTGATTGGTTTCGTCCATGCGGTGCCATCCATCTCTGACAAGACCAAAGCACCTCCGGATAATACCTTGCTAACCATGTAGGGTCCTTGAAAATTTGGCCCAAATTTTCCTTTGTTTTTGTCTTGATGAGGGAAAATGCGCTTAAGGACCAATTGACCAACTTTTAAAATTTTGGCTGTTACTCTCTTGTGAAAAGCATGAATCATTCTCTGTCGATACAATTCACCATGACAGACAACAACCATTCTCTTCTCGTCAAAGGTTAACTAATTGATTCTCTTTCTAACCAATTCAACGTTACTCAACTCTGCTTCTTGGATGATTCTCAACGACTGTATCTCAACCTCAGCAGGTATGACTGTCTCTGTTCCATATACTAGTAAGTACGGAGTAGCTCTAGTTGATGTTCTTACCATCTTTCAATAACCCAATAAAGCATATGGCAACAACTCATGCTAACCTCAGTGATTGTCAATCAGTTTCCTCAATATCTTCTTGATGTTCTTATTGGCGGCCTTTACAGCTCCGGTGAGAAATCTTGAATTGCTCACACTTATATCTCATCAAGTGGCTGTTAAGATTTGCACCATTATCAGTAATGATAGATTTTAGCACTGATATACCGGTTTCACGGTATAATTAATACTTTTCCCTTAAGTTTAGTGTGTCTAGAAAGCCTTTTTGTGCTAATTTTTATACAAGTTTCTCTTTGTTTTGCAGGAAATCTGTCCAAAGAGGAATGCAGAGATTTTGAGCGAAAAAATGCAGAAGAGACCACCTACGGAGCTTATGACGGTCCGACGTGCCTGTGATGGTCCGTAGGTGGCAGCGTAGTGCAGCTGCTGAAGGAAGATGGGGAAGTCTGACCAAGTGTGGGATTACGAGGCTTGTGACGGTCCGTCGTGGATATGACGATCCGTCCTGCAGGTTCGTCGTGAAGTTCAGTGAAGTGATCCCACTACCCAGATTCCAAGAGTTGAAGTGTTTTGGAACGAAGACCCTCGACGGACCGTTGTGCCTATGAAGGTCCGTCATACTTGCCGTCGAGGGGAATGAAGAGAGAAGCAGAAGAAATTGCACAAGTATGGGACGACGGAGTCCACGACAGTCCGTTGTGATCACGACGGTCCGTCGCGAGGTCCGTCGACCCAGCCGCGTTTTGGCAAATTTCCAGCAATTAGAAT
>NC_028637.1:18580382-18581076 GCF_001406875.1 Solanum pennellii | reverse complement strand
GTAACTAAACTCCATAACTAGGGTTGTGGGAACCATAGGCAAGTAATGAGATAAACCATAGCTAAAACAAAAATTCTAGAATAGTGTCATGCATGTATTAATAATTCTTTCGCTTAGAAGTCTTTTTAACGGATGATCAAC
This sequence comes from Solanum pennellii, assembly GCF_001406875.1. NCBI lineage: Eukaryota > Viridiplantae > Streptophyta > Magnoliopsida > Solanales > Solanaceae > Solanum > Solanum pennellii. The sequence continues at coordinate 18,580,935 of NC_028637.1, read as the reverse complement.
GTTTGAACTCGCCTTAATGCTACTTGCCGGACCAAGGAGGTAGATAATAGGAAAAGAATTATTAACATAGATTTAGTGTATACTATGTAATAGGCTAGTATTGATTGGTACGAGGTAATAACTGAGTCAAATATCGAATGCGATGCTTAATATGAGGTAAAGATAAGGGTTAGGAAAGCAACACACGTAGCCGGACCAAGGTACGGAGTGAGATTTTCTAGATGCCGGACCAAGGATTTAGAAATACAAAACTTATCACTTTGCATGCAAGATACTAGGAAAGAATTGTTATAGTTAGAATTATCAAGTTATGAACCTGTGGGGAATACGTAAACTCTAGTTACTTTGATTAATTTATTAAAATCAAACTTTCAAAGCTGTTAAGTGTCTCTTTCAATTGCGTTATTTATTTTCACTCATTTATAAATATAACCCCCCCATTTTATTGTTTTTACTTTCCAAGGAAGTCATTGCCCAAACAATAGTAATAACAAGTTGAAGTTAAGTCTAGACTATTTTCCTCGTGGGAACGATCCCAACCTCACTAGTTGGG
>NC_028637.1:18573561-18575355 GCF_001406875.1 Solanum pennellii | reverse complement strand
TTTGCTTTTGAGAAATTTCGCTCCTATTTGCTAGGTACTAGAGTTATAGTGCATACTGACCACTCAACATTGAGATATTTGATGGCAAAGAAGGATGCGAAACCTAGGCTGATTCGTTGGGTATTACTGCTACAAGAATTTGACTTTGAAGTGATGGATAGAAAAGGAACTGAAAATCAAGTTGCTGATCACTTGTCTCATCTAGAGGATGAAGCTATGAGAGAGTTAGGGGATAAGACTGACATTGATGATACTTTCCCTGATGAACATGTATTGGCTGCTTCACAAGACTTGATCCCATGGTTCGCAGATTTTGCGAACAATCTGGCTAGTGATATTGTTCCACAAGACTAGTCCTTTCATCAAAGAAAAAAGTGCATGTACGATGTGAAGAATATCTTTTGGGATGAACCATACTTGTATAGGAGTTGTGCCGACGGGGTTATTCGGCTTTATGTGCCAGAATGTGAGATGTTAAGTGTGTTGGAGGCATGCCATTCCTCACCCGTTGGTGAACATCACAGTGGTATCCGAACCGCTCATATGATATTACAATGTGGTTACTATTGGCCGACTCTTCATCAAGATGCTCATGGGTTTGCTAAAGCATGTGACAGATGCCAACGAGATGGCGGTATTTCAAGAAAGCAAGAGCTCCCTCTAAACCCCATTCTTGTGATTGAATTATTTGATGTTTGGGGTATTGACTTTATGTGCCCTTTCGTGAGTTCTCATGGAATGAAGTACATTCTAGTAGCAGTTGATTATTTATCTAAATGGGTCGAAGCCATAGTCCTCGAAAACAATGAAGGGAAGAGTGTCACTGCATTCTTGAAAAAGAATATATTCTCCCGTTTTGGCACCCCAAGGGCCATTATTAGTGATGGGGGCTCCCACTTCTGCAACAGATTGTTAAAGGAGTTATTGGAGAAATACGGGGTTCGCCATAATGTGGCCACTCCTTACCACCCTCAAACTAGTGGGCAAGTTGAAGTGTCGAATCGGGAGATCAAACAGATTGTCCAAAACAGTGAACGCCTGTAGAACGGATTGGTCAAGGAGGCTTGATGATGCTCTTTGGGCCTACCGGACAGCGTATAAGAGTCCCATAGGTATGTCTCCATACCAACTTGTATATGGGAAAGCTTGTCATCTTCCGGTTGGGTTAGAGCATAAAGCCATGTGGGCTATGAAGAAGTTAAAAATGGATTGGAGCGAAGCTGCAGAGCAACGGTTAAATGGGTTGAATGAACTTGATGAATTTTGCCTGAAAGCCTATGAAAGCTCAGCCCTATACAAAGAAAAGATGAAGAAGTACCATGACAACAAAATTGAAAAACGTGAGTTTATGGTCGGGGATTTGGTGCTTTTATTTATTTCCAGGTTGCGCTTGTTTCAAGGCAAGCTCAAGTCCAAATGGACTGGTCCTTACTTGGTTACCCAACTATTCCCTCATGGAGCAGTTGAGTTGGAAACTAAGGAGGGTGTGCGGTTCAAGGTGAATGGACAGCGCATGAAAATCTATCTCGGGCATGCTGAATCGGCGAATGAAGTGATCGAGGCATACCATCTTGATAAAGTCTGAGTAATCAAGTGTTCCCAGTCGTGCCACGACATTAAATCAGGCGCTTGTTGGGAGGCAACCCAATTATTGTCGTTTTTTTTAGTAAGGATAGCATTTCTCTACTAATGTGTTTTTAAATTCGCAGGAACATCACCAGGAAATTCTGCAGAAAACTACTCCGCAGCAGTCACTGACGGATATATCGACGGACCGTTGCGCCTGCGACGGAC
>NC_028637.1:18570641-18571670 GCF_001406875.1 Solanum pennellii | reverse complement strand
GCCACTGACCAGCCCAACCGGTGGTGTGTCGACGGGCACTTTCAAGTCTACTCCGACGCCAAGTTCCTGATTGATAAAGGAGTGATGACTCGAACACTCACCTTGGAGCGGTGGGTACTTACAGGGAGCCTCCCAACGATGCCTGAGATCCACAATCTCTTCACCAGGCATCGCTTGGAGTGGACAGCACGTCCGTTGGGACGATACGTCGAAGAAATGGTCCGAGAGTTCTACGCATCCTACGTAGCGACTCTCTGATCCCAGATCGATAGGCGGGCTTCCCCCGCTAAACAGGCCCCACTGGAGCAGGTCCGAGTCCGGGGCGTACAGGTTGACATTTCCTTGCCAGCCATCCGCCGGTTTCTATACGGCGAGAGTATTGATGCTTCTCGGACCCCCCCTCACTGCCGAGTTCGACTACCGCTGCCAGATAGTGAAGGATGGCCAGTTCTTGCGCGAGCCAGCACTGAGAGACACCACCAAGAGGTGGATGGCCCTGCACCTGTTAGTAGATGGAGAGGGTGCCGATTGGGTGACTGAGCCGAAGGGGGCCATCAAGAAGGCCAACCTCACGTTCACAGCAAAGTTCGTGTGGCTGCTTGTCCGTCACTGCCTCTCCCCCACAGCTGCTGACAATATCGATACCTGGGATCGAGCAGTGTTGATGGCGGCGATGATAGCCGAATTCGAGGTAGACTTCGCATGGCTTCTCCAGGCAGTCATGCACGAGAGGGCATTAAAGGTCACTACCACCTACCCCTTCCTGTGCATGATCTTTGCCCTTTGCAGGTCCGCAGGTGTGCCCATATGGCACATAGATCAGCTGAAGACCCCGCAGGGCATCGTTGACGTCGGCCTCATCAGAGACGAGGCCAATGAGTTGGCCCCATGCAGAGGGCCCCATCCAGAGCTGCCGCCATTTGCCGATGATCTTGCTGATACGGTAGTCCAGGCCCGCACAGCTACACAGGCGTCCACTGACACTACCCCGGTCGAGTCTATCCCAGGTAGTAGCACAGCCCCGAGCTC
>NC_028637.1:18540329-18567694 GCF_001406875.1 Solanum pennellii | reverse complement strand
TACTATCTAATAGGCTAGTATTGATTGGTACGAGGTAATAATTGAGTCAAATATAGAACGCGATGCTTAATATGAGGTAAAGAAAAGGGTTAGGAAAGCAACACACGTAGCCGGACCAAGGTAAGGATTGAGATTTTCTAGATGCCGGACCAAGGATTTAGAAATACATAACTTATCACTTTGCATGCAAGATACTAGGAAAGAATTGTTATAGTTAGAATTATCAAGTTATGAACCTGTGGGGAACACGTAAACCCTAGTTACTTTGATTAATTGATTAAAATCCACCTTTCAAAGCTGTTAAGTGTCTCTTTCAATTGCATTATTTATTTTCACTCATTTATAAATATAAACCCCCCTTTTTATTGTTTTTACTTTCCAAGGAAGTCATTGACCAAACAATAGTAATAACAAGTTGAAGTTAAGTCTAGACTATTTTCCTCGTGGGAACGATCCCAACCTCACTAGTTGGGTTATTTACTTGACATGACCGCTTTACTTCTTATTTGAGAAGTAAGTTTGAGCATATCAAGCACTCCAAATCTGCTTATCAGATTGTTGCGAATAAAATCAGCTACAACTTTCTTGGTTACCGATTTGTAGCATATTGCTTCCACCCACTTTGTGAAGTAGTCAATGACAACCAAAATAAATTTGTGTCAGTTAGAAGCGGCTGGCTCTATCGGACCTATGACATCCATTACCAAGCTACAAACGACAAAGGTGAACTCATAGCATTATGTTCGTGAGGTGGCCCTCGGATCAAATAACCGTGCACTTGACATTTATGACATTTTTGCACAAACTTACAACAATCATTCTCTATACTCATCATGAAATAACTGGCTCAAAGAATCTTTGAACCCATTCATATGCATGCCACAAACTCCGGCATGTATCTGTTCAATAAGTTTCGTAGCTTTAACAGCATTGACACATCTAAGAAGACCCAAATCTGTAGTCGTCCTATACAGGATTTCTCCACCTAAAAATAAATTGAGATCCATACGGTGTATCGACTTCTTCTGATTGGACGTAGCATATTCAGGATAAATTCCAGATTCCACATACTCCTTTATATAAAAATACCAAGGCAAGTCGTCTGGTTCTGCTTCAACATGAAAACAATGGACTGGATGTTCTTTCATTCGATATCTAGAGGATCAATACAATATGTATCCGAATGTTTAATCATCGAAGGATGGTGGCAAGAGTATCGACCAATTCATTTTGTATCCTGGGAGTATGTCTGGACTCGATCTTATGAAATCTTTTGCACAACTTCAGCACATACTGTACGTATGGTATAATCTTTGGGTTCTTCACAGCCCATTCTCCTTGAACTTGATGAATCAAAAGGTTTGAATCTCCAATAACCAACAACTCATAGACATTCATGTCGATGGTCATTTTCAAACCAAGAATACAATATTCGTATTCGGACATGTTTTTCGTGCAATTAAATTGGAGTTTAGCCATCATGGGATAGTGCTGACCTGATTATGACACTAAGACTGCTCCAATACCCTTACCTTGACGATTTGCCGCTCCATCAAAGAATAATCTCCATCCTGGATATGCTTCAGAAATATCCTCACCAACAAATGAGACTTTTTCTTCGTGAAATTAAGTCTTAAGTTGTCCATACTCTTCATCAATGGGATTTTCTACAAGATGATCAGCCAAAGCATGTGCCTTTATCGTTTTCTGAGTCAAACACACAATGCCAAATTCACTCAAAAAAAATTTCCACTTAGCTAACTTTCCGGTCGGCATCGCCTACTGGAAGATAAAATTCAGTGTATCCATTCAGGAAATGAGGTATGTAGTATAAGAAGAGAAATAATGTCTCAACTTCTGAGCAAGATACGTAAAAGCACAACACATTATCTCCAAAAAAGTGTAACGAGACTCTATGGAGTAAACTTCTTGATTATACAATCGATAACCATTTCTTTCTTTCCATTCTCGTCGTGTTGACCAAGTATGCATCGTAATGCACTATCTGAGACAGACAGGTACAGCAACAAAGGACTCCCTTCTAGCAGAGGAACCAATATCGATGGATTGGAAAAATAGTTCTTTATAGCATCAAAATCAGTCTGACACTCTTCAGTCCACTTTGTCGGGGCGTCTTTATTCAACATCTTGAAAATAGGCTCACACCCCACAGTTGATTGAGCTATGAATCGACTGATGTAGTTTAACCTTCCTAAGAAACTCATTACCTCTTTTCTCGTCTTCAGTGGAGGTAACTCTTGAATTTCATTAATCTTAGAATGGTCGAGCTCAATACCCTTCTGTTGATTATAAATCCAAACAACTTTCCGACTGGAACTCCAAAAGCGCACTTGGCGGTATTTAGTTTAAAATTGTAATGACGCAAACGATCAAAGAATTTTCTTAGATGTGTCAAGTGGTCCGAACTTTCGCAGGTTTTGATCATGACGTCATCCACATACACCTCAATCTCCTTATGAATCATATCATGAAATATGTTTGTCATAGACCTCATATAGCTAGCACCAGCATTATTGAGGCCAAATGGCATCACTCTGTAGTGATATACACCCCAAGGTGTAATAAAAGTCGTCCTATCTGCATCTTCCTCATCTTTTAGAATCTGGTGATAACCTGCATAACAATTCGCAAATGACTGCATTTACTGCTTAGAATAATTATCAACCAAAATATGAATATTTTGCAACGGAAAATTATCCTTCGGGCTAACTTTGTTGAGGTTTTTGTAGTCGACGCGAATCCTAATTTTCCTGTCTTTCTTGGAAACTACAACAACATTGGCTAACCAAGTTGGGTATTGTGTGACATCCACCAATCGAGACTTTGGTGCTTGGTGATATCTTCTTTAATCTTTAAACTCAATTCAGGATTGAACTTTTGAGCCTTTTGCTTCACCGAATTGAACCCCGGATTAATCGGTAGTTTATGAGATACAATATCGGTACTCAGCCCTTGCATGTCACCGACTTCCTCGACGAACATATCAATATATTCAGCAAGCAAATGAATTAGGCCTTTTGTCTGAGTTTTATTTAAGTGGATGCTGATCTTAACCTCTTTAACACAGTCTGGGTCTCCCCGATTTACCATATCCGTTTCCTCTAGATTCGGCTTATGCTGGTTTTGAAGCTTCCAAAATTCCTTGGCGACATACTCTGGTTCCTCACTTTCTTTTATGTAATCATCAACCTCGTTATCACCTTCCTAATTTTGTTCATTCAACTCGTGACATGACATGACATTAGCAGGTTTAAGACTTACATTACAGAAACATACACAAACAAAGGTAAAGAATAAAAGTAATATCAACGACTAAATAAATAAATTTACAAAGAGGCTTTCATTCAAATTTAAAAACAATGCAAACTTTGGCGATGGCATGGGGCTATGTTTCCTTCTTTGAACATCACAATGGAACTTCAAAAATTCAAATAGTTAAGAAAATGCAAAATAGTGGGTCTCGGGCCTCTTCAAAACTACCACCAATTTTAATGTGCATGAAACGATGCCTTTCTATCGAGGATGTAGCGGGATTAGGATGGGCGTGGAGGTCTAGTTATGCAGCATCTCTCCTAGCTCAGCATCGTGGATACCGGCTATCTCAACCTCTTCCTCAATAACAACATCGATCTCCTCGAAGAGGTCACAGATTCCTTCTTCGAGGTCTTTATGCTCGGCATACTCCCGGACTGAGAAAGATTGATACAGATGTGGGATCAGCTTAGACCATGCTTGATCATTTTATCTTCGTTTTCATATCATTATCTGTGGGGATCTACCCCAAACCATATCTGGCTCCTTTGACGCGGATCGGCATATGCTCAATAATTCCTTGGGAATTTCTTCCCTATCCGAAACCTGGTTCAAAACCATTCTGCATCATCATAGTGGCTATCACCTTGTACACGACAGACATAGGATCTATGGAGACAAGTCTTCACCGGTGGCAGTTACCAGCTCCACTGTGTAGAAATCTGTACCTTGCGGTATCTCATCAATGATCGGCGCCTGTTTTCCAGAGTGACTTATTTCGCCATGAATACCAGCTCTTCGTTCATCCAAAAGAAGGTTATAACTGGTATCGATATCTAATACTTGAAACTATGCACTGAATTCTGCTGGGCCCATTTGGATGATCATATTCACCGCTCCCAACGTATCTCTCTGAACCACATCAAAAGCTCTTACATTGACTTGGTTTTGTTCAAATTTTCCCAAGTCAAACCTAAACAACCTCAACGTTGACAACGGGTAGATATTCAGAGAAGTTGCGTCATCCACAAAAATGCGATTTAAGACTTTTTCGCGGCATATGACAGTGATGTGCAATGCCTTGTTGTATGACCTCCCTTCACAAGGAAACTTGTCACAACAAAAGCTTATCTGATGCCCTCGAACAATCTGGTGGATCATAGCGGCCACGTTATCGCTGCTTGTGCCCACGGGTACATACGTATCATTGAGAGCCTTCATTAAAGCCTACCTGTGCGATTGATATCTCATCAGCAGGGCCCATACGGAGATCTGGGCTGGAGTCTTCTCCAAATGCTTGGCGATAGAATAATCTTTCGGATGCATTCTTCTCCAAAAGTCCTCTGCTTCTCCTTCGCTTATTTGCCTTTTAGCCTGAACCTTCTTTTGACCTTTGAAAGCAAGCTCGTCAGGAGTGTAACATTTTCCGGATCTTATCATGCCTTGAGCAACAACACTTTCAATAACAAACTTAAGCTTGAAGAGAGTTTTTGATGGAACCAAAACAACAATATTTGCGGGTGTCAAAATAACGAACTCTTTCTTCTCTTTGATGCTCAATGAAGCTACAACCTTTTCCAAATCATCGTGAATGATTAAAGTAATCATTTTTGTTCCACACCATTCATCGTCTGTCTCGATCGTATTGACATTGCTGCCCCTATAATTCGGCAGCGGGTTGGTGTTAACATTTGGTGACGCTGGTTTGAGATAGACTACCTCTTGTCAATCAAATCCTGAATTTAATGCTTGAGGTTGATACAATCCTCAGTTTCATTCCCAACATTGTTGGAATGATAAGCACATCTCTGATCGGGTCTGTAGAATTTTGAATTGACATCCACGGGTTTGGGCCCCATATGGTGGATGTATTCGACCCAAGCCACTCACTCATACAACATTGTTTGGCTTTCGGCAAGCGCAGTGAAGTTCCTTGAAGTCTTCTTCTTGAATCTGGGTCATGGAGGGTCATAACTGCTTTGTTGAGGAGGAGGCACCTGTTGATAACTTCATGTATTTGGATGGGTAGCTTGGCTTTTGGGATATTGATTTTTTTGGTAGTTTGGAGATGAAGCTTGGTAATTCGGGGAGGAATTTTTGTATAGTGGAGCTTGGACTTGATACGCAGGAGGGGATGCTCGGTAGCTTGACTGCACGTTAGCATAATTGGGAGCAACACCCTAGTAGGGAGATGGAATTTGGTAGGGTGGAGGATGATTTGGGTAAATGGGAGATGGATTTTGGTAATTTGGGGTGGACTTTGGTATAGTGGAGCTTGGACGTTTGGATAAGTGGCGATAGCATTCTGATAAATTAAAGGATTATTGGGATGACTAGCTTGCATGTAGCAAGCTCGGTAAGACTTTTGGGAAGGCCTGGAACGACTTTGGGAACATGACGAGCCTAAGGGGGTTTTCTTTCCCACATATGAAACAACAGTGGTTTTTTTAACAACCCTTAAGATCTGGGCGATGCGGCTATACAGGCTATCTTTCCTAATTTTACACCATCCTCGATAGTCTCACCAATCTTGACAATCTTGGCAAACTTTGCTCCAACGAGCAACATAATTCTATCATAATATTTAGGCTCTAGAACTCGCACGAATACTTTAATGATTTCTTTCTCAGACATGGGTGGTCTCACCCTTGCCACTTCTTTTCTCCACCTATAGGCGAACTCCCTATAGCTCTCGGTTGATTTTTTCTTCATCTTCTCGTAAGAGTATCGGTCTTGAAAAATTTCTACGTTGTAAGCAAATCGATCAATAAAATCTTTGGCCAATGCATTCCTGCTAGGACATTGCCTTGTGTCATGCGAGGTGAACCATTCAAGAGATTCTCCGCACAGGTGACTGAAGATCCACATTAATAGAGCTGCATCCCTACCAACTCCAAGGAGCTGGTTGCAATAGGCTCTCAATGAGCCACAGGGTTTCCCAATGCTCCGAAGGTGTCAAACTTTGGGATCTTGAACCCTTCTGGAAGTTTCAAATTTTGATGAATACATAATTCTTCATAACTAAGCCCAGCGATATTAGGGATTCATTAGAGCTCCTCCATGGACTTCTTGATCTTTTCTTTTATGTCGACCTATACCTCTTCCGTTGCCCTCCACTCCTTTTCCTGTTCCTCATAATGGTCCAGCTCAGAACCGTTCACATCGTGCTCAGCAGGGAAGGGGATTTGGAAAGTGGTTCTTTTGGGTAAGGGTGGAGCTACAGAGGGACTCTGAGCATTTTGAGTGGTTTGATAATTTTGTGGGTATGTTGGAGGATTTTTATTTTGATTTAAGTGGTGGTGGGATGTTTGTGGATTAAAAGTATTTTGATTTGGATTTTGGTTTTGATTTTGCGGTTGTGGAGTGGTTTAATGGTTGGTATTTTGAGGATTGGGTGGCATTTGGAGGTGGTTTTTTTAGGAGGAGGTGGAGTTTTCTTAGATGTGGAAGCATATTGTGGATTTTGGGTAGTCAAATCAATAACCAAAGGATTCTGAGTAGGTGTAGATTGCTGGTTCTGGGGTGGATCAATATTTGAAGAAGGGAAGTAGATTGAAGGTCTCCCATCAACAGCGTTAGAAACAAATGTTGGTGGAGGCAGATCCAGTTTCCTTTGCATCTATACCTTGATCTGTGCAATCTGTTGCAGAATCAACTCATTCTGATCCTCTATGGTGGGTTGAGCGACCACAACATCTATAAGACTCACTTCTTCATTATTATCCCCCATAACTGTCTTTCCTTTGTTTGAGCTTTGGCTAGGGAAGGAATCTGCGGGACCTTTTGATCTAGTGAAATAGGGATGATCCGCCAGCTTTTGATCAACACAGATCAGTTTCAAAGTACCTGAGAAGGAAAACAACTCAAAGACAGATTTGTCAGTGCAGATTCAGAGTACAAAATGCATAATATCACATAGAGAGCAAATAAAAACAGAAGTTGCTTTGTTTGAGGATATCTTCAACCCACGAGTGAGGTCGGAAACACTTTTTTTAGCAAGCAGGAGTTTGGTTGTTTTAGTTTTGACACTCTTTCAGAAAGGCTAAATCACGTTGAGCACGGTCTTCTTGCAGCTGCTCTTTGATGTCCGTTTATCTGGCCTTCGTATCTTTTCGTAGCATAGAGGGGGAGAATGAAAATTTATAAAGATAGGGCCTGGGCCCGAAAAGGCTGCCTACGTATCTCACAAGGAGAATTAAGGCCCAACGTTGTTCGGATCTAAGATAAAGCATTTTCAATCATTCGTTCATTATAATTACAAGGAAATTGAAAGACAACAATAGAGGTTTTTAAAGATAATATGATGACGACATGTTAGTCATTTCCCTTCTTGTTGCAGCATTAGTCTCCTCCTTTCAAAAGAACCGGGAATGGAGGTTTGTAGAGGATTTCCTCGTCGTCGTCTTCCCTAGTTGGTTCAGGGTGAGAATTTTTGGGACCACTATTAGATCCTTGCTCGTAGATGGAGTATTTTTCGCTTATTTTCTGAAGTTTATCATTCATGTTGCTATGAAAAACATTGTTCTTCTTCATCTATGCAGCCATCCTTTCTCTCATGGAGGTGATTTTTTTCATTTCCACTGTCAGCTCTTCATCAAGTGACATACTTTAAGCTAACAAAGCGGCGGTCTCCGATTCTATCCTCGCCTCTCTCGCTTCTCTTTCTTACAATTTCAACCGAAGCATGTCCAACTTCTCTCGCAAGTACTCTATCTCCGTTTCAACATTTTTCTTTCTCTTCATCTGTAATGCCAGATCCTCATCCAGTGACGCGGTCGCATCTTTGTAGATTGCGGTGGCCGTGTCGACTCTGAGCCCTTCCTCCTTGGCCTCTTAAATATCCCGAGTGATTTATTCCATCTTCCTTTGTAGTTCTTCTCTAGTGAGTTCCATCTGGATGCTCTTACCTTTGTCCGTAGCAACGATTTTTGCCTTCCCTGGGACAATAGAGTAGTGTTTTAGGATTTGGAGATGAGGTTTGCCTTTTGAGTGAGAAACTTAAGACTCAGAATATTTTTGTCGGACATTTGTGATAGTGACTTTTGCATAAAAATTTCTGGAAAGGAGTAGGTTTCCAATATCCTCATTCATACAAACATAGCACAAAAGAAATTAAACCACATATATCGCGTCCTTACACATATAGAGGGACCCTTTTGGGCCAACGGTAGGTCTAGCGCTTTTGAACGATGTCCGCGTGAATCTGAACCAAATCAACAAACCCCCCCCCCAAAAAAAAAATTTACAAGTGAATAATAATGTTCACAAAGGGAAAATAAAGCATAAAACATGAAAGACAGACCCACGCATGGGCTATTTGTATGTACGAAAGTGCAATAAAGGTAGGCCCACGCAGGGGCTAAAATGACAAATACATATAGAAAAGCCCGCGCAGGGGCAAAATCCACTATGTCACTCCAGATGGTCGCGCTCCGTCGCTGTTCCCCTGAGTCTTGTACTGCTGAAACATATATCTTAGCATCAACAAGAATCTTTCACCCGGGTGTCCTTTATCTTCCAATATTTCGTATCGCATCCTTTCGATTTTCTCCTCGACCCATGTATTGAAATTATCACAACCACAACTCAGTCTTTCCAACTCTTGAGTCACCCTCTCAAGAGTATCTTGGTTCTCGACAAACTTAGCGTACACGTCTTAGGATTATTTATTTACCTCTTATAGCTCGGCCACTACTTTGGCTTCTCTGTCCGTTACGCTGCGTAATCTACGTGGGGTTTGGGAGTAGACATTTTGTATGTCCCTCTTCAGCCATTCTTTGTAACCCTTGTCATATCCACCATTGAATCAGTCAGGGGCGATAGTGTCTTTATCCATACGCTTGGAACTTTTCCATTCTTTGAACATTTCAGACGCTTTGTGCACTCTAACGTCTCCAATATCATATACAAAAGCGCCATAGTATGCCTCTTTAGGTACAGTTTGTCTTTTTCCGAACTGTCGCAATACTCGAAAGGGTGCATAAGGGCGATTTCCCCGAATACCTAGTAGAGGAAGCAAAATCTGTCTGCGGCTCTCCACAATGACTTCTTTGGAGATTAAACGGTCAAGCATCCATTGGAGATCTTTTTCGCTCAATTCGGAGAAAATTTGAGCCCATCTCCCCTTTGTTCTCCGATTGTCCGTATTTGCCCAGTACAACATGTCATTCAAATCTTTAAGGGTGTTTTTGTTCTCGAGAGTATGCAGCTCCCGAGTCCCAGAACCCTTTGCTAAATGGCTGAAAATTCACCACTGAAGGAGTAGGTTGTATCCTTGGAAGTATCGATGTCCCTCTTTACACTTTCCCAAGTCTCTATACATGTCATACATGATGACTGGAGCTATAGGGTAGTATTTTGCTATTCCTTGGTTCTCGTACCCTTTGAATAGAGTGTGTGCGAGTGTTATAACTCGGTATTGATGCTCAGACTCGGGCCATGCGGGAAGACCATTGTTCCCAGAATTGATACAGCAAATGCTAATAGACGAATTTCATTCAATTTTCTGTAGGAGATATTGAACTCTCGATTGTAAGTGGCGTAGAGGCTTGCATGTCCAAATCGGATATAAAGATCTCTGAATGCTACATGGGATTCTTGGCACCAATAGGCAAAGTCTTTTCCTAACCCGAACCAGTCAAAAATATTTTATATCGAAGGCTTATTAGGGATAAAGATGTCTCTTCGTTTTCTCGATTTCCTTTATATTCTAGTGCTCACCGTGTCTATGCAATCTCGGATTTCCTCCAAAGTTTGGGATTATTTCGGCGGTTCCGAATCGGCACACCACTCGGTGTCTATCCCAATATCCCGTGAAGACCTCAACCAATTCCGGCCAATAATTCATTTTGATTAATTCCGTCAGAGCACCCACATATTTGTTGAGGGTTCTTCTATGATCCCTGTCAAGATTATTATACCACATCGATAGTTGAGGTGGCGCTGATATGACCATGTCAAACTTTGGAAAACGATCCATATCTACAAAATAGAATCTGGTTAGGTTTACCCACCTCAAATTGGTTTTCACATGTACGTCATTCAAATATAACATAAAATAATGTGTCGTGAGGTTGAAGACCTTAGACACGGTTTTGGCGGTTTTCTACTAAATTGACTTAATATACCTTAGGTATTAAGCCGTCTTAGGTTAATGCTTAATTTTTGTTTTGGTTTCGCTCTAGCTTAGGCTTACTAGAATAGTTTTCAAGTTGACGGTTATCCGAGTCGGTCAAACACCGGGGTGAAGCTACCAAACAAAGTCGGATGACCTCATTCCAACTATTTGTTTGATACTTCCAAATGGTTTTTTATGTATTTCAGAAGAAAGCCGTGGAAAGCCATGTAACTTTCGTTTTCCTAATGCATAATACTTGCCAATTGGTGGAAAGAATGCAACAATTCCAAAATGAAGGTAAAGTAAACAAGTAAGCAATTATTACAAATAGCCAAATAAAGTTTGTTTTAAGGTTAGAATCCTCTAAACTCCCCAGCAGAGTCGCCATTTCTGTTTTATCAAAAAAGTATTTTTTAAATATTTTTGACTTTTTTTGAGTCGCAACTTAATTTTTGAGAAAAAAATCAAGAAAACTAGCATTTCCAAAATTATTAACAGATAAAATTATTTCGAAAATATTTAAAGGTTTTGGGGATTCATATTAATTTCTTAGGAAGGTTAAAAGCACCTAATACATCTGCTAACTCGCGGTTATCCGACAACTAACTTAGTTTGGCTAAACCTTAACTTTTAAATTTTCGAAATGACATCTAATAAAACTGTTTGAAAAATGAATTATTAGTGCCTTAAATAAGTGACCGTCTAATTGAAAATTTTATTTTGTTAAACATATTCGAACCTGGTCCAATTTCAAGTTGTTAAAACAGTACGGTGTTCTACGGGGATTTGAGTTTTCTACCTTCTAAACTACCGACAAATAAAGAAAAAAAAATAAACAATAAACGAGAGAGAGGGAAAGAGAACTGGGTCCAAATCCGAGTTACCTGTCCGCCTTGACCGAAATTTTGGACCCACATGTTGTGGGTTTTTGACCCATTTCCTTTTTGTACATGTCCTATACTAATCATATAATTAATACAAATAAATACAGCAAATGAAAGAGACAAGGGCTTACTCCCAAAATAACTACAATACGAGAACTAAAAAATAAATTTGGGCCTTTTGCCCCAATTTCTACAATTCTTACGACTTGATCAAAATTCTTCAACTTCATTTACTTTGACATCTGTTCGTCGGTTCGGGGGCTTGAATTGATTGTTTAAAAGGTGATTTCACTCGAAAAGGGATGGGGCCTTCGTGGCCCAATATGCAATTGAGAATGGAATCCATGAGGACTCAAAAGGAATTCGCATGCAAACAAACAAAATGAAAAGAATTAATATGTAAACTAACCAATATAAGTAAGAAAAGGAACCAACCGATAGGAAATTTTGACAAATTCAAACCCTTTTATAGGAGACAACCATTCGATGTTATTTAACGCCAATGAATAAAATACTCGAGATCTAAAAAAAATTGGGAGGCATTTTGTTTAAACCAACTATCAAATATCAAGCTCAAATATAAAACTAAGGACATTATAGAATATTTTATCAGATCAAATTACAAAGAGAAATAACATGAAATGTAATAGTCCGCTACTTCACAAGAAAAACATATTTGTAAATTTCTTTAAAGAAAAAAAAAGGGAATAGATGGCATGTATAATGCCACACTCACGAAACTTTAATTTAATCAAAGTCACAAATCACAAAATAAGGCATGGATGACTAACTGTAACTTATGAAACCATTGACTAAACTATGACGAGATGAATTGAAATAGTTTGGCACTACCATAGAAAACAGATGCCAACTAGCTAAAGATCTCTTTTTTTTTTAAAAAATGAATAGAGTGACAAGTTGGAAGAAAAACAAAGCACACACAAACTAAATCTCATAAAGTTTGTCCACACAGCATGGGTGTTAAGAACAACTACACAACTTTAAAGCGTAAAATATAGATTCAAGAAATAAACAAAACAAATTGAATGATATCAATGATAAGCTATGTGCTTCGAGTAGACCACAGATATATACCGCCGATAAATCAATTTAAAATAAATCCAAAAAGAAACAAGAACAGCATGGCAACACACATATGTAGAAAGATATGGCGAAATAACAAAATAATTTGAATATTGGAATCATATAGCATTACATCTAAAACGATAAAGTATTGAACTACATAACATGTGGTTCCATGGTACTCAAACATATAGAAAGCATTGCTTCAAAATAAGAGAATAATTTATCAATGAAGGTTGTAAACATAGGAAGTCAGATTACATACCTAAACAAATTGAGAAACCACAACATATGATTCATACCTAATTAAGGTAATACTATTCGATTTTTAGATAAAGAACACTGAAGAGAGAAATGCATTAACAATATATGAGCGAACTGAAAATGATCCAAATCACCTTTTAAGCAATGCCTAAACACAAGAAACTTGGAACAAAGCATGTTGTTAACCAAAACCTTAACAAATAGAGAAAAATAAGCTATAACAATCTACAAATAGTAAATATCAAGAGAAATGACTTATACCTCAACAGATTTTCGAGATTCTGCTTCATTGTGTAACACAAAACAACATTAACTATAAGAGAACGGTACAACAAAACTCAAACTCCAGCAACAATATTATTCACAACATTGAGCCCTAAAGTAACAGACTTTCAACTCGATATTATGCTATACAACGACTAAAATGCAAGTATCATATTAAACATTCACTATTCCGGCAGCATCTTACATCACACTAGCATAGATTGACGAACTTTCAATGTTTGCAAAAAATGTAGAGAAAGAGTTGAAGAGAAAACATTAAACTTGCAACACAGATTTTAACCTTTGATTAGCAGTCAACGGTTGGTCGAACACATATAGAATACGAATGCGTAAACAACTTCACACAGTGGAGGATAAATCAACAATATATTGAAAGAAAAAATATTTTGGAAACGAAGTGGATATTACCTTTTCGGGTGCAGCTTCTGTGACAAAACGAGTGAGTAACAACGACTTCAACACCACTGGAACGCGACTCCGAAGATGTAAACCAACAGAGTAAATGACATAGGCATTTGAACACTCAACACGCCGCTGCCTCTCTTAGTGTATTTAATATATATCTTAACTATTCTTCCTTAAGCTTTTAGTGTATTTCTCTTTTGTTCAAAAACAGACCCCAATTCCTCTATTAATTTCAAAAAATATCCTCCTTTAATACACTATACTCTTTCCTTGTTTGTTCCAAAAATTTCCGCCACCAAAAATCCCTTTTCTCTGTTTTTTTTTATGGTGAACAAAGAGAATATATATCGTAGAAGATTAGGGTTGGGATTTTTGGGGGAAAAGGGCTGAAAAAAACCAGAGAAAAACAAAGCCCATTTCACCTTTTTTATTCGAATTTTCTCCCAAAAACAAAGGAATCGCAGGTGCTTGTACGAAAGCTCCTTAATTAATCAAAAATTTGCAACGTCTCGTTAACAACAGTCGTTGGATTTCAAACAAAGGATGACCGATTGCGGTGATTGTTCCACGTGGCCTGCGCAGGACACATCGCCCTACTGGAAATGTACAAACACGCAGAGGTTCGTCCAAAAATTGAGTCAAAAGGCGGAACGAAGAGAGAGGGATACAGAAAAGCTTTTATATGTTATACACTCGTCGTTGTGAATCTACTGTTAACGCACCTGAAGAGGATGAAGAAGCGAAGGAGAAGACAAGGCGATTGCGGGTTACACGCGTCTGGTGGTTCTGTTAGCATGCTCTTTTGGTGGTTCTGTTAGCATGCTCTATAGAAATCGATTAACGTTATTTAAAAATGATTTGAAATTTTTTTTTGGACTTCCTAAAGTCAATTCTTTCAACTTGTTAGGATATTAAGAAACTCAAAAATTAATTATTACTGGAAGGGTCAAATTTAAGTGTCAACAATTGGTCTCTTCATTAATTATACAATCTCTTTGGTGAGTACCTTTCGGTACCATTTAATTAGGCTCCTTTGAGATTGCTCTCATCTTTCACATTAACCTCTTATCATGTTGTCACCACATTCATTAGCTTTAGCACATTTGCTCCTCATAATTACTCACCCCTTTTACGTGAAGGTTCATTTCATAACTTGCTAATGCAATTGGCCTTTTGCTTTGTTTCGCACACTTACTTAACCCTTTTGGAGTCTCATCATTCCTCACATAACACCTTTAGTTCACTTTATAATGTATGATGGACTTATGAGTCCACACACACAAGCCATGAGGCTTCATTCATAATTCATTTAAGTGATTTATAATGCTCAAGATTATGTGATACAAGACTTATGCATCTTGTAAGTATGCCAAAGTCTCAATTTGATTCCCATAGTCAACATTCATGAAATAATTAATCACGTGAGACTTATGTTTCAATACGGAAGTTTGGGCAAGGGAACCCGATTTCGAATCCCTTGAGCAACACTTAGCCATTCCTATATTTTTAACCGTCGTGTCACTCGGGTTGGGGATCCAAGTTTAATCCCCATTACTCACCTAAATATTTTCCTCTCATTGCCTTTCTACACACTTTATTTTTCTGGAATTGATGAGGGGTGTGGGCTCGATTCCCCACGACCCCATTTTTTTTGTAAAATTTTTACCCTCTCATGTGCTCTCATTTTCGCTATTGCCAAGGGGTAGTGGGTTCGATTCCCCACAACCCTTTTTTTATTATTAGTATTTTAACAGGTTGGGATCTTCTGTGTCGTGGTATCGAAACCCCATGAAAATATTTCAATAATTCTTTTTTTTTCCGAATTTTGCCGAACCCGACCCCAATTCAAGCCCCGCCTAGCAGACCCCTTTTTGTTTATTTATTAAGGTATGCCTTAGTGAGGTCTTCGATCCCTGAAGACCTCACCTATTTTTTTTAAATTTTTTTGACTTAACAAAATTTTCAGAAACTATCTACAACCTATTTCCAGGTTCTGGAAATTTATTCCACGTTTTTGTGCACCATTTTACAGGTCATTTGAGCATTTCTTTCTTAGTCGTTCGTTAGGGTTGTTAAGACAAGTTAAAGGAATGATTTGGTCATTTGTTTTAACTAGAATTGATTGAATTTCAACCATGTGAATATAACGATTTATGAAGATGTAATTTCACACAAAACACGAGTTATTCTATGCTATTAGCATGCTCAAACAGAGATCAAAATCATAGTCACAACCTTGCACACATACACACATGTCTACATTCATAATTTTTGAAAGATACAAAAACATAAGCACATAATCATGAACATATACTCGAAATGAAATCATCACCACAAACACAGTATCCCTAAATTCTACCAGCAAATATACCAACCTAAGATCATTGATAGGAGCTAGTGACAGGGAACATGTAACATGGAACAACCCTAGATTTCGGAGTAGATTCGTCTGAGACTTAAGGGGCTCTTGGGAAAAGGACCAAGAGGAAGAAATCCCATACCTGGTTTTAGCTTTCAACACCTTTAAAGTGTTGCCGAATCCCCCACTAAACCAATGTCCACCAACGAATCTTCACACCTTACCCGTCGAGAATTTCCTTTTTGCTTTTCATTTTTGAATTAGCTTGTTGTTTTATATTTTTGGCGTTTAAGTTCTTCAGTGTGAAGACCTTTTGTTTCTTTTTTCATCTAGAGAGTATGTGGAGTCATGAGAGAGTTTTTTGACGAGAGAGATATAGACATGAAAGAGAGAGAGAAAAATGTGAGGTTGTGTTCCCTTAGAACTAGGACTTTTAGGCAAGACTTAGTCAAATAAAATATATAAATTGATAAATAATAATTAATAATAAAAATCTGATTTTTTTTAAATCAGAAATTAAATATTAATTAATTCAATTAATTGACCAAATTAAATACGTCAAATTAAATCATTGCTCCCCCCTAGGTTCGAACCCGGGTGGAGCAAGATATCACTCAGAGGCAATTATATATTAATTAATTAAATTAGTTCACCAAATTAAATAAGTCAAATTGAATCATTGCTCCCACCTAGGTTCGAATCCGGGTGGAGCAAAGATTTCACTCAAAGGCCGATTTCGACCCTCTCTCTCCAAAATTGCCCATCCACCTTATTAAATAAATAATTAATTAAATATTTAGTATAATTACAATACCACCCCTAGAATGGTAAAGACCATTTTACCCTAAGACCCTCCAAACATAAAATTTTCCCTTTTTAAGTCCAGTGAAGACTCATCCGTGTAAATTTTCATATTCGGGTGCCCTACAAGGATGAACCCAACCTTTCCTAGATCAACTAACAACGTCAGTCATATCATAACATAATCACAATGCATCGTCAAGCAATAGCAACAAAGAATGAAGAGATAAGGAATCTTTGACTTAAGAGTAGGAAGTTTAACCTTAGGGACTGAAAAGATAAGGATAGAGGGATCTCATGTTGGACTTGGCCTCCCACGTAGCACTCTAAACAAGATGGTTCCTCCACAATACCTTTACTGTGACAGTCTCCTTGTTTCTCATCCTCTTGTCCTCTCTGTCTAAAATGTCAACAAGTATTTCCTCATAGGACAAGTCTTCAACAACCCCCAAACCTTCAATAAGTAGAATCGATGCTGGATCACCTAGGAACTTCTTTAACATAGATACATGAAAGACTGGACGAACAGAAGCTAGCCTTGAAGGCAATGCCAACTCATAGGCCACTTTAGCCACACGCTGTAGGATCTAATATGGCCCAACAAGCCTCTGACTCAACTTCCTGTTCCTGCCAAACTTCGTCACCCCCTTTATAGGTGATATCTTCAAATAGACCTGGACACCAACATCAAAATCTCATGGCTGTTTTCTATTGTCTGCAAAAGACTTCTGCTGACTATAAGTAGTAGCCAACCTGTCCCTAATCACCCTGACCTTCTATAAGGCCTCATGAATGATTTTCGGACCCAAAATTGATGAATCTCCAACCTCGAACTACCAAATTGGATAACTATACCTCCTACCATACAGTGCCTCAAATAACGCCATCCCAATGTTGGAGTGATAACGGTTATTATACAAGAACTCTATCAAAAGCAGAAGGATATCCCAACTACCTCTGAAGTCAATCACACACGCTTTGAACATGTACTCCAATGTATGAATGGTGCACTCTGCCTTCCCATTATTCCGAGGATGAAAGGGAATACTAAGCTTTACCTGCGTGCCTAAGTTCTTCTTGAAGGATCTCCAAAAATGTGAAGTGAACTGAGCTCCTCTATTTGAAATGATAGACAAAGGAATCTGATGCCATCTGACAATCTAATGTAGGTAGAGTCTCGCATAATTCTCCTCTTTGTTAGTAGACTTTACAGGGATAAAGTGGGAAGACTTAGTCATCGTGTGCACAATAACCCATATGGAGTCATGCAATGTCCTTCTTCATGCCATCCCACCAATAGATTTGCTTCAGATGATGATACATCTTGGTGGAACCTGGATGTATCGAATATTTGGAACCATGGGCCTCTGTAACAATTTTGGTCCGCCAAGCATCCACATCTTGTACACACAGCCTGTCGTAGTACCTAAGTATCCCATTACCTCCCAAAACAAAAGACTCATTCATCATTACCAACACCGAGTCCTTCAAATCTATCAACACCGGATAAAGATGTTAACCCTTCTTGACTTCAACTACTAAGTATGATTCTGAACTAGGATGAACTGAAACACCCCCACTAGTAGAGTCAACCAACCGCACAACCAGACTGGCCAGTCTGTGTACATCTTTCACCAACTCCTTCTTCTCATCCTTAATATGGGTTGTACTTCCCATGCTCATCCTTCTCAAATAATCAGCTAAAATATGAGCCTTACCTGGATGGTAGTGGACATTCATGTCATAGTCCTTTAACAACTCCAACCACCTCAGCTGACGTAGATTCAACTCCCTCTATGTGAATACGTACAGGAAAACTTTGTGGTCTGTGAAAACATCCACATGCACTCCATTCAAGTAGTGCCTCCACATTTCTTGCGCAAACACCACACTTGCCGATTCCAGGTCATGAGTGGGATAATTCTTTTCATGAACCTTGAGTTGTCTGGACGCATAAGCTATCACCTCACAACCCTGCATAAGAGCACAACTCAAACCAACCCTAGATACATCACAATAAACAATGTAATTCTCATCACACTCAGGCAAAGTAAGCACTCGGGCTGAAGTGAGGCTTTCCTTGAGCTCCTGGAAACTCTTCTCACAAGTCTCCGCCCATTCAAACTTGACTTTCATCTTCGTCAAAACTTTGAGTGGGGAAACAATGGAAGAAAAACCCTCCACGAACTTGCAATAATAACCAGCCAAATCCCAAGAAGCTACGAATATCTATGGGAGTGGGAGCTTTCGGCCTGTTCTTAACAGCCTTAGTCTTCCTGGGTCTACCTCCACACCTTTGTCGGACACAACATGACCCAGGAAGGTCACTGATCTAAGTCAGAATTAACACTTGCTGAATTTGGCATACAACTGATGTTGTCTAAGTACCTGCAAGGGTAGTCTAAGATGTTTTCCCTGCTCTTCCTTGGTCTTAGAGGAAATGAGAATGTCATCAATGAATATTATGATGAAAGAGTCAAGGTATTCATGGAAGACTCTGTTTGTGAGATCCATAAATACAGTAGGTGAATTAGTGAGACCAAACAACATAACTTAAAACTCGTAATGACCATAAAGGGTACGAAAGGTTCTTTTTGGAACATCTTCATCCCTAACCATAAGCTGATGGTACCCTGAACGAAGATCAATCTATGAGAAGAAACTAGACCCTTGGATTTGTCGAACAAGACATCTATTCTAGGAAGTGGATACATATTCTTGATAGTGACTTTGTTGAGATACCGATAATCGATACACATTCTAAGGGTTCCATCTTAATTTTTCAAAAACAACAATGGAGCGCCCCAAGGAGATATGCTCAGTTGAATGAAACCCTTATCAGTGAGATCTTTTAACTGCAATTTCAAATTTTTGAGTTCAGCTGGTGCCATTATGTAAGGAGGGATCAAAATTGGTTTAGAATCAAGTTCTAAGTCGATACCGAAGTCAATATCTCGAGGGGGAGGAACTCCAGGCTAATCATCAAGAAACACATCTTGGAACTTATTCACTAGAGACACTGATTCTATGGAAAGAATTTCATTATCTAAATCATTAACACTCACAAGATGACACAATAATCCTTTAGACATAATTTTATTGGTCTTAAGGTTCGAAATCAAGGGATTAGGACGACTCGAATTGTACCACTTGCAAACCATCTCTACTTCATTAGGGAAACAAAATCTCACAACCCTACTATGAAAATCCATACAAGCATAACAACTATGAAGCCAGTCCATGCCAAGAATAACATCAAAATCATTCATTGGTAACTCAACCAAGTCTCCACCACATAGTCTTACCACATACAACTATTGGGCAATCCTTGTATACTCTATCAGTTCGTACATTATCTCCTAAAGGTGTACTAACAACTATAGGATCATGCAAAACTTCAGGAAATATCTCAAAAGTGAGAGAAAGAAAAGGATTTACAAAGGAATGCGCAGACTCTAGATCAAGTAAGGCATAAACAGAAGTTGAGAATACTAGCAGCATACCTGTTACCACATTAGCCGACTTCTCCTGCTCCTCCCTGCTCTTTAGGGCGTAAATACTGCTCCTCTTAGGAGGCTCGACTGCTGTTGCACCCTGTGTATTACGCCTAGGATGAGCATTACCTCCAGTCTGACCCCTTTTTTACGGGCAGTCCTTGACCATATGCCCGTTCTTTCCGCAACCGAAGCAGACATTAGTGCCTTGTCTCCACTAACAACTATGAGCACGACCACATTACGGTGTTCTACGTGGATTTGGAGTTTTCAACCTTTTAAACTACCGACAAATAAATCAAACTAATAAACATTAAACGAGAGAGAGGGAAAGAGAATTTGGTTCAAAACCGGGTTTCTTGTCCGCCTTGACCGAAATTTCGGACCCACCTGTTTTGGGTTTTTGACCCATTTCCTTTTTGTATCTGTCCTAGACTAAACATATAATTAATACAAATAAATATAGCAAATGAAAGAGACAACGGCTTACGCCTAAAATAAGTACAATACGAGAACTAAAAAATAAATTTGGGCCTTTTGCCCCAATCTCTTCAATTCTTGCAACTTGCTCCAGATTCTTCAACTTAATTTACTTTGACATATGTTCGTCGGTTCGGGGGCTTGCATTGAATCTTTAAAAGGTGGTTTGACTCGAAAAGGGATGGGGCCTTCGTGGCCCAATATGCAATCGAGAATGGAATCCATAAGGACTCAAAAGGGATTCACATGCAAAAAAAAACAAATGAAAGGAACTAATATGTAAACCAACCAATATAAGTAAGAAAATGAACAAACCGATTGGAAATTTTGACAAATTCAAAAACTTTTACACGAAGACAACCATTAGATGGGATTTAACGCCAATGAATAAAATACTCGAGATCTCAAAAAAATTGAGAGGCATTTTGTTTGTACCAACTAGTAAATATCGAGCTCAAACATAAAAGTAAGGATATTAGAGAATATTTTATCCTTTAAGATTATAAAGAGAAATAACATGAAATGTAACAGTCCGTTACATCAAAAGAAAAACATATTTGTAAATTACTTTAAAGAAAATAAAAAAAAGGAGCAGATGCCAAGTATAATGCCACACTCACGATACTTTAATTTAATCAAAGTCAAAAATCACAAAATAAGTCATGGATGACTAACTGTAACTTATGAAACGATTGACTAAACTATGACAAGATGAATTGAAATAGTTTGGCGCTACGATAGATAACAGATGCAAACTAGCTAAAGCTGTCTTTTTTTTTAAAAAAATGAATAGAGGGACAAGTTGGAAGAAAAACAAAGCACACACAACTAAATCTCATAAAGTTTGACCGCACAACTTGGGTGTTAAGAATAACTAAACCACTTTAAAGCGTAAAATATGGATTCCCAAAATACACAAAACAAATTGACTGATTTTAGTGATAAGCTATGTGCTTCGAGTAGACAACAGAGATATAACCAATAAATTAATTTAACAGAAATCCGAAAAGAAACAAGAACAACACGGCAACACACAAATGTATAAAGATATGCTGAAAGAACAAAATAATTGGAATATTGGAATCATATAGAATTACATCTAAAACGATAAAGTATTGAACTACATAACATCTGATTCCATGGTACTCAAACATATAGAAAGCACTGCTTCAAAATAAGAGCACAATTTATCAATGATGGTTATAAACATAGGAAGTCAGATTCTACACCTAAACACATTGACAAACCATAACATGAGATTCATACCAAATTAAGGTAATACTATTCGATTTTTAGATAAAGAAAACTGAAGAGAGAAATGCATTAACAATCTATGAGCGAACTGAAAATGAATCCAAATCACCTTTGAAACAATGCCTAAACACAGGAAACTTGAAACAAAGCAAGTTGTTAACAATAACCTTGACAAATAGAGAAAACTAATCTATTACAATATACAAATAGTAAATAGCAAGAAAAATGACTTTTCCTCAACAGATTTTCTAGATTCTACTTCATTGTGTAAGACAAAACAACATTAACTATAAGAGAACAGTACAACAAAATCAAACTCCAGCAACAATATTGATCACAACATTGAGACCTAAACGAACAGACCTTCAACTCGATATTATGCTATACAACGACTAAAATGCAAGTATCATATTAAACATTCACTATTCCGGCAGCATCTTACATCACACTATCATAGAACGACGAACTTGCAATGTTTGCAAAAAATATGGAGAAAGAGATGAAGAGGAATCATTAAACTTGCAAGACATATTTTAACCTTTGATTAGCAGTCAACGATGGGTCGAACACATATCGAATACGAATGCGTAAACAATTTCACACAGTGGAGGACAAATCAACAATACATTGAAAACAAAAATGCTTTAGAAATGAAGTGGATAATACCTTTTTGGGTGCAACTCATGAGACAAAACGAGTGAGTTACAACGAATTCCACACCACCGCAACGCGACTCCAAAGATGTAAACCAACAGAGAAAACGACATAGGGATTTGAACACTCACTACGCCCCTGCCTCTCTTAGTGTAAGTAATATATCTTTTTAACTATTTATCCTTAAGATTTTAGTATTTTTCTCTTTTGTTCAAGGACAGACCCCAACATCCTTTAATACTTTCAAAAAATTTCCTCCCTTAATACACTATACTCTTTCCCTGTTAGTTCCAAAAATGGACTACTGAAAATCAAAAAGGGAGGCCCAATAGAAAACAATAGAAATCGACTATATTACTAAAAAAACAATAGAAATTGACTAACGTTATTTAAAAATAATTTGAAAAACATTTTTGAACTTCCTAAAGTCAATTATTTCAACTCGTTAGGAAATTAAGGAACTGGAAAATTAATTATTACGGGAAGGGTCAAAATTGGGTGTCAACAACTGTCCCTCATTTTACTTGGATTGATGAAAGAAATTCGAGGAAAATGAAATTGATCAATCTAATCTTGACCGACAACACATTCATCTTTGGAAAAAGGGATTTAGTACGGACTTTTAGGAATTATGGCCAAGCCCTGGAAAATGGGTTTCCTACTTATCTCAGGCTATATGAGAATTCAGGCCACTTGTAGTTCGATACGCTAGATTTACAATTTTGAAAGAATTCAAAAGTTATCGCGACACCGGATTATGAAGGAATCGCAATGCCTAGGAGTAAGATTTAAGATCGCATGTTTGAATACAGTCGAGTTTTTGACATTGAGCCCGCCTACATATCCCTAAAACGTATAAATCAGGTTGTTTGTAGTTTGACTCAATCCGGTTGAAAAGAAAATCTATTATGCTTAATAACCTTTGGTTTTGGAGGAGTGACAAATAAAGTCGAGTATGAATGTGGCGTATTGTCTAGTAAAGTCGAGTATGAATGTGGCTTTGGAAATTATGTCCGCATAAATTCATAACTATGAGTGTGGAACCAAATTCATACTCGACTTTATTTGTCAATACACCAATACGCGGACATAATTTCCAAAGCCTTTGGCGTATTGTCACTAAGATTGGAAACATGCTTCCGGCAGGTACCAAAATTTCCGGATGCGAGACCGACACTGACAAAAACCAAAGAAAAACGCACATGCCTTTAATAGGGGTGTGGTTTGATTTTGGTAGAAGTCGCTCCTCTGCTCGCGTCCTAAAAGTTTTACAATCCTCTTTGGAATATGTCCCAGTTTGCTGCCAAGAAAAAGTTCCACGTTGTGCTGCATCCTTTTTGATGTCGTCCGCACATGTGGTTTATTTTTGGAGAATTCATTCTTTAGGATGCTCTCGACAAGGCTGATATTAAACACGTCACCATAAAAATTCAATTAAAATGGGAGACTGTCTTTTACCGTGTCGACACTTAATTTTTCTCCTCGACATTTGAAGTCAACTTGATCGGTTTGATGTAAAGCAAATAAAGCTTATGTATTGTGTTTGCAATATAATCTTCAATGTATTCATCATTTGATGTCAACATAATGGAAAATTGATGCTGCGTTCTAGTATTTCTCTTGATGTCGTCTTCGATGCTCTTTTGATGTTTGCTTTTATTAAAATAAAAGAATGTAGTTGATGTCAATGGATAAATATCTCTTGGGATGCACGAATTCATTTTTTGGTAGTGCATGCCTTCTTGTGGGGCATGAATATCTTATTGCGACACGTAAATTTCTGCGAGGTATGAAATCTTCCCATGAACGTAAATTTCTGCGAGGTATGAAATATTTCCATGATGCATAACTTTCTGTGAGGCATGAAATCCTCTCGTCATGCATAAATTTCAATGAGGCAAGGAATATTCACGTGATGCATAAATTTCTGCGAGGTATGAAATTGTTCTCGCGATATATAAATTTCGACTAGGCATGGAATCTTCTCGTGATGCATAAACTTATGTGAGGTATGAAATCTTCTCGCGATGCATAAATTTCTGTGAGGTATCAAATCTTCTCGCGATGCATAAATTTCAATGAGGCATGGAATCTTTTTATGATGCATGAACATTGACTCGCGATGCATGATCTTGTCCGATGCGTGGATATTGTCTCGCGATGCATGGCCTTCTGTGATGCATGAATATTGACTCGCGATGCATGGTTTTTTGCGAGACATGAATATTGACTCGCGACGCATGATCTTCTGCGATGCATGAATATTGACTCGCGGCATAATGTCTTCCACGAAGCATGAATATTGACTCGCGATGCATGACCTTTGGCAATGCATGAATATTGACTCGCGACACATGATCTTCTGCGATGTATGAGCATTGACTCACGAAATATTATCTTCTGAGATGCTTGACTTGCGACATCATCCTTTATACCAAATGATATAGTGCTTCAATCGAGCAACATAGTGATCTTCTGGGTACTTTCTGAATAATCATATCGTCTCCAATGATGATAACAGTAAAACGACTTCCTGATGGTATTTCGTCTTTATTAGCAATAAAATAACTGACCCCTCTGGGTAATGCATAATATCATATGACATTATGATTCAAATGATGTCCTTTACGAAACCATAAACTCTTCCTTGAGATTGTCGCTTGATTCACCTTTGAATCTAGCTGGACGTTCTTAATAAATTTCATGTTATCAGAAATTGATTGAAGTAAACAATTCATATTCCTAAGTCTCCGACATAAGCGATATAAAATGATTCCTGCTTCAAGGAGAACTATTGATTTTGGGATAGTTTTCTCCTTCTTTGACTTTCTCCATATTCATCCATCGGAAGAATTCACTGATTTTAGAGAAAAGCTATAAACATGCGATCATAGAACGATTGTTAGTTTTAAAAACAAACTGATCTGTGATGATTTCTTCAGTTGTCTGCTCCTTGTTCTGCGATATTTGGTTTATTTTCTATCTCCCGACTCTTGAAAGATAAGACAAAATATTTTACGCCAAAACAAATGAAACATAAAATGGAAAAATTGAGAGAAATAAATTCTCGAGATATAGTATCTGAGAAAGGTCACTGTCAAGTCATGTCATATCAGGCTTAACAAACTTCTTTGAGTTTGATGGTTAGAGGTTTATTTGGTTATTCGCTAGAAAGTTTTCAGAGTCACTTCGGGCTTGTAGATGCAATAATTTTGAGGCCATCCTCAAAATTTCTGTCCCAGTTAACTACCTTGCTTATCTTTCCACTGTGACTGAGTACATCGCAGTACTTTTGAGATCTTCTCAAAAATTCCGTCCAGTTGCAAATCTCGAAATATCTTCTGTCTTGACTTGTTGAGGAAAAATCTTCTTCTTGAGAATTATTGAGTCCCTCTCAAAAATTATGTCCCAGTTTCTATTGTAAAGAGGAATAGAAATCATACGAGAGATATGACCGAACCCTTGTGGTGCCTATGTATCCCGTTGACGCAGGAATCAGGTCAAACGTAATTCCCCTAAGGGATAAAAAAATAAGAAATTTTACAAAGAAACGATCGAGGCCTACATAGGCCTCCTATGTATCTCATTCTTGAGAATTCATATTGAACGTAGTTCAAAGACAATGAAATAACTAAAGGGGATCAATTGGGTGACCAAGGCCGACATAGGCCACCTAGGTATCTTATTCTTGAGAATTTATGTCAAACGTAGTTCATTACAAAGAGGGATAAAAAAATTAACCAAAACAAATACAAGCAAACAGAATGATTTCAAGTAAAAAACAAAAATGCAAACTGAAGCTTCACATGTAGTATCTCTTGACAGCATCCGAGTTGATTGGTTTCGTCCATGCGGTGCCATCCATCTCTGACAAGACCAAAGCACCTCCGGATAATACCTTGCTAACCATGTAGGGTCCTTGAAAATTTGGCCCAAAGTTTCCTTTGTTTTTGTCTTGATGAGGGAAAATGCGCTTAAGGACCAATTGACCAACTTTTAAAATTTTGGCTGTTACTCTCTTGTGAAAAGCATGAATCATTCTCTGCCGATACAATTCACCATGACAGACAACAACCATTCTCTTCTCGTCAAAGGTTAACTAATTGATTCTCTTTCTAACCCATTCAACGTTACTCAACTCTGCTTCTTGGATGATTCTCAACGACTGTATCTCAACCTCAGCAGGTATGACTGTCTCTGTTCCATATACTAGTAAGTACGGAGTAGCTCTAGTTGATGTTCTTACCATCTTTCAATAACCCAATAAAGCATATGGCAACAACTCATGCTAACCTCAGTGATTGTCAATCAGTTTCCTCAATATCTTCTTGATGTTCTTATTGGCGGCCTTTACAGCTCCGGTGAGAAATCTTGAATTGCTCACACTTATATCTCATCAAGTGGCTGTTAAGATTTGCACCATTATCAGTAATGATAGATTTTAGCACTGATATACCGTGGTTTCACGGTATAATTAATACTTTTTCCTTAAGTTTAGTGTGTCCGGAAAGCCTTTTTGTGCTAATTTTTATATAAGTTTCTCTTTGTTTTGCAGGAAATCTGTCCAAAGAGGAATGCGGAGATTTTGAGCGAAAAAATGCAGAAGAGACCACCTACAGAGCTTATGACGGTCCGTCGTGCCTGTGACGGTCCGTAGGTGGCAGCGTAGTGCAGCTGCTGAAGGAAAGTGGGGAAGTCTGACCAAGTGTGGGATTACGAAGCTTGTGAAGGTCCGTCGTGGCTATGGCGATCCGTCCTGCAGGTTCGTCGTGAAGTTCAGTGAAGTGATCCCACTACCCAGATTCCAAGAGTTGAAGTGTTTTGAAACGAAGACCCTTGACGGACCGTTGTGCCTATGACGGTCCGTCATACTTGTCGTCGAGGGGAATGAAGAGAGAAGCAGAAGAAAATGCACAAGTACGGGACGACGGAGTCCACGACGGTCCGTTGTGATCACGACGGTCCGTCGCGTGGTCCGTCGACCCAGCCGCGTTTTGGCAGATTTCCAGCAA
>NC_028637.1:18539571-18540021 GCF_001406875.1 Solanum pennellii | reverse complement strand
AATCAGATAAACCATAGCTAAAATAACAATTCTAGAATAGTGTCATGCATGTATTAATAATTCTTTCGCTTAGAAGTCTTTTTAACGAATGATCAACGTTAGAACTCGCCTTAATGCTACTTGCCGGACCAAGGAGGTAGATAATAGGAAAAGAATTATTAACATAGATTTAGTGTATACTATCTAATAGGCTAGTATTGATTGGTACGAGGTAATAGCTGAGTAAAATATCGAATGCGATGCTTAATATGAGGTAAAGATAAGGGTTAGGAAAGCCGGACGAAGGTACGGAGTGAGATTTTTTTCTAGATGCCGGACCAAGGATTTAGAAATACATAACTTATCACTTTGCATGCAAGATGCTCAAGATACTAGGAAAGAATTGTTATAGTTAGAATTATCAAGTTATGAACCTGTGGGGAACACGTAAACCCTAGTTACTTTGATTAA
>NC_028637.1:18538041-18538331 GCF_001406875.1 Solanum pennellii | reverse complement strand
AGGCCTGATTTGGATCTAGATGTAATAGGGCTCAGAATGTTTCCTCTCTCACAGAGGGGAGAGACTGCTATATGGTTCACTGAGCTCCCATACAACTCAATCTTCACTTGGAACCAATTAAGAGATGTCTTCTTAGCACGCTACTATCCGGTCTCCAAGAAACTAAACCACAAAGACAGAGTGAATAACTTTGTGGCACTATGAGGAGAGGTAGTGAGTAGTTCTTGGGATAGATTCACCTCATTCTTGAGAAGTGTTCCAAATCACCATATAGATGATGAGTCACTGAA
>NC_028637.1:18535397-18537410 GCF_001406875.1 Solanum pennellii | reverse complement strand
CCACCCCCATTTCCTCAAAGATTATTGAAAAAGACCAAGGATGGCAAATATCGGCGTTTAATAACAATGTTGAAGAAACTTTCTATCAATGTCCCTTTGGTAGAAGCTTTAGAACAAATGCCCGGTTACGCCATGTTTATGAAAGATCTGGTCACAAAGAAAAGATCGGTCACCTTTGAAGATGATGATAGAATGCAGCATTGTAGTGCTATTGCTACAAGATCTTTGGTCCGAATGAAAGAAGATCCGGGTGCGTTCACTATTCCTTGTACAATCGGGCTATTACATTTTTGCGAAAGCATTATGTGATCTGGGGGCAAGCATAAATCTCATGCCCCTCTCGATTTACAAGAAGTTGGGTTTGGGTGACCCAATGCCCACTGCGATGCGGCTACTGATGGCTGATTGAACAGTAAAACGGCCTATAGGGATACTCCACGATGTGCTAGTAAAAGTGGAGTCATTCA
The DNA here is from genome assembly GCF_001406875.1 of Solanum pennellii. Taxonomy (NCBI): domain Eukaryota; kingdom Viridiplantae; phylum Streptophyta; class Magnoliopsida; order Solanales; family Solanaceae; genus Solanum; species Solanum pennellii. The sequence goes on along the minus strand of NC_028637.1, from coordinate 18,536,943 downwards.
TATTTCTAGAAGATTTTGTTATTCTTGATTGCGAAGTCGATTTTGAAGTGCCCATTATTCTTGGGAGGCCATTCCTTGCTATGGGAAGAGCCTTAGTAGACATGGAAAAGGGGCAGATGAAATTTCGGTTGAACAATGAGGAAGTGACCTTTAATATTTGTAGGTCCATGAGGCAGAGTGGTGAGCTCCAATCGGCATCTGCTATATCCTACAACATGGGTGAGACATCGGAGACACAAATCGAAGAACGTCTAGGTGTAGAAGCATTAGCGGCAGTAATAATGAACTTTGATAGCGATTACATTTAAGAGTATGAGTCATTAGTTGCGGCTCTTGACCGAGGTGATGTTCGATTTTAACCGAAGAAATTTGAGCTTGATATGAAGAATTGCGAGTCCCTACCCGCGAAACCATCTATAGAGGAGGCTCCAAAATTAGAACTAAAAGCTCTCCCACCTCATCTCAAGTATGAATTCTTAGGAAATGGTGACACTTTGCCGGTAATCATTGCATCAGACCTGGATGGACAACAAGTTCAGAGTTTGGTGAAGGTACTAAAAAGGTTCAAAAGAGGTATTGGGTGGACTATTGCGGACATTATTGGGATCCCTCCTGGTATTTGCTCTCATAAAATCCAACTCATGCCTGATCATTAGCCGAGTATTGAGCACCAGAGACGCTTAAATCCTCCTATGCAAGAGGTCGTGAAGAAGGAAATCATTAAGTGGTTGGATGCCTGAGTAATCTACCCAATCACCGAGAGTAGTTGGGTATGCCCGGTTCAGTGTGTACCTAAGAAAGGGGGAATGACTGTGGTCCCCAACGAAAAAAATGAACTTGTTCCAATGAGACCGGTTACTGGTTGGAGGGTGTGTATGGATTATCGTAAACTAAACTCATGGACTGAAAAAGACCATTTTCCTATGCCCTTCATGGATCAGTTGTTGGATAGACTTGCCGGAAAAGGGTGGTACTGTTTTCTTGATGGATATTCGGGGTATAATCAGATTTCTATTGCACTAGAAGATCAAGAGAAAACCACTTCCACTCGTCCATATGGGACCTTTTGCATTCAGAAGAATGCCGTTTGGGTTGTGCAATGCACCCGCAACATTTCAGAGATGTATGATGTCGATATTTTATGACATGGTGGAGGATACTATAGAAGTCTTTATGGATGATTTTTCCGTGGTTGGTGATTCATTCGAGCGGTGTTTGACCAATTTATCTGAGGTCCTTAAGAGATGTGAAGACTGCAATTTAGTACTAAACTGGGAAAAGTGTCATTTCATGGTGAAAGAGGGTATTGTGTTGGGTCATCGCATTTCCGAAAAAGGCATAGAGGTTGATCGAGCTAATGTCGAGGTAATAGAGAGACTTCCCCCACCAATCTCTGTGAAAGGTGTGAGAAGCTTTCTTGGGCATGCAGGTTTTTACCGGAGATTCATCAAAGACTTTCCAAAGATTGCACACCCATTGTGAAAACTGCTGGAGAAAGATTGTAAATTTTGTTTTGATGAATCTTGTCTTAAGGCATTCGGTGAGC
>NC_028637.1:18477913-18535091 GCF_001406875.1 Solanum pennellii | reverse complement strand
GCATTGAGATATTTGATGGCAAAGAAGGATGCCAAACCTAGGCTGATTCGTTGGGTATTACTGCTACAAGAATTTGACTTTGAAGTGATGGATAGAAAAGGAACTGAAAATCAAGTTGCTGATCACTTGTCTCGTCTAGAGGATGAAGCTATGAGAGAGTTAGGGGATAATACTGACATTGATGATACTTTCCCCGATGAACATGTATTGGCTGCTTCACAAGACTTGATCCCATGGTTCGCAGATTTTGCGAACTATCTGGCTAGTGATATTGTTCCACCAGACTTGTCCTTTCATCAAAGAAAAAAGTTCATGTACGATGTGAAGAAGTTCTTTTGGGATGAACCATATTTGTATAGGAGTTGTGCCGACGGGATTATTCGGCGTTGTGTGCCAGAATGTGAGATGTTAAGTGTGTTGGAGGCATGCCATTCCTCACCCGTTGGTGAACATCACAGTGGTATCCGAACCGCTCATAAGATATTACAATGTGGTTACTATTGGCCGACTCTTCATCAAGATGCTCATGGGTTTGCTAAAGCATGTGACAGATGCCAACGAGATGGCGGTATTTCAAGAAAGCAAGAGCTCCCTCTAAACCCCATTCTTGTGATTGAATTATTTGATGTTTGGGGTATTGATTTTATGGGCCCTTTCGTGAGTTCTCATGGAATGAAGTACATTCTAGTAGCAGTTGATTATTTATCTAAATGGGTCGAAGCCATAGCCCTCGAAAACAATGAAGGGAAGAGTGTCACTGCATTCTTGAAAAAGAATATATTCTCCCGTTTTGGCACCCCAAGGGCCATTATTAGTGATGGGGGCTCCCACTTCTGCAACAGATTGTTCAAGGGGTTATTGGAGAAATATGGGGTTCGCCATAATGTGGCCACTCCTTACCACCCTCTAACTAGTGGGCAAGTTGAAGTGTCGAACTGGGAGATCAAACAGATTGTCCAAAACAGTGAACGCCAGTAGAACGGATTGGTCAAGGAGGCTTGATGATGCTCTTTGGGCCTACCGGACAGCGTATAAGACTCCCATAGGTATGTCTCCATACCAACTTGTATATGGGAAAGCTTGTCATCTTCCGGTTGAGTTAGAGCATAAAGCCATGTGGGCTATGAAGAAGTTAAACATCGATTGGAGCGAAGCTGCAGAGCAACGGTTAAATGGGTTGAATGAACTTGATGAATTTCGCCTGAAAGCCTATGAAAGCTCAGCCCTATACAAAGTAAAGATGAAGAAGTACCATGACAACAAAATTGAAAAACGTGAGTTTATTGTCGGGGATTTGGTGCTTTTAGTTAATTCCAGGTTGCGCTTGTTTCCAGGCAAGCTCAAGTCCAAATGGACTGGTCCTTACTTGGTTACCCTAACTATTCCCTCATGGAGCAGTTGAGTTGGAAACTAAGAAGGGTGTGCGGTTCAAGGTGAATGGACAGCGCATAAAAATCTATCTCGGGCATGCTGAATCGGCGAATGAAGTGATTGAGGCATACCATCTTGATGAAGTCTGAGTAATCAAGTGTTCCCAGTCGTGCCGCGACATTAAATCAGGCGCTTGTTGGGAGGCAACCCAATTCTTGTCGTTTTTTTTAGTAAGGATAGCATTTCTCTACTAATGTGTTTTTAAATTCGCAGGCACATCACCAGGGAATTCTGCAGAAAACTACTCCGCAACAGTCACTGACGGATATATCGACGGACCGTTGCGCCTGCGACGGACTGTCGTATGCATCCGTCGTCCAGGTATGTTTTTCTGCTATTTTGAAATTAGGTCACACACGACGGAACCAACGAGGGGTCATCACAACTGCGACGGACCGTCGTCGGGGAACCGTCGCGTGATTAATGAATTATACCCGACCCGACCCGGCTGGACCCTTTTTCAAAATCTGACCGTTTAAACCCCCCCAACCCCTCATGTCAACCCCATTCATTCATTATTCCTCTCATCTCCCCTCTCTTTTCAACTTCCATATTTCCCCCACCGATCATTGCCCCCACAATTCTCCAAAGCCCTAAAATTATCATCTACTAGTCGGAGCTGCTGCTGTAGGTGTCTACCTTGCCAACTGAGTGATTGTCCATTTGCTTTTTCTCCATTTCTAAGATATGTGTCTCTAAATTTATACTCATTTATCTTGCATTTTTGTTTATTAGTTAGTATTAGCTTAGTTCTTAGTCTTATATTGTTTCCTTTATATGATTATGTCTAAACCTAGGCTCAAAATGTTCGAATTTGCCATGTTGACAACCCTAGACATAGGTGATTTTGCATTGCTAGTTTCCTAGGTAGTTGGGATAGACAAATATAGGTCCAAAACACTACAAGACCATGTGGGTTCATCGGGGATGCATAGGGTACCCCCAGTTCTGTCACTGTTATTCAGAACGAGACCCGCTGACGGACCGTCGTACCCACGACGGACCGTCGTAGGGTCCGTTCCAAAAGCCCTAGTACCCTGTCCCAACGGACACATGTGACGGTCCTGCACAACCGTTCCGGTTGTCAGAGACCCTATTTCTAAGGGTCTCTCATTTTTTTTCCCAAGTGTTTCCCAACGGACACATGCGACGGACCGTCGTCTTCACGACGGTCCGTCCTGCACAACCGTTCTGGTTGTCAGAGACCCTGTTTCTAAGGGTCTCTCACTTTTCTAAGTGTCCTTCAACGGACACATGTGACGGACCGTCATAGCCACGACGGTCCGTCCTGCACGACCGTCATGATGGTCAGAGACCCCTCTGCTAAGGGTCTCCAATATTTTTCCAATTGTCCTACGACGGACACCTACGACGGACCATCGTACTTGTGACGGTCCGTCCTGCATATACCGTCATTCTAGTCAGAGACTCTCCTTCAGGGTTCTTTATATATACATAGACTAAGTAAAACACGACGGACCTCATGACGGTCCGTCATAGCCACGACGAGCCGTCATTAGGCCCGTCGTGTGATACAGATTCAATATCAATGACACACTATTTTCAATGTTTTATTTCGTATGGTTTCGCCTGTCTTGTTTGCCACTACTCATACTAATATTGGTCCTTTACAGGTACTATCTACTATGGCACCCAAGCAAGACCGCACCTACGCACGCGGGCGATCGAAGTCTGTCGCCCCGTCTGCCCGCATGGTCATCGGCTCTGATGATGAGCATGATCCTGAATACGTGCCCCCAGGCACTTACGCCCCTTCCCGTGCTGCGCGTGCTCCAAGAGCCACACCCAAAAAGGTGGCGTCCGGCGTAGTCACTGCCTCCCAGTCTGATGAGGAGCGCACACTGACCGGCACACCCTCTGGGTCAGCCACAAATGAGGAAGGAGCGTCTGGCTCCTTAGGAGTATCCTGGTCCGAGGAAGCCTCTGGCTCTGCTGAGGTTCCCGCACCCGCCACCGCTGCAGCGTCGGCCTCGTCTGAGGAGGCTGACAGTTCAGACTCTACTTCCGGCTCACCAGCTCAGGTCCCCACACCTGCCACTGACCAGACCAACCGGTGGTGTGTCGACGGGCAGTTTCAAGTCTACTCCGACGCCCAGTTCCTGACTGATAAAGGAGTGATGACTCGAACACTCACCTTGGAGCGGCGGGTACTTACAGGGAGCCTCCCAACGATGCCTGAGATCCACAATCTCTTCACCAGGCATCGCTTGGAGTGGAAAGCACGTCCATTGGGACGATACAGCGAAGAAATGGTCTGAGAGTTCTACGCATCCTACGTAGCGACTCTCCGATCCCAGATCGATAGGCGGGCTTCCCCCGCTAAACAGGCCCCACTGGAGCAGGTCCGAGTCCGGGGCGTACAGGTTGACATTTCCTTGCCAGCCATCCGCCGGTTTCTATACGGCGAGAGTATTGATGCTTCTCGGACCCCCCTCACTGCCGAGTTCGACTACCGCTGGCAGATAGTGAAGGATGGCCAGTTCTTGCGCGAGCCAGCACTGAGAGAGACCACCAAGAGGTGGATGGCCCTGCACCTGTCAGTAGATGGAGAGAGTGCCTATTGGGTGACTGAGCCGAAGGGGGCCATCAAGAAGGCCAACCTCACGTTCACAGCAAAATTCTTGTGGCTGCTTGTCCGTCACTGCCTCTCCCCCACAGCTGCTGACAATATCGTTAAGTGGGATCGAGCAGTGTTGATGGCGGCGATGATAGCCGAATTCGAGGTAGACTTCGCATGGCTTCTCCAGGCAGTCATGCACGAGAGGGCATTAAAGGTCGCTACCGCCTACCCCTTCCCGTGCATGATCTTTGCCCTTTGCAGGTCCGCAGGTGTTCCCATATGGCACCTAGATCAGCTGAAGACCCCGCAGGGCATCGTTGACGTCGGCCTCATCAGAGAAGAGGCCAATGAGTTGGCCCCACGCAGAGGGCCCCATCCAGAGCTGCCGCCACTTGCCGATGATCTAGCTGATACGGTAGTCTAGGTCCGCACAGCTACACAGGCGTCTACTGACACTACCCCGGTCGAGTCTATCCCGGGTAGTAGCACAGCCCCGAGCTCATCTGGCATAGCCCCTCTACCGACACTGGTCCCGCTTGCAAGGGTCCGAAAACTAGAGGTACAAATGTCCACTCTTCTGCATCATATCCAGCTGTGGATGCAGAAGTCGATTGCTGAGTCCGAAGAGCGCCTAGAGAGGAAAATGGTGCAGTTTACAGAGCGGAAGATCGTTGAGGTTAACCAGCGCCTGGACGCCTTCGAGTAGAGAGTGCTAGCCCGACCAGCCCCTCCGGTGGATGTGGCGACTCTTCTGGCTGTAGTCGACAGTCTTCGTACAGACATCGACACGATCTTAGAGGCTAGGGTTCCGGAGTCTGAGGCCCCTCTTGTCGAGCCTGCTGAGGACACGGTGTTGGCGGCCCTTTTGGCTACTTCTGACATTCCACCACCTCCCCCTCGAGAGAGTGCCAAGAGGCGTAGGGGTCGAGCAGAGGACGAGGCGCGAGCAAGGAAGAAGGAGCGCCGAGAGATGGAGGCTGCGCGGAGAGCCTCACTTGCTAAGGAGGCGGCGCACCAGATGAAAGCGTCAGAGTTAGCGGCTGGGGCGTCTAGCTCCCGCACTGTAGATATAGCTGGAGGCACTACTGATGGTGCGGTTGTTGCTGAGGACACCACTGAGGGTGTCCAGATTGCAGAGGACGTGGGTTGTGGGGAACCGGACCCACCATCTTGCTGACCGACGGCGCTTTGCACCACAGGTTTGCTTCACCTACCACTCTAGTATTTACATTTTTATGCATTGGGGGAAATTGCATGCTTTTTTGTTGGGGGTGGGGTAAATGGATAGTGAGTGTTAGGTTGAAGTCTGAGTAGCCCAATGCACTATCCTCTTTTGGGGTTTTCTTGCCTGTGTTCTTTATCCCCAAAAGACTGATTACTTTTTCTGTTGAACCGGCATGTTTATATCTTTTGTACATAGTTTAATTCTGGAGCATGATGGATAAAATGATATCCTGATAAACTAGAAAATAATGCATGACTACGCATAGTAACTGATAATTGTGTGGCTCTAAGCATGAAATAGAGTAACACCATTGCATTACCCTAAGTCTTAAATTCGAACTAGGTGTCTGACAATCTGGTATAGTGATGAGATGTCAAGTGAGTGTGAGGAGAATTTGAATAGTTCACTATTGGCACTGAGCTAGAACTTGCCTGGTTAGTCCTGCTGAAAGTAAGCTCTAATAGACAATTAGGAAAGGATCATAGGCCTATTCAACAAAGCCCATTTCTAGCCTAAATGAAAGACACCAAATGAAATTTATCCTTCTTTGATCCAAATAATCTGAGTTAAATTAGACCTTTCTTTTTTTACCCCAACTGATCTTTTCTGGGAACAATGTGTTGGCCCTGGTCCCTCCTTGGATATGTGCACCTCAGCTTATGCCAAAATCATAAGTTGAGGGTGGCTAATGCAGCAAACAACCCTCGTTATGGCCCTTACCCAACTTTGGGTATTGTGTACCTTGACTCATGGCAAAGCCATGAGTTGAGGGTGGCTATTATGAGGAATGCTCTGGAAAGTGGGGTTGAAAGAACAAAAGAGAGAGAAAGAACAAAAGTAAAGTGACTCAAAATTAGTTAAAAGAAAAGTAAAGAAAAAGAAAAATATAAAAAAAATACAAGCAAGAAAAGAAGAGAGTCACTTACGCAAATGAAGAAAGAAGAGAAAATTGAGCAAAGGGAAAGAATATGAGAAACTAGGCGAGATAAAATGATAGAAAAGGGAAGGTTTAACCGATATGTCAAGGAGGGCAAAAAGTCACTAAAGTATACCTAAAAATGTACCCTACCTGACCCTGAGCCTATGTTACAAGCTAAAAAAAGTCCTATCGTGATCCTAAGGGTTGTATAGCGAACTTAAGGCAGTGGAAATAAGGGCAAGCTTATGGCAATAGGTATGAATGAGTGTGACTTTGTTCTGAGAGCGAGTGTTGAAATGTAATCCTTATACTCAAACTGAAATCATTGTGTGAAAAATGAGGATTTTGTTCTAAAGCGAGGACATTAGTTGCAATACAAGAATTGTTAGCACCTCGGTGAGAAATTGAAGTGGATAGGTCTTAATGCATGGTGAGTCTGTGTCATGTTCTGATCCCACAATAATTCAAGCCTAATAGTGATAGCATGCACAGATATTATGAGATTAATCGGGATTGATAGCCAAATGATTGCAAAGGATAAAACATGGATACTATTGTACAAGGATTGTGTAGTGAGTCATAGTGCGTCGCTTGAGGACAAACAACGAATTTAAGTTGAGGGTGTTGATAAACCGTGGTTTCACGGTATAATTAATACTTTTTCCTTAAGTTTAGTGTGTCCGAAAGCCTTTTTGTGCTAATTTTGATATTAGTTTCTCTTTGTTTTGCAGGAAATCTGTCCAAAGCTGAATGCGGAGATTTTGAGCGAAAAAATGCAGAAGAGACCACCTACGGAGCTTATGACGGTCCGTCGTGCTTGTGACGGTCCGTAGGTGGCAACGTAGTGCAGCTGCTGAAGGAAGATGGGGAAGTCTGACCAAGTGTGGGATTACGAAGCTTGTGACGGTCCGTCCTGCAGGTTCGTCGTGAAGTTCAGAGAAGTGATCCCAGTACTCAAATTCCGAGATTTGAAGAATTTTGGAACGAAGACCCTCGACGGACCATTGTGCCTATGACGGTCCGTCATTCTTGCCGTCGAGGGGAATGAAGAAAGCAGCAGAAGAAATTGCACCAAGTATGGGACGACGGTGACCATGACGGTCCGTTGTGACCACGACGGTCCGTCGCGAGGTCCGTCGACCCAGCCGCGTTTTGGCAGATTTCCAGCAATTAGAATCCTTGTTTAATTAGGTTTTTATTTTTTTATAAATAGTTCGAAAAACCTCGTTTTTGAGGTTAGACACCTGATAGTTAGACTTTTAGATTGTTAAAACTCCGTATTGGTAAACATTGTATTGTGAGATTCTTGATAATCATTAGACTTTTCGTGAGATTATTGATTACTTTGAGAATTCTTGCAAGTGATTTTTGGTGATTAATCAAGCAACCTTTTGGATTTTATTCTTTCTCATTGAAGTAAGTACATGAATTCTTATTTAATATATTTGAATATTGTGTTTATGGCTATGAGTAACTAAACTCCATAACTAGGGTTGTGGGAACCATAGGCAAATAATGAGATAAACCCTAGCTAAAATAACAATTCTAGAATAGTGTCTTGCATGTATTAATAATTCTTTCGCTTAGAAGTCTTTTTAACGGATGATCAACGTTAGAACTCGCCTTAATGCTACTTGCCGGACCAAGGAGGTAGATAATAGGAAAAGAATTATTAACATAGATTTAGTGTATACTATCTAATAGGCTAGTATTGATTGGTACGAGGTAATAACTGAGTCAAATATAGAATGCGATGCTTAATATGAGGTAAAGATAAGGGTTAGGAAAGCAACACACGTAGCCGGACCAANAGGAAAGCAACACACGAAGCCGGACCAAGGTAAGGAGTGAGATTTTCTAGATGCCGGACCAAGGATTTAGAAATACATAACTTGTCACTTTGCATGCAAGATACNTAGGAAAGAATTGTTATTGTTAGAATTATCAAGTTATGAACCTGTGGGGAACACGTAAACCCTAGTTACTTTGATTAATTGATTAAAATCCAACTTTCAAAGCTGTTAAGTGTCTCTTTCAATTGCATTATTTATTTTCACTCATTTATAAATATAAACCCCCCTTTTTATTGTTTTTACTTTCCAAGGAAGTCATTGACCAAACAACAGTAATAACAAGTTGAAGTTAAGTCTAGACTATTTTCCTCGTGAGAACGATCCCAACCTCACTAGTTGGGTTATTTACTTGACACGACCGCTTTACTTCTTATTTGAGAAGTAAGTTTGAGCGTATCAAGCACTCCAAATCTGCATATCAGATTGTTGCGAATAAAATCAGCTACAACTTTCTGGGTTACCGATTTGTAGCATATTGCATCCACCCACTTTGTGAAGTAGTCAATGACAACCAAAATAAATTTGTGTCTGAAGCGGCTGGCTCTATCAGACCTATGACATCCATTACCAAGCTACAAACGACAAAGGTAAACTCATAGCATTATGTTCGTGAGGTGGCATTCGGATCAAATAACCGTGCACTTGACATTTATGACATTTTTGCACAAACTTACAACAATCATTCTATATACTCATCATGAAATAACTGGCTCAAAGGATCTTTGAACCCATTCATATGCATGCCACAAACTCCGGCATGTATCTGTTCAATAAGTTTCGTAGCTTCAACAGCATTGACACATCTAAGAAGACCCAAATCTGTAGTCGTCCTATACAGGATTTCTCCACCTAAAAATAAATTGAGATCCATACGGCGTATCGACTTCTTCTGATTGGACGTAGCATATTCAGGATAAATTCCAGATTCCACATACTCCTTTATATAAAAATAACAAGGCAAGTCGTCTGGTTCTGCTTCAACATGAAAACAATGGACTGGATGTTCTTTTATTCGATATCTAGAGGATCAATAAAATATGTATCCGAATGTTTAATCATCAAAGGATGGTGGCAAGAGTATCGACCAATTCATTTTGTATCCTGGGAGTATGTCTGGACTCGATCTTATGAAATCTTTTGCACAACTTCTGCACATACTGTACGTAAGGTATAATCTTTGGGTTCTTCACAACCCATTCTCCTTGAACTTGATGAATCAAAAGGTTTGAATCTCCAATAACCAACAACTCATAGACATTCATGTCGATGGTCATTTTCAAACCAAGAATACAATATTCGTATTCGGACATGTTGTTCGTGCAATTAAATTGGAGTTTAGCCATCATGGGATAGTGCTGACCTGATTATGACACTAAGACTGCTCCAATACCTTTACCTTGATGATTTGCCGCTCCATCAAAGAATAATCTCCATCCTGGATATGCTTCAGAAATATCCTTACCTACAAATGAGACTTCTTCTTCGTGAAAATAAGTCTTAAGTTGTCCATACTCTTCATCAATGGGATTTTCTACAAGATGATCAGCCAAAGAATGTGCCTTTATCGTCTTCTGAGTCAAACACACAATGCCAAATTCACTCAAAAAAAATTTCCACTTAGCTAACTTTCCGGTCGGCATCGCCTACTGGAAGATAAAATTCAGTGTATCCATTCAGGAAATGAGGTATGTAGTATAAGAAGAGAAATAATGTCTCAACTTCTGAGCAAGATACGTAAAATCACAACACATTCTCTCCAAAAAAGTGTAACGAGACTCTATGGAGTAAACTTCTTGATTATACAATCGATAACCATTTCTTTCTTTCCATTCTCGTCGTGTTGACCAAGTATGCATCGTAATGCACTATCTGAGACAGACAGGTACAACAACAAAGGACTCCCTTCTAGCAGAGGAACAAATATCGATGGATTGGAAAAATAGTTCTTTATAGCATCAAAATCAGTCTGACACTCTTAAGTCCACTTAGTCGGGGCGTCTTTATTCAACATCTTGAAAATAGGCTCACACCCCACAGTTGATTGAGCTATGAATCGACTGATGTAGTTTAACCTTCCTAAGAAACTCATTACCTCTTTTCTCGTCTTCAGTGGAGGTAACTCTTGAATTTCTTTAATCTTAGAAGGGTCGAGCTCAATACCCTTCTGTTGACTATAAATCCCAACAACTTTTCGGCTGGAACTCCAAAAGCGCACTTGGCGGTATTTAGTTTAAAATTGTAACGACGCAAACGATCAAAGAATTTTCTTAGATGTGTCAAGTGGTCCGAACTTTCGCAGGTTTTGATCATGACGTCATCCACATACACCTCAATCTCCTTATGAATCATATCATGAAATATGTTTGTCATAGACCTCATATAGCTAGCACCAGCATTATTGAGGCCAAATGGCATCACTCTGTAGTGATATACACCCCAAGGTGTAATAAAAGTCATCCTATCTGCATCTTCCACATCTCTTAGAATCTGGTGATAACCTGCATAACAGTTCGCAAATGACTGCATTTACTGCTTAGAACAATTATCAACCAAAATATGAATATTTTGCAACGGAAAATTATCCTTCGGGCTAACTTTGTTGAGGTTTTTGTAGTCGACGCAAATCCTAATTTTCCTGTCTTTCTTGGAAACTACAACAACATTGGCTAACCAAGTTGGGTATTGTGTGACATCCACCAATCGAGACTTTGGTGCTTGTTGATATCTTTTTTAATCTTTAAACTCAATTCAGGATTGAACTTTTGAGCCTTTTGCTTCACCGAATTGAACCCCGGATTAATCGGTAGTTTATGAGATACAATATCGGTACTCAGCCCTTGCATGTCACCGACTTCCCCGACGAACATATCAATATATTCAGCAAGCAAATGAATTAGGCCTTTTGTCTGAGTTTTATTTAAGTGGATGCTGATCTTAACCTCTTTAACACAGTCTGGGTCTCCCAGATTTACCATATCTGTTTCCTCTAGATTCGGCTTATGCTGGTTTTGAAGCTTCCAAAATTCCTTGGCGACATACTCTCGTTCCTCACTTTCTTCTATGTAATCATCAACCTCGTTATCACCTTCCTCATTTTGTTCATTCAACTCGTGACATGACATGACATTAGCAGGTTTAAGACTTACATTACAGAAACCATACACAAACAAAGGTAAAAAATAAAAGTAATATCAACGACTAAATAAATAAATTAACAAAGAGGCTTTCATTCTAATTTAAAAACAATGCAAACATTGGCGATGGCATGGGGCTATGTTTCCTTCTTTGAACATCACAATGGAACTTCAAAAATTCAAATAGTTAAGAAAATGCAAAATAGTGGGTCTCGGGCCTCTTCCGAACTACCACCAATTTTAATGTGCATGAAACGATGCCTTTCTATCGAGGTTAGCGGGATTAGGATGGGCGTGGAGGTCTAGTTATGCAGCATCTCTCCTACCTCAGCATCGTGGATACCGGCTATCTCAACCTCTTCCACAATAACAACATCGATCTCCTCGAAGAGGTCACAGATTCCTTCTTCGAGGTCTTTATGCTCGGCATACTCCCGGACTGAGAAAGATTGATACAGATGTGGGATCAGCTTAGACCATGCTTGATCATTTTATCTTCGTTTTCATATCATTATCTGTGGGGATGTACCCCAAACCATATCTGACTCCTTTGACGCGGATCGGCATATGCTCAATAATTCCTTGGGAATTTCTTCCCTATCCGAAACCTGGTTCAAAACCATTCTGCATCATCATAGTGGCTATCACCTTGTACACGACAGACATAGGATCTTTGGAGACAAGTCTTCACCGGTGGCAGTTACCAGCTCCACTGTGTAGAAATCTGTACCTTGCGATATCTCATCAATGATCGGTGCCTGTTTGCCAGAGTGACTTATTTCGCCATGAATACCAGCTCTTCGTTCATCCAAAAGAAGGTTATAATTGGTATCGATATCTAATATTTGAAACTGTGCACTAAATTCTGCTGGGCCCATTTGGATGATCATATTCACCGCTCCCAACGTATCTCTCTGAACCACATCAAAAGCTCTTACATTGACTTGGTTTTGTTCGAATTTTCCTAAGTCAAACCTAAACAACCTCAACGTTGACAACGGGTAGATACTCAGAGAAGTTGCGTCATCCACCAAAATGCAATTTAGGACTTTTTCGCGGCATATGACAGTAATGTGCAATGCCTTGTTGTATGACCTCCCTTCACAAGGCAACTTGTCACAACAAAAGCTTATCCGATGCCCTCGAACAATCTGGTGGATCATAGCGGCCACGTTATCGCTGCTTGTGCCCACGGGTACATACGTATCATTGAGAGCCTTCACTAAAGCCTACCTGTGCGATTGATATCTCATCAGCAGGGCCCATACGGAGATCTGGGCTGGAGTCTTCTCCAAATGCTTGACGATAGAATAATCTTTCGGATGCATTCTTCTCCAAAAGTCCTCTGCTTCTCCTTCGCTTATTTGCCTTTTAGCCTGAACCTTCTTTTGACCTTTGAAAGCAAGCTCGTCAGGAGTGTAACATTTTCCGGATCTATCATGCCTTGAGCAACAACACTTTCAATAACAAACTTAGGCTTGAAGAGAGTTTTTGATGGAACCAAAACAACAATATTTGTGGGTGTCAAAATAACGAACTCTTTCTTCTCTTTGATGCTCAATGAAGCTACAACCTTTTCCAAATCATCGTGAACGATTGAAGTAATCCTTTTTGTTCCACACCATTCATCGTCTGTCTCGATCGTATTGACATTGCTGCCCCTATAATTCGGCAGCGGGTTGGTGTTGACATTTGGTGACGCTGGTTTGAGATAGACTACCTCTTGTCAATCAAATCCTGAATTTAATGCTTGAGGTTGATACAATCCTCAGTATCATTCCCAACATTGTAGGAATGATAAGCACATCTCTGATCGGGTCTGTAGAATTTTGAATTGACATCCACGGGTTTGGGCCCCATATGGTGGATGTATTCGACCCAAGCCACTCACTCATAACTGCTTTGTTGAGGAGGAGGCACCTGTTGATAACTTCATGTAATTGGATGGGTAGCTTGGCTTTTGGGATATGGATTTGTTTGGTAGTTTGGAGATGAAGCTTGGTAATTCGGAGGGGAATTTTTGTATAGTGGAGCTTGGACTTGATACGCAGGAGGGGATGCTCGGTAGCTTGACTGCACGTTAGCATAATTGGGAGCAACACCCTAGTAGGGAGATGGAATTTGGTAGGGTGGAGGATGATTTGGGTAAATGGGAGATGGATTTTGGTTATTTGGGGGTGGACTTTGGTATAGTGGAGCTTGGACGTTTGGATAAGTGGCGATAGCATTCTGATAAATTAAAGGATTATTGGGATGACTAGCTTGCATGTAGCAAGCTCGGTAAGACTTTTGGAAAGGCCTGGAACGACTTTGGGAACATGACGAGCTTAAGGGGGTTTTCTTTCCCACATATGAAACAACAGTGGTTTTTTTTAACAACCCTTAAGATCTGGGCGATGCGGCTATACAGGCTATCTTTCCTAATTTTACACCATCCTTGATAGTCTCACCAATCTTGACAATCTTGGCAAACTTTGCTCCAACGAGCAACATAATTCTATCGTAATATTTAGGCTCTAGCACACGCACGAATACTTTAATGATTTCATTCGCAGACATGGGTGGTCTCACCCTTGCCACTTCTTTTCTCCACCTGTAGGCGAACTCCCTATAGCTCTCGGTTGATTTTTTCTTCATCTTCTCGTAAGAGTATCGGTCTTGAAAAATTTCTACATTGTAAGCAAATCGATCAATAAAATCTTTGGCCAATGCATTCCTGCTAGGCCATTGCCTGGTTTCATGCGAGGTGAACCATTCAAGAGCTTCTCCGCACAGGTGACTGAAGATCCACATTAATAGAGCTTCATCCCTACCGACTCCAAGGAGCTGGTTGCAATAGGCTCTCAATGAGCCACAGGGTTTCCCAATGCTCCGAAGGTGTCAAACTTTGGGATCTTGAACCCTTCTGGAAGTTTCAAATTTGGATGAATACATAATTCTTCATAACTAAGCCCAGCGATATCAGGGATTCATTAGAGATCCTTCATGGACTTCTTGATCTTTTCTTTTATGTCGACCTATACCTCTTCCGTTGCCCTCCAATCCTTTTCCTGTTCCTCATAATGGTCCAGCTCAGAACCGTTCACATCGTGCTCGGCAGGGACGGGGATTTGGAAAGTGGTTCTTTTGGGTAAGGGTGGAGCTACAGAGGGACTCTGAGCATTTTAAGTGGTTTGATAATTTTGTGGTTATGTTGGAGGATTTTTATTCTGATTTAAGTGGTGGTGGGATGTTTGTGGATTAAAAGTATTTTGATTTGGATTTTGGTTTTGATTTTGCAGTTGTGGAGTGGTTTAATGGTGGGTATTTTGAGGATTGGGTGGCATTTGGAGGTGGTTTTTTTTAGGAGGAGGTGGAGTTTTGTTAGATGTGGAAGCATATTGTGGATTTGGGTAGTCAAATCAATAACCAAAGGATTCTGAGTAGGTGTAGATGGCTGGTTCTGGGCTGGATCAATATTTGAAGAAGGGAAGTAGATTGAAGGTCTTCCATCAACAGCGTTAGAAACAAATGTTGGTGGAGGCAGATCCAGTTTCCTTTGCATCTGTACCTTGATCTCTGCAATCCGTTGCAGAATCAACTCATTCTGATCCGCTATAGTGGGTTGAGCGACCACAACATCTATAAGACTCACTTCTTCATTATTATCCCCCATAATTGTCTTTCCTTTGTTTGAGCTTTGTCTAGGGAAGGAATCTGCAGGACCTTTTGATCTAGTGAAATAGGTATGATCCGACAGCTTTTGATCAACACAGATCAGTTTCAAAGTACCTGAGAAGGAAAACAACTCAAAGACAGATTTCTCAGTGCACATTCAGAGTACAAAATGCATAATATCACATAGAGAGCAAATAAAAACAGAAGTTGCTTTGTTTGAGGATATCTTCAACCCACGAGTGAGGTCGGAAACACTTTTTTTAGCAAGCAGGAGTTTGCTTGTTTTAGTTTTGACACTCTTTCAGAAGGCTAAATCACGTTGAGCTACGGTCTTCTTGCAGCTGCTCTTTGATGTCCGTTTATCTGGCCTTCGTATCTTTTCGTAGCATAGAGGGGGAGAATGAAAATTTTTAAAGATAGGGCCCGGGCCCGAAAATGCTGCCTACGTATCTCACAAGGAGAATTAAGGCCCAACGTTGTTCGGGTCTAAGATAAAGCATTTTCAATCATTCGTTCATTATGATTACAAGGAAATTGAAAGACAACAATAGAGGTTTTTAAAGATAAAATGATGACGACATGTTAGTCATTTCCCTTCCTGTTGCAGCATTAGTCTCCTCCTTTCAAAAGAACCGGGAATGGAGGTTTGTAGAGGATTTCCTCGTCGTCGTCTTCCCTAGTTGGTTCAGGGTGAGAATTATCAGGACCACTATTAGATCCTTGCTCGTAGATGGAGTATTTTTCGCTTATTTTCTGAAGTTTATCATTCATGTTGCTATGAAAAACATTGTTCTTCTTCATCTATGCAGCCATCCTTTCTCTCATGGAGGTGATTTTTTTCATTTCCACTGTCAGCTCTTCATCAAGTGACATACTTTAAGCTAACAAAGCGGCGGTCTCCGATTCTATCCTCGCCTCTCTCGCTTCTCTTTCTTACAATTTCAACCGAAGCATGTCCAACTTCTCTCGCAAGTACTCTATCTCCGTTTCAACATTTTTCTTTCTCTTAATCTGTAATGCCAGATCCTCATCCAATGACGCGGTCGCATCTTTGTAGATTGCGGTGGCCGTGTCGACTCTGAGCCCTTCCTCCTTGGCCTCTTAAATATCCTGAGTGATCTGTTCCATCTTCCTTTGTAGTTCTTCTCTAGTGAGTTCCATCTGGATGCTCTTACCTTTGTCTGTAGCAACGATTTTTGCCTTCCCTGGGACAATAGAGTAGTGTTTTAGGATTTGGAGATGAGGTTTGCCTTTTGAGTGAGAAACTTAAGACTCAGAATATTTTTGTCGGACATTTGTGATAGTGACTTTTGCATAAAAATTTCTGGAAAAGAGTAGGTTTCCAATATCCTCATTCATACAAACATAGCACAAAAGAAATTAATAGCACATATATCGCGTCCTTACACATATAGAGGGACCCTTTTGGGCCAACGGTAGGTCTAGCGCTTTTGAACGATGTGCGCGTGAATTTGAACCAAATCAACAACCCCCCCCCCCCCCNTTACAAGTGAATAATAATGTTCACAAAGGGAAAATAAAGCATAAAACATGAAAGACAGATCCACGCATGGGCTATTTGTATGTACGAAAGTGCAATAAAGGTAGGCCCACGCAGGGGCTAAAATCACAAAAACATATAGAAAAGCCCGCGCAGGGGCAAAATCCACTATGTCACTCCAGATGGTCGCGCTCCGTCGCTGTTCCCCTGAGTCTTGTACTGCTGAAACATATATCTTAGTATCAACAAGAATCTTTCACCCGGGTGTCCTTTATCATCCAAGATTTCGTATCGCATCCTTTCGATTTTCTCTTGGACCCATGTATTGAAATTATCACAACCACAACTCAGTCTTTCCAACTCTTGAGTCACCCTCTCAAGAGTATCTTGGTTCTCGACAAACTTAGCGTACACGTCTTAGGATTATTTCTTTACCTCCTATAGCTCGGCCACTACTTTGGCTTCTCTGTCCGTTACGCTGCGTAATCTACGTGGGGTTTGGGAGTAGACGTTTTGTATGTCCCTCTTCAGCCATTCTTGGTAACCCTTTTCATATCCACCATTGAATAGGTCAGGGGCGATAATGTCTTTATCCATACGGTTGGAACTTTTCCATTCTTTGAACATTTCAGACGCGTTGTACACTCTAACGTCTCCAATAAATGTATACAAAAGCGCCATAGTATTCCTCTTTAGGTACAGTTTGTCTTTTTCCGAACTATCGCAATACTCGAAAGGATGCATAAGGGCGATTTCCCCGAATACCTAGTAGAGGAAGCAAAATCTGTCTGCGGCTCTCCACAATGACTTCTTTGGAGATTAAACGGTCAAGCATCCATTGGAGATCTTCTTCTCTCAATTCGGAGAAAATTTGAGCCCATCTCCCCTTTGTTCTCCGATTGTCCGTATTTTCCCAGTACAACATGTCATTCAAATCTTTAAGGGTGTTTTTGTTCTCGAGAGTATGCAGCTCCCGAGTCCCAGTACCCTTTGCTAAATGGCAGAGAATTCACCACTGAAGGAGTAGGTTGTATCCTTGGAAGTATCGATGTCCCTCTTTACACTTTCCCAAGTCTCGATACATGTCATACATGATGATTGGAGCTATAGGTTAGTATTTTGCTATTCCTTGGTTCTCGTACCCTTTGAATAGAGTGTGCGCGAGTGTTATAACTAGGTATTGATGCTCAGACTCGGGCCATGCGGGAAGACCATTGTTGCCAGAATTGATACTGCAAATGCTAATAGACGAATTTCATTCAATTTTCTGTAGGAGATATTGAACTCTCGATTGTAAGTGGCGTAGAGGCTTGCATGTCCAAATTGGATATAAAGATCTGTGAATGCTACATGGGATTCTTGGCACCAATAGGCAAAGTCTTTTCCTAACCCGAACCAGTCAGAAATAGTTTATATCGAAGGCTTATTAGGGATAAAGATTTATTCTTGTTTTCTCGATTTCCTTTCTATTCTAGTGCTCACCGTGTCTATGCAATCTCGGATTTCCTCCAAAGTTAGGGATTATTTCGGCGGTTCCGAATCGGCACACCACTCGGTGTCTATCCCAATATCCCGTGAAGACCTCAACCAATTCTGGCCAATAATTCATTTTGATTAATTTCGTCAGAGCACCCACATATTTGTTGAGGGTTCTTCTATGATCCCTGTCAAGATCATTATACCACATCGATAGTTGAGGGGGCGCTGATATGACCATGTCAAACTTTGGAAAACGATCCATATCTACAAAATAGAATCTGGTTGGGTTTACCCACCTCAAATTGGTTTTCACATGTACGTCATTCAAATATAACATAAAATAATGTGTCGTGAGGTTGAAGACCTTAGACACGGTTTTTGCGGTTTTCTACTAAATTGACTTAATATACCTTAGGTATTAATCCGTCTTAGGCTAATGCTTAATTTTTGTTTTGGTTTCGCTCTAGCTTAGGCTTACTAGTATAGTTTTCAAGTTGACGGTTATCCGAGTCGGTCAAACACCGGGGTGAATCTACCAAACAAAGTCGGATGACCTCATTTCAACTATTTGTTTGATACTTCCAAATGGTTTTTTATGTATTTCAGAAGAAAGCCGTGGAAAGCCACGTAACTTTCGTTTTCCTAATGCATAATACTTGCCAATTGGTGGAAAGAATGCAACAATTCCAAAATGAAGGTAAAGTAAACAAGTAAGCAATTATTACAAATAGCCAAATAAAGTTTGTTTTAAGGTTAGTCCGCTACAAAGAGAAATAACATGAAATGTAATAGTCCGCTACTTCACAAGAAAAACATATTTGTAAATTTCTTTAAAGAAAAAAAAAGGGAATAGATGGCATGTATAATGCCACACTCACGAAACTTTAATTTAATCAAAGTCACAAATCACAAAATAAGGCATGGATGACTAACTGTAACTTATGAAACCATTGACTAACTATGACGAGATGAATTGAAATAGTTTGGCACTACCATAGAAAACAGATGCCAACTAGCTAAAGATCTCTTTTTTTTAAAAAAAATGAATAGAGTGACAAGTTGGAAGAAAAACAAAGCACACACAAACTAAATCTCATAAAGTTTGTCCACACAGCTTGGGTGTTAAGAACAACTACACAACTTTAAAGCGTAAAATATAGATTCAAGAAATAAACAAAACAAATTGAATGATTTCAATGATAAGCTATGTGCTTCGAGTAGACAACAGATATATAACGCCAATAAATCAATTTTTAATAAATCCGAAAAGAAACAAGAACAGCATGGGAACACACATATGCAGAAACATACGGCCAAATAACAAAATAATTTGAATATTGGAATCATATAGCATTACATCTAAAACGATAAAGTATTGAACTACATAACATCTGATTCCATGGTACTCAAACATATAGAAAGCATTGCTTCAAAATAACAGAACAATTTATCAATGAAGGTTGTAAACATAGGAAGTCAGATTACATACCTAAACAAATTGAGAAACCACAACATAAGATTCATACCTAATTAAGGTAATACTATTCGATTTTTAGATAAAGAACACTGAAGAGAGAAATGCATTAACAATATATGAGCGAACTGAAAATGATCCAAATCACCTTTTAAGCAATGCCTAAACACAAGAAACTTGGAACAAAGCAAGTTGTTAACCAAAACCTTAATAAATAGAGAAAAATAAGCTATAACAATCTACAAATAGTAAATATCAAGAGAAATGACTTATACCTCAACAGATTTTCGAGATTCTGCTTCATTGTGTAACACAAAACAACATTAACTATAACAGAACGGTACAACAAAACTCAAACTCCAGCAACAATATTATTCACAACATTGAGCCCTAAAGTAACAGACTTTCAACTCGATATTATGCTATACAACGACTAAAATGCAAGTATCATATTAAACATTCACTATTCCGGCAGCATCTTACATCACACTAGCATAGATTGACGAACTTTCAATGTTTGCAAAAAATGTAGAGAAAGAGTTGAAGAGAAAACATTAAACTTGCAACACAGATTTTAACCTTTGATTAGCAGTCAACGGTTGGTCGAACACATATAGAATACGAATGCGTAAACAACTTCACACAGTGGAGGATAAATCAACAATATATTGAAAGAAAAAATGTTTTGGAAACGAAGTAGATATTACCTTTTCGGGTGCAGCTTCTGTGACAAAACGAGTGAGTAACAGCGACTTCAACACCACTGGAACGCGACTCCGAAGATGTAAACCAACAGAGAAAATGACATAGGCATTTGAACACTCAACACGCCGCTCCCTCTCTTAGTATATTTAATATATATCTTAACTATTCTTCCTTAAGCTTTTAGTGTATTTCTCTTTTGTTCAAAAACAGACCCCAATTCCTCTATTAATTTCAAAAAATATCCTCCTTTAATACACTATACTCTTTCCTTGTTTGTTCCAAAAATTTCCGCCACCAAAAATCCCTTTTCTCTGTTTTTTTTATGGTGAACAAAGAGAATATATATCGTAGAAGATTAGGGTTGGGATTTTCGGGGGAAAAGGGCTGAAAAAAACTAGAGAAGAACAAAGCCCATTTCGCCTTTTTTATTCGAATTTTCTCCCAAAAACAAAGGAATCGCAGGTGCTTGTACGAAAGCTCCTTAATTACTCAAAAATTTGCAACGTCTCGTTAACAACAGTCGTTGGATTTCAAACCAAGGATGACCGATTGCGGTGATTGTTCCACGTGGCCTGCGCAGGACACATCACCCTACTGGAAATGTACAAACACGCAGAGGTTCGTCCAAAAATTGAGTCAAAAGGCGGAACGAAGAGAGAGGGATACAGAAAAGCTTTTAGATGTTATACACTCGTCGTTGTGAATCTACTGCTAACGCACCTGAAGAGGATGAAGAAGCGAAGGAGAAGACAAGGCGACTGCGGGTTACACGCGTCTGGTGGTTCTGTTAGCATGCTCTTTTGGAGAAACGTACAATTTGGATTCCCTTGTTGAAGGAAATGATCAGCCAGGTCGAGAAAAATAGAAAAAAGGGGCTGCTGGACAAGGGAAAAAATGGTGGGTTGGAAAAGTGGGCTCTCTTCCGATTGGCTGGGGCTTGGGTTACTGGTAGACTGATTTAATTTGTTGAGGGAAAGAAAACACAAATGGACTAGGGAAACTTGGATCAGGGGATGATAAAATTAAGTCGGGGGCGGCTGATTTGGTTGAGGTAATTAAAAAATGGACTTCTGAAAATAATAAATGGAGGCCCAAATCTGGTCTTTAAATGATTTGAAGATATTAAGAAAATGACCCTGCAATTTTAATCGTAGCCAGTTAGAGTTAACGATTTAACCAAATTTATCAAGCTGATGATTCGCCTAAAACTAAATTAGACGAATTAATATAAGATAATTTACAATCTTCTTGATTTCAACGGAATGAAATAGTTAATTTTAACGAAGTGAAATAGCTAACTTAAATAATTTAAAAGTGTTAAGTACCACTAAAGTCATTTGGGACGATTTTCAAGTATTTTTTTACAAAAAGAACTCACTATATAAAATCATATATATACATACACACACACACACACACACACACACACACACACACACACACACACACACACACATATATATATATATACATACATATTTATATATATATATATATATAATTATATTACTAAAAAAACTATAGAAATCGATTAACGTTATTTAAAGATGATTTGAAATTTTTTTTTGGACTTCCTAAAGTCAATTCTTTCAGCTCGTTAGGATATTAAGAAACTCAAAAATTAATTATTACTGGAAGGGTCAAATTTAGGTGTCAACAATTGGTCTCTTCATTAATTATACAATCTCTTTGGTGAGTACCTTTCGGTACCATTTAATTAGGCTCCTTTGAGATTGCTCTCATCTTTCACATTAACCTCTTATCATGTTGTCACCACATTCATTAGCTTTAGCACATTTTCTCTTCATAATTACTCACCCCTTTTACGTGAAGGTTCATTTCATAACTTGCTAATGCAATTGGCCTATTGCTTTGTTTCACACACTTACTTAACCCTTTTGGAGTCTCATCATTCCTCACATAACACCCTTAGTTAACTTTATAATGTATGATGGACTTATGAGTCCATACACACAAGCCATGAGGCTTCATTCATAATTCATTTAAGTGATTTATAATGCTCATGATTATGTGATACAAGACTTATGCATCTTGTAAGTATGCCAAAGTCTCAATTTGATTCCCATAGTCAACATTCATGAAATAATTAATCACGTGAGACTTATGTTTCAATACGGAAGTTTGGGCAAGGGAACCCGATTTCGAATCCCTTGAGCAACACTTAGCCATTCCTATATTTTTAACCGTCGTGTCACTCGGGTTGGGGATCCAAGTTTAATCCCCATTACTCACATAAAAATTTTCATCTCATTGCCTTTCTACACACTTTATTTTTTTGGAATTGCTGAGGGGTGTGGGCTCGATTCCCCACGACCCCATTTTTTTTGTAAAATTTTTACCCTCTCATGTGCTCTCATTTTCGCTATTGCCAAGGGGTAGTGGGTTCGATTCCCCACAACCCTTTTTTTATTATTATTATTTTAACAGGTTGGGATCTGCTGTGTCGTGGTATCGAAACCCCATGAAAATATTTCAATAATTCTTTTTTTTTTCCGAATTTTGCCGAACCCGACCCCAATTCAAGCCCCGCCTAGCACACCCCTTTTTGTTTATTTATTAAGGTATGCCTTAGTGAGGTCTTCGATCCCTGCAGACCTCACCTATTTTTTTTTAATTTTTTTGACTTAACAAAATTTTCAGAAACTATCTACAACCTATTTCCAGGTTCTGGAAATTTATTCCACGTTTTTGTGCACCATTTTACAGGTCATTTGAGCATTTCTTTCTTAGTCGTTCGTTAGGGTTGTTAAGACAAGTTAAAGGAATGATTTGGTCATTTGTTTAACTAGAATTGATTGAATTTCAACCATGTGAATATAACTATTTATGAAGATGTAATTTCACATAAAACACGAGTTATTCTATGCTATTAGCATGCTCAAACAGAGATCAAAATCATAGTCACAACCTTGCACACATACACACATGTCTACATTCATAATTTTTGAAAGATACAAAAACATAAGCACATAATCATGAACATATACTCGAAATGAAATCATCACCACAAACACAGTATCCCTAAATTCTACCAGCAAATATACCAACCTAAGATCATTGATAGGAGCTAGTGACAGGGAACATGTAACATGGAACAACCCTAGATTTCGGAGTAGATTCGTCTGAGACTTAAGGGGCTCTTGGGAAAAGGACCAAGAGGAAGAAATCCCATACCTGGTTTTAGCTTTCAACACCTTTAAAGTGTTGCCGAATCCCCCACTAAACCAATGTCCACCAACGAATCTTCACACCTTACCCGTCGAGAATTTCCTTTTTGCTTTTCATTTTTGAATTAGCTTGTTGTTTTATATTTTTGGCGTTTAAGTTCTTCAGTGTGAAGACCTTTTGTTTCTTTTTTCATCTAGAGAGTATGTGGAGTCATGAGAGAGTTTTTTGACGAGAGAGATATAGACATGAAAGAGAGAGAGAGAAATGTGAGGTTGTGTTCCCTTAGAACTAGGACTTTTAGGCAAGACTTAGTCAAATAAAATATATAAATTGATAAATAATAATTAATAATAAAAATCTGATTTTTTTTAAATCAGAAATTAAATATTAATTAATTAAATTAATTGACCAAATTAAATACGTCAAATTAAATCATTGCTCCCACCTAGGTTCGAACCCGGGTGGAGCAAGATATCACTCAAAGGCAATTATATATTAATTAATTAAATTAGTTCACCAAATTAAATAAGTCAAATTGAATCATTGCTCCCACCTAGGTTCGAATCCGGGTGGAGCAAAGATTTCACTCAAAGGCCGATTTCGACCCTCTCTCTCCAAAATTGCCCATCCACCTTATTAAATAAATAATTAATTAAATATTTAGTATAATTACAATACCACCCCTAGAATGGTAAAGACCATTTTACCCTAAGACCCTCCAAACATAAAATTTTCCCTTTTTAAGTCCAGTGAAGACTCATCCGGGTAAATTTTCATATTCGGGTGCCCTACAAGGCTGAACCCAACCTTTCCTAGATCAACTAACAACGTCAGTCATATCATACCATAATCACAATGCATCGTCAAGCAATAGCAACAAAGAATGAAGAGATAAGGAATATTTGACTTAAGAGTAGGAAGTTTAACCTTAGGGACTGAAAAGATAAGGATAGAGGGATCTCATGTTGGACTTGGCCTCCCACGTAGCACTCTAAACAAGATGGTTCCTCCACAATACCTTTACTGTGACAGTCTCCTTGTTTCTCATCCTCTTGTCCTCTCTGTCTAAAATGTCAACAAGTATTTCCTCATAGGACAAGTCTTCAACAACCCCCAAACCTTCAATAAGTAGAATCGTTGCTGGATCACCTAGGAACTTCTTTAACATAGATACATGAAAGACTGGGCAAACAGAAGCTAGCCTTGAAGGCAATGCCAACTCATAGGCCACTTTAGCCACACGCTGTAGGATCTAATATGGCCCAACATACCTCAGACTCAACTTCCTGTTCCTGCAAAACTTCATCACCCCCTTCATAGGTGATATCTTCAAATAGACCTGGACACCAACATCAAAATCTCATGGCCGTTTTCTATTGTCTGCAAAAGACTTCTGCTGACTATAAGTAGTAGACAACCTGTCCCTAATCACCCTGACCTTGTCTAAGGCCTCATGAATGATTTTCGGACCCAAAATTGATGAATCTCCAACCTCGAACTACAAAATTTGATAACTATACCTCCTACCATACAGTGCCTCAAATAACGCCATCCCAATGTTTGAGTGATAACGGTTATTATACAAGAACTCTATCAAAAGCAGAAGGATATCCCAACTACCTCTGAAGTCAATCACACACGCTTTGAACATGTACTCCAATGTATGAATGGTACACTCTGCCTTCCCATTATTCCGAGGATGAAAGGGAATACTAAGCTTTACCTGCGTGCCTAAGTTCTTCTTGAAGGATCTCCAATAATGTGAAGTGAACTGGGCTCCTCTATTTGAAATGATAGACAAAGGAATCTGATGCCATCTGACAATCTAATGTATGTAGAGTCTCGCATAATTCTCCTCTTTATTAGTAGACTTTACAGGGATAAAGTGGGAAGACTTAGTCATCGTGTGCACAATAACCCATATGGAGTCATGCAATGTCCTTCTTCATGCCATCCCACCAATAGATTTGCTTAACATGATGATACATCTTGGTGGAACCTGGATGTATCGAATATTTGGAACCATGGGCCTCTGTAACAATTTTGGTCCGCCAAGCATCCACATCTTGTACACACAGCCTGTCGTAGTACCTAAGTATGCCATTACCTCCCAAAACAAAAGACTCATTCATCATTACCAACACCGAGTCCTTCAAATCTATCAACACCGGATAGAGATGTTAACCCTTCTTGACTTCAACTACTAAGTATGATTCAGAACTAGGATGAACTAAAACACCCCCACTAGTAGAGTCAACCAACCGCACACCCAGTCTGGCCAGTCTGTGTACATCTTTCACCAACTCCTTCTTCTCATCCTTAACATGGGTTGTACTTCCCATGCTCATCCTTCTCAAATAATCAGCTACAACATTAGCCTTACCTTGATGGTAGTGGACATTCATGTCATAGTCCTTTAACAACTCCAACCACCTCAGATGACGTAGATTCAACTCCCTCTATGTGAATACGTACAGGAAAACATTGTGGTCTGTGAAAACATCCACATGCACTCCATACAAGTAGTGCCTCCACAGTTCTAGCGCAAACACCACACCTGCCGATTCCAGGTCATGAGTGAGATAATTCTTTTCATGAACCTTGAGTTGTCTGGACGCATAAGCTATCACCTTACAACCCTGCATAAGAGCACAACTCAAACCAACCCTAGATACATCACAATAAACAATGTAATTCTCATCACACTTAGGCAAAGTAAGCACTGGGGCTTAAGTGAGGCTTTCCTTGAGCTCCTGGAAACTCTTCTCTCAAGTCTCTGCCCATTCAAACTTGACTTTCTTCTTCGTCAAAACTTTGAGTGGGGAAAAAATTGAAGAAAAACCCTCCACGAACTTGCAATAATAACCAGCCAAATCTCAAGAACCTACGAATATCTGTGGGAGTGAGAGGTTTCGGCCTGTTCTTAACAGCCTTAGTCTTACTGGGTCTACCTCCACACCTTTGTCGGACACAACATGACCCAGGAAGGTCACTGATCTAAGTCAGAATTAACACTTGCTGAATTTGGCATACAACTGATGTTGTCTAAGTACCTGCAAGGGTAGTCTCAGATGTTTTCCCTGCTCTTCCTTGGTCTTAGAGGAGATGAGAATGTCATCAATGAATATTATGATGAAAGAGTCAAGGTATTCATGGAAGACTCTGTTTGTGAGATCCATAAATACAGTAGGTGAATTAGTGAGACCAAACAACATAACTTAAAATTCGAAATGACCATAAAGGGTACGAAAGGTTCTTTTTGGAATATCTTCAACCCTAACCATAAGCTGATGGTACCCTGAACGAAGATCAATCTATGAGAAGAAACTAGACCCTTGGATTTTGTCAAACAAGACATCTATTCTAGGAAGTGGATACTTATTCTTGATAGTGACTTTGTTCAGATACCGATAATCGATACACATTCTAAGGGTTCCATCTTTATTTTTCAAAAACAACAATGGAGTGCCCCAAGGAGATATGCTCAATTGAATGAAACCCTTATCAGTGAGATCTTTTAACTGCAATTTCAAATTTTTGAGTTCAGCTGGAGCCATTCTGTAAGGAGGAATCAAAATTGGTTTAGAATCAAGTTCTAAGTCGATACCAAAGTCAATATCTCGAGGGGGAGGAACTCCAGGCTAATCATCAAGAAACACATCTTGGAACTTATTCACTAGAGACACTCATTCTATGGAAAGAATTTCATTATCTAAATCATTAACACTCACAAGATGACACAATAATCCTAAGACATAATTTTATTGGTCTTAAGGTTCGAAATCAAGGGATTAGGACGACTCGAATTGTACCACTTGCAAACCATCTCTACTTCATTAGGGAAACAAAATCTCACAACCCTACTATGAAAATCCATACAAGCATAACAACTATGAAGCCATTCCATGCCAAGAATACCATCAAAATCATTCATTGGTAACTCAACCAAGTCTCCACCACATAGTCTTACCACATACAACTATTGGGCAATCCTTGTATACTCTATCAGTTCGTACATTATCTCCTAAAGGTGTACTAACAACTATTGGATCATGAAAAACTTAAGGAAATATCTCAAAAGTGAGAGAAAGAAAAGGATTTACAAAGGAATGCGCAGACTCTAGATCAAGTAAGGAATAAACAGAAGTTGAGAATACTAGCAGCATACCTGTTACCACATTAGCCGACTTCTCCTGCTCCTCCCTGCTCTTTAGGGCGTAAATACTGCTCCTCTTAGGAGGCTCGACTGCTGCTGCACCTTGTGTATTAGGCCTAGGATGATCATTACCTCCAGTCTGACCCCTTTTTTATGGGCAGTCCTTGACCATATGCCCGTTCTTTCCGCAACCGAAGCAGACATTAGTGCCTTGTCTCCACTAACAACTATGAGCACGACAACACTTGGCACAGTCCTTTCTAAAACACTGCACATCACCTCCATTGCCCTTCTTGGGCTCGGGTCTGCCTCCTCTATGTAGTGCACTCCTCTGAAAGTTAAAGTTCCCCGAACTCTGATGCCCCTTTTTGAATCTGCGCTGCTCACGGACACCAAAGTTGTTCCTGTTGCCACCATTACTACGACCTGCCTTATAAAAAGGTAGGCATCCTAACATCATGGACGCCCTTCTGTTTCCATCTATCCTCTACCTACTGGACATGCACTATCAACCTAAAGAGGTCCATGTTATTGTGGAGCATCGCTGCCCGACACTCCTCCTCCAAATCTCCTGTGATTCCTGTGATGAACCTACTCATCTTATCCCTGCATTTAGACTCAAGGGAAGTGGCATACCTGGATAATTTCACAAACATTAGGGAATAATCCCTGACTGTCATTGATCCCTTTTTAACGTTGATAAACTCCTCAATCTTTGCCTGCCTCATCTCCCTAGGGAAGAATCTCTCCAAAAAGGCTGTCTTAAACCACTCCCACATGAACGGCACTCCGCCCAAAGCTCGGCTATCTTGCCACATCTTGTACCAAGACTGTGCAACATACTTGAGCTGATAAAAACCCAACTCAGCTTTTTTAGTGTAAGTGGCCCCCAAGGACACCAAGATCTTATGTACCTCATCCATAAACTCCTGCGGATCCTCTGAAATCCGTGACCCTGTGAAAATCGAAGGATCCATCCTCATAAAATCTCGTAGTCCGTCTGCCATGCTACGTACGGGTGGGTTCTCCTGCGGAACATCTTGTCTGCTGGTTTGGGCCATCATAGCCTCGTCCTACATAGTGATGGCTTGAGCCATCTGAGCCAAAGCGGTCCACACCTCTGCATCAGTCAACAAAGCTAGGTTAACTTGCATGACCACTCCTTCAGCTAGAGCCTGTGGTTGAACTTGGTTACCCCCAGCAGCTGCTCCTCCTCTCCTCTGACCAGCATTCCTTCTAGTGTTCATTTTCTGTAAACAATAAGAAATGATGTTAGAAATGCTCATAAAACCAAGAAATCACACATTTTAAAAGGCACGATAAGATGAGAAGAAGGGAATTTTTTCTACGCATCATGCAGTCTCTATTTAAGGATAATGGTGCACTTCACTACCATGACTTAGAAACTACTCAATGTGGTTGATGTGAACTTATTATACTCAGAATTTAACCTGGATATGATTCCAACTTTGTCATGACTGAAGTCTATACCGCAGACGAGATCGGCGTCGTTGACCTCTTAGAGGTCGCAAATTATACGTCATCATTACTTCATCTTTATTAGTTTTAGCGGAAACTTTGAACTTTTTTGTTCTTAAAATCATATAAGACATTCTACTTAAACTCATAAGCTTTCACAATCAGCCACATAATATTAAGATCATCAAATGAAAGAAATAGTTCAATACTGCATTAAGTATATACTTGCCAAAATAGCACCAATACAAAGTCTGATATAAAATGAGAAAGAAATGATAGTGGAACATACTCCACTATCTCAAACCTATATATAAGCTAGAATATAATGGACAAGCGTACACGAAAGCATGATGACCTACGAAGTTCGGATGAATGCTCCACGTCCGAATAGCTGCAGCGTCGTATCCTATGCTCTAGCATCCGCCTATGTCTGCATGAGATTAGTACACACTTGTACTAAGTATTGGTATATGCTAGCACACACTAACAACATGCATTATTAAGAAGAGCTCTCTCATAACGATATGAATTATGGAAAATCAAGTCAGTAGACTTGCCCAATTCAGGATTAGGAAAGTCATGCCATGAGAGTAACATGCATCATCATACTTATCATTTTGCAAACATTACATAACATATTGCACATATCGTATCACATAGTTCATATCATTTTTTTCATATGCCATGAGACCTTGGAATAAGGGACTTGACATTAGGACATCCCAAAATTAGGGCTCAACATATGTGACCTCAACTAGGGAGACTTCTTTAGCAAAAACAGATTCTGCTTAATTCATTCATGTGTACTTCATTTTCATTCTTTCATATACTAGTGCAAACACCAGTATATAGAGAATCAAACACTACTAGGTCCCTATATTGGCAGTTTAGGTTCAAAGACTAGGAGATATAAGGACACCCATACCCGGCATGCCGGTTAGTCTCCTGTCATGAGATTTGCATGAACCTTCTCCCTTCCTGAAGGAAGGCATCACCACTCATAGCTAGCCTATCGGTACTAAGTATAAAGTTCCATTACAGTCAACTCATATATCATGGAAATTGGCTTCTAGCATGAGGACATCACAGCTCAATACATGAATTCTCATCTTATCATTTTTATTAAGTATTCATTAATTTCAATACTTTCATTAGAGTGTTCATAGATACTGGTCTTTTCATTAACTTTACAATTCTATTAGGTGAGTACATTTCTGTACCATTTGCATAGGATCCTTTGAGATTTCTCTCATCTTTCACATTATCCTCTTATCATGTTCTAACTATATTCATTAGCTTTAGCACATTTGCTCTTCATAATTACTCACCCCTTTGACGTGAAAGTTTATTTCATCACATGCCAATGCAATTGTCCTTTTAGTGTGTTTCATACTCTTACTTAACCCTTTTGGAGTCTCATCATTCCTCACATAACATATTAAGTTCCCTTTATAACGTATGCTGGACTTATGACTCCGCACACACAAGCCATGATGCTTCATTAATAATTCATTTAAGTGTTTATATCGCTAAAAATTATGTGATACAAGACTTATGCATCTTGTAAGTACGCCAAAGTCTCAATTTGATTCCCATAGGCAACATTCATTATATTATTAATCATGTGACACTTATTTGTCAATACGGAAGTTTGGTCAAGGGAACCCAGTTTCGAATTCCTTGAACAACACTTAGCCATTCCTAAATTTTCAACACTCGTGTCACTCGGCTTGGGGATCCAGGTTTGATCCCCATTACTCATGTAAATATTTTTCTCTCCTTGCCTTTCTTCACATTCTATTCCGCTTCAGTTGCTGAGGGGCGTGGGAACGATTCCCCACGACCCATAATTTTTTAATTATATTTTTACCCTCTGATGTGCTATCATTTTTGCTATTGACCAAGGGTTAGTAGGATCGATTCCCCACAACCCCTTTTGTTTATTAGTTTTATAACAGTTTGGGGTGTTCCGTGTCATGGGATCGGAACCCCGCGACAACATTTTAATAATTTTTTTTCTTGCGAATTTTGTTGAACCCTAGCCCTAGTTCAAGCCCCGTCTAGCACACCCCTTTTTGTTTATTTATAAAGGTATGCGTTAGTGAGGTCTTTGGTTCGATCCCTGCAGACCTCACTTATTTTTGAAAAAAAATTGACGTCCAAAACTTTCAAAAACTATCTACAACCTATTTCCACGTTCATTAAATTTATTCCACGTTTTTATGCATCATTTTAGAGGTCATTTGAGCATTGCTGTCTTAGTCGTTCGTTCGGATTCTTAAGACAAATTATAGGAATGATTTGGTCATTGTTTGAACTAGAATTGATAGAATTTCAACCATGTGAATATCATGATATTGGAACATCTAATTTCACATAAAACACGAGTGATTCTATGCCATTAGCATGCTCAAACAAAGTGTCAAAATCATGGTCACAACCTTGCACACATACACACATGTCTACATTCATACTTTTGGAAAGACACAAAAACATAAGCACATAATCATGAACACATACTCGAAACGAAATCATCACCACAAACACAGCATCCCTAAATTCTACCAGCAAACATACCAACCTAATATCATTTATAGGAGCTAGTGACAGGGAACATGTAACGGCGAACAATTCTAGTTTTCGGAGTAGATTCGTCTGAGACTTAAGGGTCTCTTTGGAAAACGACCAAGAGGAAGAAATTCCATACCTGGTTTTAGCTTTCAACACCTTCAAAGTGCTGTAAATTCCTCAACTAAACTAACGTCCACCAACGAATCTTCACACCTTACCCGTTGAGAATTTCTTTTTTGCTTTTCGTTTTCATATTAGCTTATTGTTTTGTAATTTTAGTGTGTAAGTTCTGCAAGTGTGAAGAACTTTTGTTTCGTTTTTCATCCAAAGAGTATGTTGAGTCGTGAGAGAGTATTTTGGTGAGAGAGATGTAGACGTGAAAGAGAGAGAGATGTGAGTTAGTGTTTCCTTAGAACTAGAACTTTTAAGCAAGACTTAGTCATATCAAATATATTAATTAATAAATAATAATTAATAATAAAATCTGATTTTTTTTAAATTAGCAATTATATATTAATTAATTAAATTAGTTCACCAAATTAAATAAGTCAAATTGAATCATTGCTCCCACCTAGGTTCGAATCCGGGTGGAGCAAAGATTTCACTCAAAGGCCAATTTCCACCATCTCTCTCCAAAATTGCCCATCCACCTTATTAAATAAATAATTAATCAATTTTTAGTAAAATTACAATACAACCCCTAGACTGGTAAAGACCATTTTACCCTAAGACCCTCCAAACATAAGATTTTCCCTTTTTAAGTCCGGTAAAGACTCATCCGTGTAAATTTTCATATTCGGGTGCCCTACAAGGCTGGACCCAACCTTTCCTAGATCAACTAACTCACCAAGTTAGTTTGCTTGGCTGTTGAAGGAGGTTCATAAGTCTGGTTCTACGCGCATCAATCTGTGTGAACCCGGTGTAATCGTATGCATTATAGACACATTAAGCATTACTTAGCATATCCATTTTTAGGGTTGTTACAGTATAACAATAAACTTTAGTCATAGAGTATTAGAACATCGAATTTACTCTAGATGTTGTAAAAAATTGAGCTTATTATGCTTATTGTGACCAATGACACTAACCTACAGTATGCATGTGTACGATCATTGATAGTTTAGTAACCCAACCAAGGGTTGAATTCGTTTCCCAAGGGAATGGTTTCGAGAAAATGTAGTTAAATAATAATTTCATTGTTATTAGTCATAGCTAGAAAGATAAACGAATAAAAACATTGTAAATTAAGGGGGTGACAGAAAAGTATCAAACACCCATTGGGTTTTTGTAAGTTTTGGGTTTGGGTCGCCCATGTGGATTGACCCGACCCGATCTAACCAAATATTCTTTTTTTAATAAAAAATGAAAAAAAGAAGAATATAAATATAAATTTAAAAAGGGGTGCGAACAGTTAAATGGTAACTACTCTAACGTTATTACTCCTTTTAAAATTAAGTTATATTTTCTTTTGTTTTTATACTCTTTAGAAAAGTGAAATCAGAAGAACAACAAAAAAGTCAAAAAGACTGAGACTAAAGACATAAGAAAAAACATTGAGTTTGTGAAATACTATCTTTGTTTTTTAGTTACTTGAAAAAATGATTTGGAGCAATACTTCAGGTTCGTAATTTAATACACTGTAATAACGTACCGAAATCTTAAATTGTATCTTGTTTAAATACAAATATTACAGTGACATCAGATCCAAACTAACTACTGCATTATTTGGATAGTAATTCCTTGAACTATAAAACTAATTATTGTTTGCATGTATATAAAAAATAACCAAAAAATGATCAATGTGTAATCTATTGTTTTTCCTGCTAAAGAATTTTAGTAGATACTAACCTGATATAAACTGACAAGATTATGTTGAACATAAAATTAAATCTCATATTTTATGCTTTCTAATATGAGATCGAAAGTACCACATAAACACCTTGAATTCGACCATGAATTTGAAAAGTTTCTTTGATTTTTCTTTTAAGATCTTTTATGATTATTAATATGAGAAGAAAATAATGAGCGTAAGATACATATCTTGAATATTAGAAATTTATGATGAAAAATGGTGCGATTTATTTTGTTGAAAATCTTTTTGGCTTTTAGTATAATTAGAAGACTCTTTCTCTCACTTCATTTATTAAAAGTGAACAAGTTTGTTTTGTTTATTTTCCTTTTTAGTCGTGTGAATGGTGGGAATTTTCTTTTCTTTTTTATTTTTTTTCCTTTTATTTTGTCCTTTCTTGTTAAGTATTAAAAAAAGAGAGTACACATAAAAAGGAAAAAACATTTCAAAAAAGGACAATTGTTTTTTTTCTTGTATAAGAAAAGCAATACTATATTTTTTTAAAAAAAGATACACATTTTATTTTAATAAAATATATAACTTCTTTTTTTGGAATCATAAAAGGGTTAGTTTCTTTGAAAGGGAAGAATAATACCATTTTATATGTTGATTCAAATGGTAAAATCAGATTGAGGGTGACTTTGTTTTTATTTTTTCCATGAGTTATCCTCTTAATTTAATAAATCAATATGAGCAATTATTTTGACAAGATTAAGATTTCAATTATGAGTATCCGAATTGATCATGATAAATTCGCTTAGTCCTTATGTTTCTTAAACAATTCATTGTCTTCTACCAGAATTTGTTATATATGTTGTCGCATTAAATGGTTTAAACCATATTTTCATTTTGTTCCAATTTCTGATATGGCTGAACGAAAACATTCTCAAATTACTCCAAGTGGGAGTTCTCAAAGTCAAGCAAAGAGACAAGGTAGAGAGAAAGCCGCAGTAAGACGTGTTTTTGAGGGTGTGAAAATATACAGATTGGTGTTTCAAAGGCGACTCAAAATCTGTCAGGGAAATTAAGGGCCATTCAAAGGAAAAAAAGAAAAAAACTAAAGAGTTTAAGTCATTGAAGTTGTCTCCTTATATGTCAACATGTGATTTTATTCACTTTTTAAAAATAAAATAGGCTGAAGTGGATGATCATAGGGAAATTTCAGATTTGAGAGCCTTAACGTATTTCACAGACGCTCGCCGTGAACAATAGGGTAGTAGATTGACTAATATTTATCATGACATTTGGCCCAGTCAGCCTTTTAGGGTTTATGTTTGTTGTCTTGAAGGCTTGTGAGAGGATTTTAGTCTTTGAATTACTTGTAATTGTCATTGCTTATTTGTATTTTAAGATGTGAATTAGGTAGTTTGTTATTTTCCTCATATTATGTTATTAGACTTGAAAAACCTTGTCCTTAAAATTCTTCAATATATTAGTATTCACATCAAGAAGTTCGTTTCATATTTTCGTTAAATGTTTAGTTTGTAGCTGATAATCGGATGCTTATGTGTCTTTTCGATTTTACATTTAAATATGACACCATTATGAGAATGGATTTTCTTGAATGTGTATGTCACATGCATAATTATTATTATTCTTTCCTAGTTATATGTCAATAACATATATGGCATCAAAAAGTATTATTTGTTAACTTAAACAAAGGTGAAAAACATTACAGTGATAATTACGATATCTGGAGTTGTAAAATATTGTATGTGCTGGAAGAGCAAAATTCTTTGGAAGGTATAAATCATGTTCTAAATCAATAAGGAGAGGGTAATACATCACAACAAAAAGGGGATCTTAAAGCTTACAAAGCTTGGAAGAAGGACAACTCCACTGCATGTGAAACAATAGTTAGTTCTGTAGTTTATGGTACATGAATGTGAGGAATTCCCTACTTCCTATGATATGTCGACACAATTGTGCGGAACATGAAGGGGTACATGGATATCCCGTCTCCGATGGGTGACTATAAAAATTTTTACTTATAAAAAACGTCATGATCAAAATATCAAACAACACCTTTGGGTGATGTCAAACATGATAGCTCAACTCAAGTGTTTTGGCCATGTTATTTTAGATGAGAAACAAGTTCAGGTAGTAATTCCTTCTCTTCCCAATAATAGGGAACATTTGAAGGTTAACTTCACCATTAATGATAACATCAAAACTTTTTCCAATGATGCACGTCATGTTGAACATGACAATGAGCCCCTTGGTGCTGCTAAAGCTGCTTCAAATGCCTTTGTGGCCGAGTCAAGTGGTACAAAATCTTTAGGCTTCAAGCGCAAGAAAAAGTGGAAAAGAAATGGGAAAGACAACGAAACTAGAGAAGTACCCTTTATGAAAAAGAAAAAGCCAAATTTCAAGAAATAAAAACGGTTTTTCAAGAGGGGAGACAAGAGAAAACTAAAGTGCTACAATTGCAAAATGATGGGGCATTTTTCTTGTGAGTGTACCGATCCCAAAAAGTAAGCACTTTTAATCGCATCATTAAGTGCTATATATGTTTGTAGCACTTCTTTACTAACTGAATCTTATCCTTTGTGGATTGTAGACTAAGGCTCCACCAATTACGTGAGTCGATATGGAGAGGCTTTTGTAGAGTTTCGTCGAGTTTTATCTAAATAAAGGTGGATCTACGTAGGAAATAATGTTAGGCTTGATGTTATAGGTATAGGCACTTGCAAAGTGGACTTGTGTGGTGGTCGTTCCTTGATGTTGCATGATGTCCTATATACTCTAGAGATTAGACGAAACTTAGTTTCTGTGCCTGTGTCTGTTCTTTTAGAGGTTGGTTTTGATTTATATTTTTTTGTAATGGTGTTAGAATAACTCTACATAATGTTTTATATAGTTTTTGTACTTCGTTATGACTGTTTTATCGTATTAGATTGTAATGTTTCAATATATAACTATTATGTTGGCCGTTGTGTAATGACATATTATTCAAGTAACAATGATGTGGATGTTATTATATGTCATCCTAGATTAGGTCACATAGGGACAAATAGGTTTGCAAAATAAGCATATACGTTCTTTCACCAAAATTTAAATGCTAACTTGTGAAAATTGTCTTTCTTGAAAAATTACGCGTAAACCATTTAGGAAGGCTAAGAGAGCTGAGTTTCCACTTCAATTAATTAATTATGATATTGGTGGTCCAAAGAATGTAAGGGTACGATGTGATCTTACATACTTCATTACATTTATTGATGATTTCACGCGCTTTGGTTATGTCTATTTGATTTTTCATAAATCTGAAGAACTTGAGTTTTTAAAAAAAATATGAATGAAATTGAAAATTAAGTAGACAAAAGCATAGAGACTTTTAGAACAAATCGAGGATGTGAATATTTGTCAAAACAATTTGAAGGATTACATACTGAAAAGGGTATTATCTGACAGTTAACTACTCCTTATACACCGCAACAAAACGGTGCAACTGAAAGAAGGAATAGGAAATTATTAGATATGACAAGATCAATGATGGCACATACAAATTTGTCTATCTCTTTCTAGGGAGATGCATTGTTGCTGCGACATACATATTGAACAAGGTGCCTTCTAAATCAGTATCTTCCACTTCTTATAATCTTTGGACTAGTCATAAGACAAACCTGAATGATCTACGATCATGGGGTTGTGCAGCATACATTAAAGACCGTTTAGGTGAGTTTGGTAAACTAAGTACAAAAGGAAAAATGTATCTTCATAAGGTACTCTAAACGCTCCAAAAGGTATACATTCATCGATAAACTAGAGGATGGAAGTATTAGTGAAAATGTATCACTGGATGTAAGATTTTTAGAAAATGATTTTCCTCTAAAGGGTGAAATAGATAAATTTGAGCCTCTGTACGAAATGTGTAATTAGAATATCAGATAATATTGTCACATATACTTGATAATTCGATGGATCAAGGAATGATTCCTATTCAAAGTGGGAGTTATGTATCAAAAATTCTATAGAGGAATCTGAACTTCAAATACGTAAGGGAACAAGAAAAGGTGTGCCTAAACGATCTTATGAGATTGAGGATTATGTTTTCTTGATTTTTCTTACAAAAATGGATGAACCTAATTCTGCTGCGGAGGCCATATCGAGCCCTGAAAGGGACTAATGGTTAAACGTGATGAAGAAAGAACCAAGGTCCATGAAAACCAACAGTCTTGGATCTAGTTGACCTTCCTAAGGAACGTAAAGCTATTTGGAGTAAATGGATTCTTAAAGTCAAACATAGATATGATCGGTTACTAGAAAGATACAAAACATGGTTGGTGGCAAAAGGTTTTATTCAACAATTTGGGATAGACTACGAGGAAAATTTTTCGCCAGTTATGACGTTCACTTCCATACGGTTACTTTTAGCTATTGTTACACGTTTAGATCTAGAGTTACACTAAATGGACGTGAAGACTTCCTTTCTCAATGGATAATTAAACGAGGAAATCTACATGGAACAACCATCAGGTTTCGTTGTTAAAGGTCACGAAAAGGAAGTATGTAAATTGAGAAAATCAATTTGTTGCATAAAGCAATATTCAAGATAGTGGTATCTAAGATTTCATAAGGATTTGATACCATTTGATTTCACCATGATTGATGAAGACTATTGTATCTACGTGAAAAAGTCCAATGGAAATTTTGTAATTGTTACTCTTTATGTTGATGATATTTATAAGTGGAAATAATTTGGAGTATGTGAAAACTGTCAAGTCATGGCTGTCAAATCATTTGATATGAAAGATTTGTGTAAAGTAGACTACAAATTGGGTGTTAAAATCAAAGAAATTGTTCCAATAAAATATTGACTTTATCTCAAGAAATTTATATAAAGAAAATATTTGAATATTTTCAAATGAATAGTTGAAAATCCATGAATACTCCTATATCAAGAGGTGAAATTTCAGGCGTTGAAATGTATCCCAAGACTGAAAAGGAAAACAAAGACATGCGGTTGTTCAGCATACATTAAAGACCGTTTAGGTGAGTTTGGTAAACTAAGTACAAAAGGAAAAATGTATCTTTATAAGGTACTCTAAACGCTCCAAAAGTTATACATTAATCGATAAACTAGAGGATGGAAGTATTACTGAAACTGTATCACTGGATGTAAGATTTTTAGAAAATGATTTTCCTCTAAAGGGTGAAATAGATAAATTTGAGCCTCTGTACGAAATGTGTAATTAGAATATCATATAATATTGTCACACATAATTCATAATTCGATGGATCATGGAATGATTCCTGTTCCAAGTGGGAGGTATGCATCCAAAATTCTATAGAGGAATCTGGACTTCAAATACGTAAGGGAACAAGAAAAGGTGTGCCTAAACGATCTTATGAGATTGAGGATTATGTTTTCTTTATTTTTTTTACAAAAATGGATGAACCTAATTCTACTGCGGAGGCCATATCGAGCCCTGAAAGGGACTAATGGTTAAACGTGATGAAGAAAGAACCAAGGTCCATGAAAACCAACAGTCTTGGATCTAGTTGACCTTCCTAAGGAACGTAAAGCTATTTGGAGTAAATGGATCCTTAAAGTCAAACATAGATATGATCGGTTACTAGAAAGATACAAAACATGATTGGTGGCAAAAGGTTTTATTCAACAATTTCGAATAGACTACGAGGAAAATTTTTCGCCAGTTATGACGTTTACTTCCATACGGTTACTTCTAGCTATTGTTACACGTTTAGATCTAGAGTTACACTAAATGGACGTGAAGACTGCTTTTCTCAATGGATAATTAAACGAGGAAATCTACATGGAACAACCAGCAGGTTTCGTTGCTAAAGGTCACGAAAAGGAAGTATGTAAATTGAGAAAATCAATTTGTTGCCTAAAGCAATATTCAAGATAGTGGTATCTAAGATTTCATAAGGATTTGATACCATTTGATTTCACCATGATTGATGAAGACTATTGTATCTACGTGAAAAATTCCAATGGAAATTTTGTAATTGTTACTCTTTATGTAGATGATATTTATAAGTGGAAATAATTTGGAGTATGTGAAAACTGTCAAGTCATGGCTGTCAAATCATTTGATATGAAAGATTTGTGTAAAGCAGACTACAAATTGGGTGTTAAAGTCAAAGAAATTGTTCCAATAAAATATTGACTTTATCTCAAGAAATTTATATAAAGAAAATATTTGAATATTTTCAAATGAATAGTTGAAAATCCATGAATACTCCTATATCAAGAGGTGAAATTTCAGGCGTTGAAATGTATCCCAAGACTGAAAAGGAAAACAAAGACATGTCTCAAGTTCATTATTGTGGTGCTGTCTGGAGTTTGATGTATGCTATGATATGTACTCGTCCAGAAATTGTTATGTCGTGAGTCTAGTTAGAAGGTATCAATCCAATCATTGAAGAGATCACTGGAAAGTAGTAAAGAGAATATTGAAATACCTAAAGGGAACTGCAGATCATACATTGGGTTATAGTGGATCTAATTTATGCATAAGAGGTTATACAAATGGTGAATGGGCTAGTGACCGGGATGATAAAAAATCAACATCCGGTTATGCTTTCTTACTAACTGGTGGTGTTGTTTTTTGAAAAATAAGAAGAAAACTTGCACATCTCTTTCAACAATGGAATATGAATTAATGGCTTCTGCGTCTGAAGTAGGAGAAGCAGGTTCGTTAAAGATATTTTTTGAGCATTTGAGTATTAAGAAGAATTATAAGGGTCCCATAATTTTATATTGTGATAGTCAAGAGGCTTTGCGTACACAATGGAATTTAAGTATCACATCAAGACCAAACAAATTGACATCATGTATAATGTTGTGAGAGACGTAATGGCATGTGGATAAAATAAATTTGCAATACATTCCTACACGTGAAATGATAGTTGATCCTTTTACGAAGGTCATCTCTATAGACTTGTTTTATAAACATGTTAAGACTCTAGGTTTACGTAAAATATGATGATATTTTAGTATTGTAATATGACTTGATGTTATAATATATTCTTCATCATAAAAGAATTGAATTTACGTCCAAATGTAGTAAGCATGTGATATTTAATAAGAAGTAAACTGTGTCAAACAAGTCACATGATCGGCTCTCTCACACGAGCAATCACCTCTTACGTCGGAAAACATGAAGATATGAGTTTCCCCACCAAATTATGACTTTTTTTATGAGCAAGACAAAAGTTTCTCAAAGAAAATGTTTTTAACGATTATTGAAAAAGAGAATATGGGTTAAGAAGCTTGAGGTGTTTAAACTGAGGTCTATACAATGTTAGATAATCAAACGAATGAGACACATACAATAATATAAGGTAAAAACCATCATAACCGTGTTTCATACCACGTGTTTCAAGCGAGCGATGAGCCAATGAAAGAATGATTCCCTGCTTATTCATTGTGTGAGACCCTCAAAAGTTAAAATGACTTTTCAATGAAATACCCTTTGACCTTTTTGCTGTTTCTTGAAGTTTCAATCGACGTTGCTTCTTTAGAATGTCACTAATATCCATGAATGATTCGTTCATGCAATACATATTTAAGAAAGCAGTTTGACTGGAATAGAGGTATTTGAGTAGAAAGGAAAGAGGAGTAATTGAATAATAAACTTTTATTTATAGGCTGACTATTGCACTAAATATATAATGTAATTGTGTGTATAAAGTTAAACATGAACTCGAGTTAACCTCTTTAAGAGGATTAGAGATCGAATAAGTAACTATTGAAATAGTGAATAAAGTCTGCGTATTGAGAGTAACAATGTCATTTTAATAATGAATTCATTCCACATGTGATTGAATTCATACCTAGGACTTGTAAAACATTAAAGGTAAGGTCTTGATGCTCATAGGTCGCACAAATTATTTGTCGTATAAATTATGTGTTTAGTTGATGTTGTGTTGGCTTGAGTCTTGTCCACCATGTGCGAAATGGAATATGTAAGTTTTGAGTTTGGGTCTCCCATTAGGATCAACCCGACCTGATCCAACCCAATATTATTTTTCTTAAATAAAAAAACAAAAAAATAAGAAGATAAATATTAATTTAAAAAAGGGTGGGAACAGTTATATGTTAACTGTTTCAACGTAATTATGCTCTCCTTTTTAAATTAAGTTATTTTTTCTTTTGATTTTCTAATGCTTCAGAACAAAGAAATAAGAAGAACAACAAAAAACTCAAAAATATTTAGACTAAGACACAACAAAATGTATTTGATTTGTGAAATATTGTCTTTGTTTCCTAGTGATTCGAAGAAAGAATTTGGAGCAATACTTCAAGTTCATGATTTAATACGCTGCAATAAGGTGCACAAATCTTAAATTGTATCTCTTTTGCATACAAATAGTACAGGTTTAATCACATGAATAGTAATAACGCTAAAAATGCAAAACGGAATCAAGTATAGGGAAAAGTTCTTCGGGTATGACCGCAATACAAGTTGACATAATTTTTTTGGTACAGTCTTCCAATAGGAAATTTGCAAGATATATGTAACCAGGCAAAGTTTTAGATTGATGTATGTTCTCTATCGGGCTACATACCCCATTTCAAATGTGTTTCTCCCAGACACTGATTTTCCACATGAAGGCCAGCCTATGCCTTACCCCAATCACTCTCTCGTGCTGAGTGTTAGTATTTGAGACTGGGGTTCACCCTCTCGGGCTGAACCTCATGTCGACCTACACCTTAGGACATCAGTCTAGCTATCTTTGTTTTGCGACCTCCCTCTAAGGCAATCAGAAAGCACATGGGTGAGTATGTATTTGCAACTACAAAACAATTAAGTTAAACCACAACTAGTAGGTGAAATTACCATTAAAATACATCTAACGTATTAGCAAGAAAGATCCTACAATAATATCAAAACATATTTGCTAATTCACACCCAAAGAATGGAGTTCTAGCCAAACATCAAGCAACAAAAAAATTACACCTAAAAGGAGAATGAAATCATATTGGTATAAGAAACTACCCTTAATATGAGCAAATGATGATGAACAAAGAAGACCCACTTCAAACATGGGGAAGATGAAACTCTTCCTTCTTAAAGTCACCCACAAAACCCTTTCCAAACTTTAGAGAAAATATAAAGAAAAATATTCTAATGTCTCACAACTATAAAATTATTCAGATATAAAAAAAAGTCATAACTAGTATTATATTTTTCATATTAAGTTCTTCGACGGACCATTCAGCGAGGTTAGTCGCTATCACCAAATGACTCTGCAAATTTCTTTTATTTCTAGTTCATCGTCATTTTGTGCTTGATTTCAACATGTTCATGTTCTGGACCATTGAGTGGTATAGCATTGCTTCTCAAGACTTTTTCGCCTATGTGCCAACTGATCCTTTCATCACATTTTTTCCACTTCCATTAGTGCTTCGGATGTTTGGAAAAAAGGGTGGCGTACGTCCACACAACGACTAACCAATTGTGCTTGGTAATTCTCATGCTTAAATTTCTATGTTCTTTTCATCTTTTAATTCCTTTTTGC
This sequence comes from Solanum pennellii, assembly GCF_001406875.1. NCBI lineage: Eukaryota > Viridiplantae > Streptophyta > Magnoliopsida > Solanales > Solanaceae > Solanum > Solanum pennellii. Next base: position 18,492,396 of record NC_028637.1, on the reverse strand, counting down.
ATGTAAGTGTCCATGTTTGCATTAACGCTTCAAATGCCTGAAACAAAAGAGTTTTAATTAGATATTCAGACAAAATAAGTATTAGAGGATATTATTTCTATCAAAACAAATCCCTAAATAAGTCAAATTGTAGGACTCATGAACACCCCCAACTTAATCTGTAACAATCCGTAGCCAAAATAGACCAAAAGATATGTTTTTTCAAAAAAATATGCAGGTACAACCAACGGTGGCATCGACGGTCTGTAGGAAATACGACGGTCCGTCCTACACAACCGTCGATGGGATCAGAAACTCCCTAAAATTCAGTAGGGAAAAAATTGGCTAAGTCTTGATCGACAGACGAACTGACAGTCCGTAGGTCAGACGATGGTCCGTAGTCCTTGATCATCGATCAAGACCCCCATACACCCACTCTTTCAATTGAGTTTATTTTTCACTTATGGAAGTCATTTCAGAAAGGTCTTGGTACTCAAGTTAACCTTAATACAACGTTTCATCCACAGACGGATGGGCAGGCTGAGCGTACCATTCAAACTTTAGAGGATATGTTGAGAGCTTGTGTGATCGATTACAAAGGTAGTTGGGATGATCACCTTTCTCTTATTGTGTTTGCCTATAATAATAGCTACCATTCCAGCATTCAGATTGCCACTTATGAGGATTAATATGGGCGTTGATGTAGATCTCATGTTGGTTGGTTTGAAGTAGGTAAAACAGTGTTGATAGGGCAAGACCAGTCCTTTATGCTATGCACAAAGTGCAAAACATTAGAGATAGGCTTAAGACATCCCAAAACAAATCTTATGCTGATGTAAGGAGAAGGGAACTAGAGTTCCAAGTTGATGATTGGGTTTTTCTTAAAATCTCACCTATTAAAGGGGTGATGAGATTTGGAAAGAAAGGAATGCTCAGTCCTAGATATGTAGGCCCTTAGAAGATGTTGAAAAGGGTTGTAAAGGTGGCATATGAGTTAGAGTTGCCAACAAAATTAGCAGCAATGCATTTGGTCTTCCACATCTTACTGTTGAAGAAGTGTGTGGGCGATCCTGTCTCTATAGTGCCATTGGAGAGTGTGGCTGTGAAAGATAGTCTTCCTTAGGAGGATGTACTAGTTGAGAGTCTTGACCGTTAGGTCAGAAGGTTGAGAAACAAAGAATTCGCTTCAGTGAAGGGTTTGTGGAGGAGTCAATCTATAGATGGAGCTACTTGGGAAGAAGAAGCAGCCATGGAAGCCAAGTATCTTCACCTCTTTCCTTCCGATTCAAGTCCAGCTTGAGGTAATAGTTCCTCGTCAGTTTTCCAGTCATTCATGCATAAATTCAGTCTTAGAATCATGTTTCCTGAGTTTTTACTTGCATTTTCAGCATATTTGCATGTACTTAGAACTAAATTCACATAAAAGCTCAAGACTCAGTGTTTAGTAGTGGGGTTTGCAGCTCTCTCCCGCGTTTTCAGCTAGTTTAGTCTTCATTCGAGTACGAATGTTCCCAAGGGGGAGATAATGAAACACCCCGTTGAAAAATAGACCAAAAATCAATTTTTTAAGAAAAATCTGCAGGTGCAACTAACGGTGGTATCGACGGTCCGTAGGACAGACGACGGTTCATCCTGCACAACCGTCGATGGGATCAGAAACTCCAAAAAATTCAGCCGGGAAAAAATTGGCTAAGTGTTGATCGACGGACGGACCGACTGTCCGTAGGTCAGACGACGATCTGTAGTACGTGACCGTCGATCGAGACCTCCATTCACCCATTCTCTGGCAAGATCTACGAATGACCAGCATGCTCCGTAGGTTGACCTACTGTTCGTAGGTGGAAAATTTGCAGACAGCTAAGGGGAAATGCAGTTGGGTAAACTTCAAATGATAATATCTCTTAGCACAAAATTAATTACGTGTCCTATGACCTACCTACAGAAAGATAATTGAATTATCTTTCCATAGACACCAACCTTTCAAAAATTAAACGTTCAAGTAAAAAGTTATGTCCATTTTAGTAAAGGTATGTCGAACAGGCCCTGACGACAGACCTAACGACGGGGCGTGGGGGAGACGACGGACCGTTAGTCCTGGCCGTCGTTTGATCGATAGCACCTTTCCCAAGGGTTTTTTTACCTTTCCCACTCCATTTAAATCTTAAGTTACGTTTTTTTAACACTAAATAATCATATTTTAGTCAATTTAAGCTTAGAAACATAAATAAAACATATCTAAGTCAAATCAATAAATCAAAACATAGAAAACTAGAATCAAGAAAGGAGAACAAGTTCAAGAACGTAGCAAGTTTCTAGCTGTTCTAGCACAGAAATCTAAGTGTTTCTCCGTGAGTTTCATCATCAGGTATGTCAGATTTCACTAGTGGTTTCCTTTCTCCCATTGGGTTCCTAGTTTTCAGTGAGGTTCTTGATTCTCTTATCATAATTAAACCTAGGGTTTTTAGAACATTGATAGAACTTCATGAAACCTATCAAATATATGTTCAAAATCATATTATCATGTTATTATTTTGATTATCGCATGACTTTCAGAACCATAGCTTTGTATTTCTTTTGTTCTTGAATTACACATGCTAGGTCAGATATTTCAGACACTTCAGATATACATGTCTCAGTTATACATGCATGATTACCAGATTAATTGTTGCATTCTCAGTTTGCATGTTCAGTTTCGACCTATCTAGTATTTACAAAAACTCAGACATAATCAAATAATTTACAACATTCATTGGGAGTATCATAGTACCGAGTTAGACTAAAGTTTAGCGTTCCCAAAGAGTCTCAGAACTACTAGCCAAGAAGGTTGTAAGTCCCTTCTGTGGGCAATCAGTTTAGTGATCACGCCAGCATGCCTTTATACCTTTGGCAGGGTATATTGGGTCCTCTCAATGGGGCATATACATCGGACTCCACATTTAGCTCAAGTCATTTTATTATTGCTTATAAGTAGTTCCCACAATTCAGTCAGACTCTCTGCACTGACCATTTATCAGTATATTCAGTATTCAGATTCTGCATTTTATAAATTGGTCATTTCAACCAGTTAGCTTAGAATTCAGTTTATTATATCACATTATTATACTTGCTATTTTACTTGTTTAGTTTTTTTTTTGTTGTTTTAGCTTTACTATATCCTACATGCTCAGTACCGTTCAAGTACTGACGCATATGTGTGCTACATCTTCTTGTGATGTAGGTTCAAGTTCTCAGAATCCAGATCATGCATAGATCGATTTTCGATCTCCAGTTCAGCAGATTCAGTGATGAGTCCTCATTCTCCGAGGACAATAGTCATGAGTGCCATTTCCGTATTTAGTCATTTATTTAAAGTTTTTGCTAGATTTACATGGGTCTTGTCCCAGTATTTTTAGTCCTGTTTATAGGCTATTTTCAGATTTAGTTGGTTTCATCTTAGTAGTGAGTTAATATTTCTTTGTATTAAACTCATCAGTTTTAGCATATGGATATTCCCCATCTTTTCATTATAATTTATGATTTAGCTTCCGCAATTGTATATTATCTTTAGTATGCTCATGATCATGCCAGCAGGGTTAGCTTGGGATCACTTGTGGTCCTAGGTTCCGTGTCCCATCTTGGGGGTAGATCGGGGCGTGATAAAACTTTATATCAGAGCACTAGGTTTAGGTTTCCTAGGATGTATAAAAAGACACACTAAGAAGTGTCCTTTTCAAGGGTGTGAAGTGCACTACATGTAATGCGAGGGAGGCTATGAAGTATTTTAGGTAAAACATCTCTTTCTTGGTATTCTTATCGTGTGTGAGGTATGATATTATTCCACTCTAACTTGACGTTCTACATTATAGAGCATGCCTCCTTGTAGAGCTAATTCTACGAATGCGAACACAAGGAATGCAAACGCAGCTCCTCCAGTCCCAAATCAGGAAGTCTTTAATTATGATTTTAGGAACGCCATATAGATGCTGGCTCAGAATATGACTAACCAGAACAATTGGGTTCATGCTCATATGAATGAAAATAGTTGATCAGTGGCAGCAAGGGTCCGTGACTTTGTTAGGAGAATACTCCTGAGTTCTTAGGATCTCAAGCTAATGAGGATCCTCAGAATTTCTTTGATGAGATCAAGAAGATCTTTGAGGTAATGCAAGTCACTAGGAACGATCGGGTAGAGTTAGCGTCATACCAGTTGAAGAATGTTGCTCATATCTGATACACTCATTGGAAGGAGAATAGGGGTGGAAATACAGCACCTATCACTTGGGATTGCTTGAGTGAGACTTTTCCCGACAGGTTTTTCCCAATAGAGTAGAGTAAAGCAAAAGCCCAATAATTCATGAACTTAAGGCAGGGTAACATGATAGTCCAAGAGTATGGACTAAAGTTTAACAAACTCTCCAGGTTTGCTCCTCACATGATTGCTGACTCCTGGGGTGAGATGAATAAGTTTTTGTAGGGAGTGTCAGATTTGGTGAAAACTGAGTGCAGAAATTTGATGTTACTTGGATATATGAACATCTCTAGGCTTATGACTAATGCATAGGAGATTGAGGGTGATAAGCTTATGGAACAAGCTAAGGAAAATAATAGGGCTAGGACTGGAAATTGTGACTATTCTCAGCAGAAATTGGGTGGTGGAAATTCCTTACAGGGTCAGCAAAAGTTTTCGGCTCCAACACCTTAATCAGCTAGTGTTCCATCCTCAAGAACAGGTATGACCAGAAGGGTACGAGGCTCTAAATCTAAGGGAAGTGTTTCAGGAACCAAGACTTACCTCACTTTCCATAAGTATGGTAAGAACCATTCGGGCAGGTGTCTTGCAAGAAAAAAGGGATGTTTTGGATATGGTAAATCTGGTCACAAGTTAAAGGACTATCCTTCTAGATAGGGTCAAGGAGGTGGTAATGGTAGAGCTTAGACTACAAAATCAGCAGCACCAGCATGTCGCCAAAGTCAGCTGGATAAATCATCTGTTAGAGGTGGCGATCTGCGCCAGAACAGACATTATGCTCTTCAGGCTCGCTAGCATCAGGAAGGTTTTCCTGATGTAGTCACTGGTACGTTATGAGTCTTTGACCTTGATGTTTATGCATTGTTAGATCCAGGTGCTACTCTTTCTTTACTAACTCCTTACATAGCTGTCCAATTCAGTGTCAGTCCAGAAACTCTCTCATAACCCTTCTCAGTTTCTCTACTCTAGTCGGTGACGCAGTTATAGCTAGAATTTTATACAGAAATTGCCCTGTCATAGTCTATCAGAAAGTCACCTCAGCAGATCTAGTAGAGTTAGAAATGGTAGACTTTGATGTCATTCTAGGCATGGATTGGTTACACTCATGTTATTCCTCTGTCGATTGTAGAACTAGGATTGTTCACTTTCCAAACGAACCAATCTTAGAATGAAAGGGTAGTAGCTTAGTGCCTATAGGTCGATTTATTTCTTACTTTATGGCCAAAAAGATGATCTCAAAGGGTTATCTCTATCATCTAGTTCGTGTTAAGGATTCTAGCCTTGAAACCCCAACTCTTGAGTCAATTTCAATAGTCTGTGAATTTCCAGAAGTGTTTCAAGAAGATCTTCCCGAAGTCCAACCTGAAAGGGAAATCAACTTGGAATTGATCTTCGTCTAGATACCCAGCCTATTTCTATTCCTCCTTACAGAATGGCTCCAGCAGAGCTTATGGAATTGAAAGAGCAATAGAAAGACCTTCCAGATAAGGGCTTCATCAAACCTAGTATTTCACCATGGGGTGCACCACTATTGTTCGTAAGGAAGGGAGATGGTTCTCTCAGACTGTGGATTGACTATAGACAGTTAAAACAGGTCACAATCAAGAATAAGTATCATATCCCCAGGATTGATGACTTGTTTGACCAACTTGAGGGTGCTAGCCATTTCTCAAAGATAGACCTCAGATTTGGTTATCATCAGCTTAGATTCAAAGATAGTGACATTCAGAAAACAACCTTCTAAACTCAGTATGGTCATTATGAATTTGTAGTTATGTCGTTTGGACTAAATAATGCTCCTAAAACTTTCATGGATTTGATGAACAGAGTCTTCAAACAGTAGTTGGACGTGTTCGTTATCGTCTTTATTGATGATATCCTCATTTACTCTAAGAGTGAGGAAGAACATCCAAGTCATTTCAAAGTCGTTCTGTATACTCTCAAGGATCACTAGTTATTCGCTATGTTTAGTAAATACGAGTTCTGGTTGCAATCCGTTTCTTTTCTTGGTCATATTTCATCTAGCGAAAGGATCCGAGTGGATTCACAGAAGATAAAAGCAGTGAAACAGTGGCCCAGACCTACCTCTGCTAGAGATATCAGAAGTTTCTTAGGTCTAGAACGTTATTACTGAAGGTTTGTGGAAGGATTTTCATCCATAGCCTCACCATTGACTAGGTTGACTCAGAATATGGTCAAATTCCAATGTTCAAATGATTGTGAGAAAAGCTTTGAAGAATTTAAAACTAGATTGACTACAGCTCCTGTCTTGACTCTACCAGAGAGTTCAGATGGTTATGTGATCTATTGTGATGCATCCAGAGTTGGCGTAGGTTATGTGTTGATGCAGCGAGGTAAGGTGATAGCCTATGACTCTAGACAACTTAAGGTTCATGAGAAGAACTATCCAACTCATGACCTCGAGCTTGCAGCAGTGGTGTTTTCACTAAAGATCTGGAGACACTACGTGTATGGTGTTCACGTAGATGTGTTCACTGACCATAAGAGCCTTCAATATGTGTTATCTCAGAAGGTGTTGAATCTTTGTCATAGGAGATGCATTGAGTTCCTTAAGAATTATGATATGAGTGTGCATTACCATCCTGGTAAGGCGAATATAGTAGCAGATTCTCTTAGTAGATTATATATGGGTAGTGTAGCCCATGTTGAGGAAGAAAGGAAGGAGATACTGAAGGATGTTCACAGGCTTGCTCGCTTGGGAGTTCGCCTTATGAGCATATCAGACAGCGGTGTAATAGTTCAGAATGGGGCAGAACCTTCTTTGGTAGTGGATGTTAAGGAAAAGCAAGACAGTGACCCAATCTTGCTTGAACTTAAGGGTGCAGTCCATAATCAGAGAGTCGAGGTTTTCTCCTAAGGGGGAGATGGTGTACTTCGTTACCAGGGTAGATTGTGTGTTCCCGATGTGGGCGAGTTCAGACAGCATATTCTTGTAGAAGTCCATAACTCTCGGTATTTTATTCATCCAGGTGCCTCTAAGATATACCGCAATCTTCTTAAAGTGTATTGGTGGAATGGCATGAAGAGGGATATAGCCGACTATCTGAGTAAGTGCCCTAATTGCCAACAAGTCAAGGTAGAACATCAGAAACCAAGGGGTATGACTCAAGAGATTGATATTCCTACTTGGAAGTGGGATGTGATCAATATCGACTTCATAATAGGATTACCACGTACTCTCAGACAGCATTTCTCCATTTTGGGTAATAGTTAATAGGATGACTAAGTCCTCTCTCTTTTTAGAAGTCAAGACTAAACATTCGGTGGAGGACTATGCCGTGATTTACATCAAAGAAATTGTGAGGTTTTATGGGGTTCCTTTGTCTATCATCTCATATAGAGGTCCTCATTAAAATGAGTTTATCTGTCATTTCTGGAAGTCATTTCAAAAAGTTCATGGTACTCAAGTTAACCTTATTACAACATTTCATCCGCAGATGAATGGGCAGTAAGAGGCGTACCATTCAGAACTTAGAGGATATGTTGAGAGATTCTGTGATCGATTTAAAAGGTAGTTGGGATGATCACCTTCGTCTTATTGAGTTTGCCTAAAATAATAGCTACCATTCCAGCATTCAGAAGGCCCCTTATGAGGCTTTATATGGTCGTAGATGTAGATCTCCTTTTTATTGGTTTGAAGTAGGTGAAGCAGATTTAATAGGGCCAAACTCAGTCCTTTATGCTAAAGATAAAGTGCAACTCATTAGGGATAGACTTAAGACAACCCAAAGTCGTCAGAAATCTTATGCAGATGTAAGGAGAAGGGAACTAGAGTTCCAAGTTGATGATTGGGTTTTTCTGAAAATCTCGCATATGAAAAGGGTGATGATATTTGGAAAGAAATGAAAACTCAGTCTTAGATATGTAGGCCTTACAAGATCTTGAAAAGGGTTGGCAAGGTGGCATATGAGGTAGAATGACCCATTTACATCTCTAACTTCTTGATTGATACTCAATTAAAGGTTACGGTATGGGTAACGGTTGATACCTCTTATTTAATGCCTTTCAACATCTTGTTTGAACCTTCAAATTTTTTAAGTTAATGCGAGAGCATATCCTTATACCTTCCTCCTTCCGAATCCTTCTCACCATCTTTCCAATTAGAATTAAAGCCTCTCAATTCAAGATCTTTATATTTCCAGCCTTCATCTCTACACCAATCTTTATTCCCACTTTGTCTAGGGTAGTTTGACCGATATTCCCCGCCTTGATTGGCTGGAAAATTCACCTCCTCATTATACATAGCTTCAAACTTCATTTCCTCAAGACTAGTGCTCCTGAACCCCATGACAATGACACTATAGGCACAAACCCCCATGTATTTCATTGAAATAATATAAAGTTGTTTCATAATCTTAGCCATGTTTTGTACTCTCTCTTTTTCCTTCTTTCAATTTGCTACTTCAATAACTTAAATGTCATAGAAGATATCCGGTCCTCGCGAGTGTACCATGCCCTATTGATCATTGTCGTACCATCAATTAGTTGAGCTTCTATTGCATAACATTGTAGTATTAGGCCTCTGGGTGAGAGGTTGTCAGTGACACCTTTTTTACCGAATCCAAACTACGGTAAAGATACTGAAGGAGCATATTATCTGGCAACCCATGGGTTGGTCGTCGTAGGACCATCTTTTTGAATTGTAGCCAAGTTTCGTGCAGAGGATCTTAATTCAAGCACTTAAAAGATTTGAATTCTATCCCAAGTAGCCATTGTCTTTGAGGGAGGAAAAAATCGCACACTAAATGTAGTAACCAGCTCTTCACATGAAGTGATTAATGGGGTAATTCAGTTANAATTCAGTTAACCACTTACAAAATTCCCCAATCATGGAAAATGGGAAGAATCTCATTCTGAATAACTCATGAGAGATGTTTTTGAAAGAGAATGACCTACAAACATTTACAAAGTTTTGATGATTCTCATTGGGATCCTCATGAGTCAATCTGCTTAAGAGTAATTTTAGTTTCAGGAGCTATAACATAGTGCTTGTGGAACACTACATTACCCTAGGCTTGTGTAAGAAGATGGCTCCAACACTGTAACATCTTGTAAATTGAAATAGCTAGGAAGAAGATTATAAGTTGAACTAGTTACCTTCTGAAAGAATTATAATCTGGAAATTTTCTTAAGCTAGGAATTTTTTTTTATCAAAAGTAAACTGCCATAACTCCTACCTCGGGATGAGTTAGGTGTAGTTCCATATATAGTTGGAAATCCCTTGGAACAATCTTTCCGATGCCAATGCATTTGCGCGATTTCGATATAAAGTTGGGTTATCAGATTAAGGAAATGCCCAAATCCGTTATTTTAAAGGGTGTTTTGGTCTTTTCCTTACCCAACCTAATTAATTTGTTTTCAGTAGTATTCTTAGGGTCTAAATGTATAGGATTCTATTTACACTTTTACCAAAAGATTTAGGATTTTGAGAAGGGAAAAAAGAGGATAAAACAGGAGACAAGATAAGAGAAAGCAAGAATGTTCAAGATCATCGAATTCGGCTTTTGGATTTCTTAGAAGGTGATTTCTATAAGGTATGTGACATATTTTAGTGTTGGTTCAGTTCACCCACACACTAAACTTGTTTCTACTCATTTATCTTCGAGTTTGTTGGAAGACAAAACGTGAAGTTCTTGAGGAATATTGTTGAATTCTTGGTTGTTATAATGTTGGATGCCTAGTGTTGATTTGATTCGTGTTTCCGGGATGTTTTTCGAGTTAAATGTGTTGGGTATTGAGGATACTAATGATCCTAAGTGTTTGGTGAAAGAACCATGGATGTTTAGAGGGTTTAGAGATGAAAAACAAAGGATAAATGTTGAGAACGCCCTGTCGTAGGACCTTGGGGCACCGCGTCTCCCATAGGACCACAGGAAAATATATATATATGTAGGACCTTCGAGGGGCGCGCCAACCAAAGCGCCCAGTTTGACCTCTGATGTTTGGGGCCCACGCCTTACGCCTTTCAAAGCACCAAGGACATCAATTCACCCCATCTTTTCGAGCTAGTTTCTCAGTGATGTACCTACGTCTCCTAGTTTATTCTAACACTCTAAGCTATATCTAACCATCATGAAATAACCCATGAACATGAGACCATGAATCTTGAATCTATAATCAAGTTCAATGAAAGTTTAGATCACAGTCAATGAAGTTAAGAGTCACGTCCAAAAAGTAAGAAGTAAGTCAAAGTATGTTCTTAAAGTATTCAAGAGTCTTTAACAAAAGTTCTAACTTTGTTATATGGCTCAAGTTGCAAGATAAGCAAAGAGTAAAGAGTGAGTTCATTTCTCAAAAAAGTTATAAGGAACTAAGTTTTCTCGAAGAGTTGTTTTAAGACTCATGTTTCAAGCTAAGTAAAGACTAAAGATTTGAGTTCATTTCTCAATAATTTATAAGGGAACTAAATATTCCTTAAAAGTTGTTTTAAGACTCAAATTTCAAGCTAAGTAAATAGTTTAGAGTTGAGTTCATTTCTCAAAATTTAAAAGTTATCTAAGTATTCCCTAAGAGTTTATAAATGCTTTACACATTTCAGATAAGAGGAAACAAAAATTTCCCAAAAGTGTTTGAGTAAGAAAAGGGAACATTGATTCCAAATGAGCTATTAAAGCTAGGTGTTGAGCAATTATCTAAACCCAAAGAATTATGTTGTTTTAATAACACATGAGCTAGGTACATTGTTGGGAGTATTATCGAGCACCGATATGCGGATCCGAGTTCATAGTAACTCAAGTTTCCATAAACCAAGTAGTGATCATTGGTATAAATGGGTCTTACTTTATATATGATCACATAAATTAAGCTAGTGGATCCACTAAGTGAGTTAGCTTCCTATACAAAATGCAAGATATATGATGGTCATTGGCAGCGTGAGGTAAAGTGTTGTATCATCGCTATAGCTCTTAAGTGATAGTTGTCGGTAAGAGAAGCTCCCACAGTAGTAATTGCATTGTTCTTCAATGGATTATGCTTATTATGAATGGCGTCTGAGACTTCATTTATGCTTTGCACAAGTAGATTTTGATACGAAGCATGGTATGTTTTTATGATATTATGATTATGAGTTGACATTAGGTTTTATATTGTTTTCCTTTTCTTTATATTCCACCTTTTTTAAATTGTTGTATAATGAAATGAGTTAGTTATATTTATTTATGTTATTCATGATATGGGTAGAGCTAAGGTAAGGGTTCCTTCTTACTCTCTTCTATCGTATGTTTTTTTAGAATTCTAACTCGAATACTCATACATGCAATGTATTGATGCCAGTTGCCAATGAATCATATTACGATGCAGACGCAGGTATATAGAATCAGCATCGGGCATACCATTGATCCAGTGAGAAGCTTTGAGTCAGTTGGTTAGCCTCTTTTCATCTCGAAGGACATTTTTATTATTATTTTGCATAGATTTTAGTTGTTAGGATGATTGTGGGTCCTGTCCTAACATCCATATTTATGATAGAGGCTTTATAGACACATAGTATAAGTTATTTTGTCTTAATCATTTCAGTTGTATATTTAAGACTTAAGTTTCCGTTTTGGCTAAGTGATTACTTTAAAGTTATTTTCCTTCAGTTATTCCTTTTGTGTGTAAGTCTCCCACTTAGTAAAGAAATCGAGGCCATGGATTCACTTGGGGCCAACAATGGTCTTCGAGTGCAAGTCTCGCCAAGTGTGTAGGCTCGGGGCGTGAAAAATACCTCCCATGATATGATGCTCATTGACATTTGGTTCTCTGACATCGTTGAGGTTACCGATTTCATCTTGTTGGACCACGTAGCTACCATACTACCATTTACACTCATAGTCCCTGCTTACAACACAAACACTTAAAACAGAATTGAAAATTAAGTAGACTACCACTAATAAGAACAAAAATTCTACTGAAATACATTTTCAGGTAAAACCACTCCCCGACAGCGGTGCCATATTGATGCTTATTGTTGAAAATGACACTAACTTATGGTATGAGTGTCTACAATCGTCGATTGTTTGATAACCCAACCAAGGGTTGAGGTCGTATCCCAAGGGAGTTGTTTTGAGAAAATAGAATTAAATTAAAATTTCGTTCTAATTAGTCATAGCAAAAGAGATTAATAAAAAAAGTTGTAAATTAAAGGGGTGACAACAAAGTGTCAAATATCGATGGCGGTTTTTGTTACAAGTATAATAAAAATGATAAAAATATAGAAGAAAATCAAGTATGAAAAAAAGTTCTTGGGGTGTGACGGCCATACAAGTTCAGATAAATAGTTGGTTACATACTTCGAATAGGAAATTTGCAAGATAACAATGACTAACATAAACTTTAAATGGAAATAAGTTCCTCATAGGAAACTTAGCCCGTTTCAAATGTGTTCCTCTCGAACACTATTTTCCGCATGAAGGCCAGCCTACACCTTACCCCATTCACTCTCTCGGGCTGAGTGTTAGCATATGGGACTAGGGTCACCTCTCGGGCTGAATCACAAGTCGACCCACTCCTTAGGCCATTTGTCTAGTAATTTGGGTTTTGCGATCTCCCTCTCGGACAGGCCAAAAACACATGGGTGAGTTTATATTTTCAACTACAAATCAATTAAATTAAACCAAAATCACTAGGTGAAATAACCATTAAAGTACATCTAACCTCTTCAAAAACTAGACCCAACAATAATATCAACACATATTTTCTGAATCACACCCCAAGAATGGGTTGTTTATCCACACATCAAGCAATAAAAAATTACACCTAAAATCATAATCAAATCAAATGGGTATAAGAATAAACCTTAATATGAGCAGAGGAAGATTAATAGTGAAGGCCCACTTCCAACTTGGGGAAGATTAAACCCTTCTTTTTTCATGTCTCCCACAAAACCCTCTCCAAACATGAGAGATTATACAAAGAAAAATATTCTTAAGTCTCAAAACTATAAAAAAATGTTCTGATCTCAAAAAATAAAAACTACAAGTAGTACTTATAACTTTCAAATTAAGTTCTTCGGCGGACCACTCAGCGAGGTTAGTTGCAAAAATAGAATTACTAGGTGGAACACCCCTATTGTAGTTCATGGTTGTTTGGGCTTGCCTTCAGCATCTTCATGTTCTCGACCATTGGATGGTGTGCTTCGCGAACCTGTTTGGCGATGTGCCGACTGCTCTTTTCGTTGCCTTTTGATCCACTTTCTTCAAGGATTCGCACGTTTGAAAAAAAAGGGCGTACATCCACTAGCGACTTGCCAAGTGTGCTCGGCGATGCTCACCAGACTATAGTTTCTATGTTCTTTTCAGCCTTTTTGCTCCTTTTTGTGTTTAACTATTCATGCTTGCATTAAAACTTCAAATACCTGAAAGTTATTAGTTTTCATTAGATATTGTGGATAAATAAGTATTAGAGAACACCATTTATATTAAAATAAATCCCTAAAAAATCCAATTCGACGACGCATCAACTTACATTCTTCAAATGGTAAAACTTCAAAATTTTCTCTTGAAGAAATAATAATTAGAAAAATGACTCATAAATATTATAAAAAATGTCTGATTTATCTTGAGAAAAGAATAATCTACTAATGGATATTATATATCAAGCACATAAAAATAATAATGTTTCATTGCTGAAATAAATAAAAGGTATACCACAGTTTGTCTGTTGAAGAGATAAAACAATTAAGCATATACATTTTATTTGTTTCTAAAATTTACTGCAATATATGTACCTATGGTAAATAGAAATAACTAGAACAACTTTAGTAAAGTAAAATTTTAAGGTGGGAGGAATAAATCTTGTTGAGTGCTTTCTATTGTATGTTCTATTAATTTCCTTGAAGGAAATAACAATTAATTATCTTTACTAAAGGAAGTGAAAATAATGTCAAAATTATCACATTGATTAAAAGAACTTTTAAGTGTTAATCACCAATGATAACGGAATTCCAAAGATGTGCACATTAAGTATTCAAAATATATTGAAGAACTATTGGATTTTTCAAAATTCTTTTATATTGTTTGTTCTCATGAAAACTATAAACATCAACATGTTCACCAATCGTGTTATCTTACATAGATTAATTTATATAAGATAGTGATATATGTGTTATCTATATACATGTAGTTGGCCATTCATAGAGATGAACTATGGAGTTAAGAAAGAATTCATTGTTGAGAGTTATGTTACTCACCTTGTAATCTCCTCTTTCATTTTTCCTTTCCAGACCGCTATATTTTTAAGAAATCATTATATATATATATATATATATATATATATA
>NC_028637.1:18429972-18477815 GCF_001406875.1 Solanum pennellii | reverse complement strand
TATATATATATATATATATATATATGTATGTATGTATGTATGTATGTATCAATTTATGTATGTATGTATGTATATGTATGTATATGTATGTATGTATGTATGGATGGATGTATGTATATGTATGTATGTATGTATGGATGGATGTATGTATATGTATGTATATGTATGTATGTATCACATACCATTAGATTAAAAAAGTAGTGTCATCATATTTAACTTTGTTAGTTGAAAATAAGAGAAATAATAGTAAAAAAACACCATTAATAATCTATAAGTAATTACAAGTAAACTTATCATGAAGATGCTTTTTTTTTTGGCCAAAAAGTCAGGAATGTTACTTTTCTTATGTGATTAAAATTATTCTTTATATAGATGGACTACAAATATGAATAATTTTTTTTAACGAAAATTATTGTCATTATAATATATGATAATTTTCACCTTTTCAGTTATTAGCGCTTTCTTTTTTCCCAACAAAAGAAAATGTAGCATGACAACCATGAGCGTGATAAAAATATTCTCTAGTAGTTGTGGTGATGATGAAACTCTGAAAGTTTTTCAATTGAAAACTCACCTCTGAAAAAAGAGAAGATTGAGTAAGAATATGAAGAACTACCTCATTGATACAATCAATTAGGTGCCAAACGCTCTTATTGTTCGAATTCTTTCTCGATTAACCATAAAATTGGAAATACTTCTGGACTTCTATTGTCCGTTAAGGAAATGAATTTGTGTACCATCAAGCCATGTGAAGGACAATACTCCTTGTCGTCTTAAACAATGTTGTTAACAGAATAGTATTTTCAATTGTTAGACAGAAAAGTCGTTCTGAAGGCATCTAATTATGGAAAATCGAGAAAGAATTTAAACAATAAGAGCATTAGACAGCTGACTGATTCTATTAATGAGGCTAGTTTCTTCATATTCTGTCTCAATCTTCTCTTTTTTCTAAGGGGTGTTTTCAATAAGAGAATCTTTCAGAGTTTCCATCATCACAACAACTACTAGGCAATTGGTCTTTCTCACTCATGGTTGTCATGCTACTTTTTCTTTTGTTGAGAAACAACAAAGCAATAATAACTAAAAAGGAGAAAATTATCATACCTCAATACTGAGAATTATTGTTTCACATAATGAATTATCCATATTTCTATTCCATCTATAGAAAGAATAATGCTAATCATATTTCTAGACCTTCTGGGAAAAAAAAAGAATCTTCATGATAAGTTTACTTGTAATTAGTTATAGATAATTAATGGTGGTTCTTTTTTGTTTATTATTTCTTTAGTTCTAAATTATTAACGTTATATCAAATGAAACTATTTTTTAATGTGTGTGTGTGTGTATCTGATGTTATTATTAAAAATATAGGGGTCCGAAGAGGGAACATGATAGAGGATATTACAAGGTGAGGAACATCAATATGATAGAGGAGATCACGAGGTGAGGAACATTACTCTCACCAATGTAATAATGTCGTTTGACATCATTGTTTTCAGATAAAGACAATTCATTTCACTAAAGCTGATTTATATACAAGCTAGATAGTTTGACATTGAATATCTTTGATAAATAGTTGAATCACTGCTTATGAGGATAAAATTAAGAGTTTATATATGATGAGATATAGTATAGAATAACATGTTATGCATATGAACAACAATTATGTCATATTTGGCATCCTATAAATTAAATTGGGGACGGGTACATAATATTTTCCACCTAAAATCTTTTAATGTGCGATACATAAGTTGATTTGATAAACATTGGAGTGGCCTAAGTTGTGGGAAGCGAGACTAGATCATTTGGACACGTGAAGAGGGGTGAATAGAAAAACTAGTGAGGAGGTGTGAGAGGTTTGTTCTAGAGGGTATGGGGATACTCATTCAAAAGATAATTCTAGTCTATTTCTAGAAGCATTTGTTAACCCAAAATTAATCTCATATTTAAGTTTCAAATGCTCCTTCTAAATGTCCCGAAAGTACATAGTATACGGCGTGAATAAACCATGGTAAATCAGTTTGTTCCGATTGCAATAATCAATGCAATGGGGAAAAAGTATATATTAATAATAAATAGGAAATATGCTGTTAAAAAGATAATAACTTGTGAAACCTCATGCAAGCTTCACGTACCTCATTACTATGATAATTATTCAAAATATAATTCATGTCAAATGCTACACAAATTTTCTGATCCAAAGTTAACTCATATTTCAGTTGCAAATTCTCATATTAAATGTTCCGGAAGGACAGTCTATGACATGCACAAAGAATGATAAAACAATCGATTCCGAATGCAATAATCCTTAGGAAGGGAAAAATGAAAATGATCATAATAATGAGACAATGTGTTGTAAAGTATCATACTTAGGTCTCCTTTGTTTGTATTTAATGTTGGTCTAAGTGCTTGAACCTAATGTTATTAACTGCATATGTTTGTAATAAAATTGAAGCATTTTTTTATCTGAATAGATCTTAGTAATTGAGATCCTATTACGAGGAATTTTTTTGTGTGTGTATATTCATCCCTACTCCATTCACAATAAACAAACACCACCACAACCATTACGCCAACCACCATTGCAATCGCAGACCACATCATTAAAATTGTATCCACCCCCACGCCTACGACAAGCATTGTTGTTAATTCGTACTACCAATCACCTCTATCATCATAACTACCACCAACACATTATCAACCACTACATGCTCTTCAACCCTCACCATAAACACGGGTAACTACTAACATCAACTAATTTCTACAAACACAACCACCTCTACCTCCACAATTACTAACAACTAACACTAACTATTACCCCACCACTAATCAAAAACCATTTTCACAATCACTAGCAAACCTATTTATTTTATTTCATTATCAAATAGTGTTTTTATTTTGTTAATTTAAATTTTTTAATATTAAATACTTTTCTATTTGAATTTCATATTTATTATTTATTCAATGTTCGGAGCTAAAGAAAATATTGATTATTCAAATGTGCATTCTTATTGAGATATCTTAATCTTGATAATAACAAATAATGCTTTATGAATCCTCAAGCTATAGACTAGTAATTATTTCAGAAAAAAGGATGAAAAAAAATTGCTAGTTGGAGAGTCAAAACAACAAAATTTAAATCAGTGACTTTGTGTATTTATGCTAGCTAGTAAACTAAGCAATTAAAAGAATCCTATTTGTATCATTATCAAAATATGAATGAATGATATAATACTATTTTTCTCTTCTATTTTTAATAGGGAAAAGGATTTCAAGAAACAATTAAATGGACAGGCATAATAAAAAATATAAAAATACTTAGTTTCCCAAATTTTGACATTCTCTTTTTGTCCGACTCCAACACATAGTTTTGCTCCTTTCTATATACCACCTCATTTACGACATCCTTCTTTGACATGTCCAAATTCTCCTCCTGTGTTGCTTCCTCGTTAGTATCCTCCGGGCCAAAAGTAGTTTCATTGATATAGGTTCCATTGTCATATATTAGGTTCAAATATATGTTTGAAAAGGGTGTTTTAGTGTCGCGACCCGAGTCTACACCATTGAAGTCACCATCACTCGAAGACCATTGATAGTCCCCAAGTGAACTCTCATCCTGGATGACTATAAGCGGAAGACTTACTTACATATCCAGATCTTAAAAACTGAATAAAAAATCAGAAACTAAAATACAAAGCTTTAAGTCAAATGAAAACTTTGAATAAAAATAGATTATTCAACTCAATATATAATATGTAACTTATGTGGATAATATATTTAATAAAATAAATAGATAATACAGACTTCTAAACTATATAAACTATCTGTGAAGCCTCTAAATGATAAGGGTGGAAGTTGGGACAAGACCCATGACATCTTGACTAAACTGAGAAGTAAATGAAATTCTCTTAAAGCAAGGAGGCTCATCATATCTAACTTGAATTCTTGGAAGTATCAGTAAAACTCCTGAATACCTATGTCTGCATCATGAGAAATTGCAGGACAAATGGCTTAGTACGTGGAATGTACAATCATGTTACAACAATTCTTAAGAATAACATAATCTTTAAATTTATAGAAATGGAAACATACACCTCTTTTCAAACATACTTAACTCAAAAAAATACTCAGGATTACTTAAAACTACTCAACATACTCAACTTAGAAGTACTCAAGGATAGGATACTCAACCTAGAGATTAGATACTCAACGCAGAAGGTTAGATACTCAACTTCAAAGATATGATACTCGAATCAATGAGGCATAAATCAACTCAAGATACAACTTAGGAACTCAACTCCTCAAACTGAAATGTTCTTATTTCAATATAAAATAGTTTAAAACAAGTGCAATATAAAGAAAAACTATTTAAAAATATGATGTGAACTTTATGTGGATAACAATGATACAACATAACTCTAAAATATATATGAAAATACAATAACTGATGTATATAAATAAATAATAACTTCTCTGTCTAACAAAGAACCATCACATAAGAGCAATAGTGATGATACAACGATCTACCTCACGCTGCTAGTGCATCATATATCCAAAAAAAGTGTAGAGCCTGAACTAGATAATGACCCACTAGTGTACTGTGAAAAGAATTCATATAAAAAGTATGACCCTTTTCTATCCATGATAGCTACATGGTTTTATGGAGATGTGAGTTCTGCGAAATCATGCTCGTCCCCAATTCTTGCTCAATACTACTCCTAAAATATACTGGCTCTTATGTTTTTCAAACATATTAGTGTTCAAAAAACATAGCTCAAGGGTTATCTTTGAAATCTTAGTTTCCCTTCTTGCTTCATTTTATAAAGCTATTACTCATTTTTGAAATTTAGCCGAAGACTCTTTAAAAATCAAAGTTTCGTTACTTTTTTAAGTGTAAAATCATTTTAAATGTCTTTGAGGAAACTTAGTCCTCATATACTTTTTAAGGAAGGCACTTCAAATTTAATATATACTCTTTACTTAGCTTGAAACTTAAGCCTTGAAACATAGATAAAACGTTTATGAAAGACTTTTGAAATGCTTAAGAAACTTTACTTTGACTTGCTACTTAAATTCTAGATGTAAATCTTAAATTCTTTGAATTTGATCTTAAATATATTCAAGGTTCATGATATCATATTTATCTCAACTCAAGGACTTGAGGACACTTCTTAACTCAAGAGTTTTCAACTTTTAGAGTTCATGCGGAATTATGGGCATGCACTACTCATCTTAATGACTTCATGGGTAATTTGTAATAGTGTAATAATTAAGAATATAAACTCAAAAAGAATGAAAAACTCAATATTCAAGACTGAAAACTTTAACATACTACTCCTCTCAATGATACTAAATATATGGAATTCATGCAAAAGTTATGGGCATGAAAAACTGGACTCGAAGATCAAAGTAATTAGATGGAACTCATGTGTAAAAATCTTCTCATTCCTTACTTAACATACTTTATCAAAACTTAGTTCAAATCAATAGTTTACACCAAATGATTTACAACTGAACTTAAAAGGATTTTTTTAACTCTTCTCTTAACTTTCTCTTGAATGTGAACTATGAATTCAAGTGTTTTATTTCATGACATGGAAAATCTTATTATGTCAATCTAGACTCATGAATTCATTTTGTGCATTCTCAAACTCACTTGCTCGAGTCTTGAAACAAGTTACTAGAAGTTGTGGAAGACTCCACAAAAGGACTCAAAGGGGCTTTCTTAGAATGTTGGAAATAATTATCAACCTTAACCCTCAACTCTATCTTGAATTTGAGTTATGAATTCAAGGTTATGATCATCTTATGAATAATTTTTGTGTTTCAAAGAAGCTTTCAGTAGTTAGAATAAAAAAGAAGTGAAGGTGCACTTTAAACGTACTAAAATGGATCAATCAATGGAAACTGAATGGGGAAGGTAATCCTGGTGCTATGGGTGGAGTGGGAAGACAGCCCCTAAACCCATATATATAAAACTTCAAGGAGTAAATTATATATGAAAAATTAAAATAAAATAAAATATCAGGGAACTACACAAATTTTCATTTATGCGTAGACATGTATGGTTGCAAATGATTTTCCATTTTATCAAATTATGACTAATCATTAGGCATGATAATTAATATTGACACGCCCGGAGCTACCCCCGAGACGTGAACACTAACCCTAGGACCAGAAGTGATCCCAAGCTAACCCTGCTGGCATGATCATGAGCATACTAAAGATAATAAACTGTTGCGGAAGCTAAATCATACTTAAAATGAAAAGTATTCTATAACTGAGATATTTGAAAACAATAAGTTTAATACAAAAGAAATATTAACTCAATACTAAGCTGAATCTAACTATGTCTGAAAATAGCCTCTAAACTAGACTAGAAATACTTGGACAAGCCCAAGCTAAATCTAGCAAAAACTGAAACTACATGACTAGAGACTGAAATGAAACTCATGACTATTGTCCTCGGAGAATGAGGACTCACCACTGAATCTGCTGAACTGGAGATCTGGAAATCAATATATGCATGATCTAGATGTACAGAACTTGAACCTACATCACGAGAAGATGTAGCGCACGTATGCGTCAGTACTTGAAAGGTACTGAACATGTAGGATAGAGTAAAGCTGAAATAAAACATAACTGAACAAGCACAAAAACAAGTACAATAATCTGAACGTGATGTGCTGATTTTTGAGCTAACTGGATGCAATTACCAATTTATAACATGCTGAAACTGAATACTGAATATACTGATAAATGGTCAATGCTGAGAGTCTGAATGAACTGTGGGAGCCACTAATAACCGATAATAAAACAACATGAGCTAAATGTGGATTCCGATGTATACGCCCCATCCAGAGGACCCAATATACCCTGCCAAAGGTATAAAGGCATGCAGGCGTGATCACTAAACTGATTGCCCACAGAGGGGACTTACAACCTACTGGGCTAGTAGTTCTGGGACTATTGGGTACGCTAAACCCTATTCCAAATCGGTAGTATGCTACTCCAAATTAATTCTGTAAATTAACTGATTATATCTAAATTTCTGTAAATACTGGATAGCTCGAAATTGAACATGCAAACTGAGAATGCAACAATTAATCTGGTAATAATGCATTTATAACTAAGGCATGTATATCTGCAGTGTCTGAAATATATGACCTAGCATGTGTAATTCAAGAACTAAAGAAATACAAAGCTAGGGTTCTTAAACTCATGCAATAAACTGAATAATAACATGATAATCTGATTTGAAACATATAACTAACAAATTCATGAAGTTCTAACAAAGTTCTAGAAACCTTATGTTTAATCATGATAAGAGAATCAAGAATCTGCCTGAAAAATAGGGACCCAATGGGTGAAAGGAACCCACTAGTGAAATCCCACATACCTGGTGATGAAATCCACGGAAAAATACATTTAAGTTTCGAAGCTAGACCTGCTGGAGCTTGTGGCGTTCTTGAACTAGGGTTCTTTAGCTTTTTTCTCCACTCTTGCTTCTAATTTTCTATGTTTTAATTTAATTATTTGACTTGGATATGTTTTAATTATGTTTCTAGGATTAAACTGACTAAAATCTAATTATTTATTGTCAAAACGACGTAACTTAGGGTTTAAACGGTGTGAAAGGTCAAAAAGGCCCCTGGGAAGGTTGCTGTCGGGCCTCACGACGGCCAGGACCGACAGTCTGTCGTGCGCTCGACGCCCCATCGTTGGGTCTGTCCTGAGGGCTTGTTCGATAAGACTTTACTAAAATGGGCATAACTTTTTACTCGAAGATCTGATTTTAGCAAGGTCGGTGAATATGGAAAGATAACTCAATTATATATATGTGGTTAGGTCATGGGAGACCTAATTCATATTGTGCTAAGAGTGATGATCATTTTAAGTTGACCAAACAATATTTCCCTTTAACTGGCTTTAAATTTTCCACGTACGGACCGTAGGTCAACCTACAAACCATACAGATCATCCATAGCTCTTGCCATAGAGTGGTTGAAGGGAGTCTTCATCGACGGTCACGAACTATGGACCGTAAGTCCGTCCGTCATCCAAGACTTAACCAATTTTTCTAGGCTGAAATTTTTGAGAGTTTTTGATCCCATCGACGGTTGTGCAGGACGGACCGTGGTTCAGGCTGCGGTCTGTCGATGCCACCGTTGCTAGCACCTGTAGATTTTTCTGAAAAACTTATTTTTGGTCTGTTTTTGGCTATGGGGTGTTACATTATCTCCCCCTTGGGAGCATTTTTCCTCGAATGAAGACTAAACAAGCTGAAATAGAGGGAGAGAGATGCAAACCCCACTACTAAACACTGAGAACTGAGTTCTGACTGAATTGAGTTCTGAGTACATGCAATTACGCAAAAAATGAAAGTACAAACTAAGGGAACATGATTCTGAAACTGAATTTACGCATGAATGACTGTTAAACTAAAGAGGAACTATTACCTCAAGCTGGAGTGGAATTGGAAGGAAAAAGGTAAGGATACTTAACTTTCATTGCTGCTTCTGCTTCCCAAGTAGCTCCCTCTACGGACTGACTCCTCCACAAAACCTTGACTGAAGCGACTTCTTTGTTTCTCAACTTTCTAACCTGACGGTCAAGAATCTCAACTGGTACATCCTCATAAGAAAGACTATCTTTCACCGCCACACTCTAATGGATTTATAGAGGCTGGGTCACGCACGCACTTCTTCAAGATTGAGATGTGGAAGACCGAATTCACTGCTACTAATTTTGCTGGCTACTCTAACTCATATGCCACCTTGCCAATCCTTTTCAAGATCTTGTAAGGGGCTACATATCTAGGACTGAGCTTCCCTTTCTTTCTAAATCTCATCACCCCTTTCATAGGTGAGACTTTAAGAAAACTCAATCGTCAACTTGGAACTCTAGTTCCCTTCTCCTTACATCTGCATATGATTTCTAACGACTTTGGGATGTCTTAAGTCTATCTCTAATGAGTTGCACTTTCTCCATAGCATAAAGGACTGAATCTGGCCATATCAAAGTTGTTTCACCTACTTCAAACCAACCAAAAGTAGATCTAAATCTACGCCTATATTAAGCCTTATAAGGGGCCATCTAAATGCTGGAATGGCAGCTATTGTTGTAGACAAACTCAACAAGAGGAAGGTGATCATCCCAACTACCTTTTAAATCGATCACCCAAGCTCTCAAGATATCCTCTAAGGTCTGAATGGTACATTCTGTCTGCCCATCCGTCTGTGGATGAAATGTTGTACTAAGGTTAACTTGAGTACCAAGACCTTTTTGAAATGACTTCCAGAAATAAGAGGTAAACTGAGTACCTCTATCTGAAATGATAGACAAAGAAACCCCATACAACCTAAAAATTTAAGTAAGGTTAAGCTTGGCATAGTCCTCTACCGAATATGTAGTCTTGACCACCAAAAAGCGAGAAGACTTAGTCATCCTATTAAGTATAACCCAAATTGAGTCATGCTGTCTGCGAGTACGAGGTAACCCTGTGATGAAATCCATATTGATCACATCCCACTTCCAAGTAGGAATATCAATCTCTTGAGTCATACCTCCTGGTTTATGATGTTCTACCTTGATTTGTTGGCAATTGGGTCACTTGCTCACAAAGTCTTCTACATCCCTCTTCATGCCATTCCACCAATCAACTTCCCACATATGGTACATCTTAGTGGCACGTGGATGAATAGAATACTGAAGTCATGAGCATCTGCAAGAATATGCTGCCTCAACTCTCCCACATCAAGAACACACAATCTACCTTTGTAGCAAAGTACACCATCTCCCCCTTTGGAGAAAACCTCCACTCTCTGATTGTTGACTGCACCCTTTAGTTCAAGCTAGATCGGTTCACTCTTTAGCTATTCCTTAACCTCCACTACCAAAGACGATTCTGCCAAATTCTGAACTGTTACACCGCTATCTGATATGCTCATAAGCCGAACTCCCAAACGAGCAAGACTGTGACCATCCTTCACTAGCTCCTTTCTTTTTTCCTCAACATGGGGTACAATACCCATAGATAATCTACTAAGAGCATCGGCCACTACATTCGCCTTTCAAGGATGATGATGCACACTCATATCATAATCCCTAAGGAATTCAAGTCATCTCCTCTGGCGAAGATTTAAATCTTTCTGGGTGAACACATACTGAAGGCTATTATGATCGGTCAACACATCTACATGAAAACCATACAAGTAGTGTCTTCATATATTGAGTGCAAACACCACTCCTGTAAGCTCGAGGTCATGAGTTTGATAGTTATTCTCATGCACCTTAAGCTTTCTATAGACATAAGATATAACCTTATCTCTTTGAATCAACACACAACCAAGGACAACTCTGGATGCATCGCAATAGATCATATAACCATCGGAACCCTCTGGTAGAGTCAAGACAGGAGGTGTAGTCAATTTAGTTTTCAATTCTGCGAAGCTTTTCTCACAATCATCTGACCATTGGAACTTGACCATCTTCTGAGTCAACCTAGTCAATGGTGAGGCTATGGATGAAAATCCTTCAACGAACCTTCTGTAATAACCTGCTAGACCTAAGAAATTTCTGATATCTGTAGCAAAGGTAGGCATGGGACATTGTTTCACTACTTCTATCTTTTGTGAATCTACGCGGATCCCTTCTCTAGATACAATGTGAACAAGGAAAGCAATGGATTGCAACCAAAACTCACATTTACTAAAATTAGTGAATAACTGGAGATCTTTGAAGTCTGCAGAACAACTCTCAAATGACTTGCATGTTTTTCCTCACTCCTTGAGTAAATGAGGATATCATCAACTAATAGGATAACGAACAAGTCTATGTACTGTTTGAACACTCTGTTCATCAAATCCATGAAAGCTGCAGGAGCATTTGTTAGTCCAAACGACATAACTACAAATTCACAATGACCATACCAATTTCTGAAGGCTGTTTTTGGAATGTCACTATCTCTGACTCTAAGTTGATAATAACCCGATCTGAGGTCTATCTTTGAAAAATGACTAGCACCCTGAAGTTGGTCAAAAAAGTCATCAATACTAGGGATGGGATACTTATTCTTGATTGTGACCTTGTTTAACTGTCTATAGTCAATGCACATTCTGAGAGAACAATCTTTCTTTTTTACGAACAATGCTGGTGCACCCCAAGATGAAATACTGAGTCTGATGAAACCCTTATGTAGAAGGTCTTTAAACTACACTTGCAATTCCTTAAGCTCTGCTGGAGCCATTCTCTAAGGAGGAACAAAAATAGGCTGGGTATCTGGAAGGATATCAATTCCAAAGTCGATTTCCCTTTCGGGAGGAAGCCCGAGAAGATCTGAAATTCGCAGACTACTGGAACTGACTCATGAGATGGGGTTTCAAGGATAATATCCTTAACCCAAACTAGATGATAGAGATAACCCTTAGATATCATCTTTCTGGACATAAGGTAAGAAATAGATCGACCTATAGGCGCTAGGCTACTACCCTTCCATTCTAAGATTGGTTCGTCTGGAAACTGAAAACGAACAATTTTAGTTCTACAATCGGCTAAGGAATAACATGAGTGTAAACAATCCATTCCTAGAATGACATCGAAGTCTACCATATCTAACTCTACTAGATCTGCTGAGGTGACTTTGTGAGAGACTATGACAGGGCAATTTCTGTATACCAGTCTAACTATAACTGGGTCACCGACTGGAGTAGAGACTGAGAAGGGTTCTGAGAGAGCTTCTTGACTGACACTGAATTGGGATTCTATATAAGGAGTTACAAAAGAAAGAGTAGCCCCCGGATCTAACAATGCATAAACATCAAGGTCAAAGACTCGTAACGTACCTGTGACTACATCAGAAGAACCATCCTGATCCTGGCGAGCCTGAAGAGCATAAAGCATGTTTTAGCGTTGAACGCCACTTGTACCAGCTGAGTTACCCTGCTGAGTTGGGCGACTTGCTGGTGCTGCTTAATTTGTAGACTGAGCTCTACCATTACCACCTCCTTGACCTTTTCTAGAAAGACAGTCCCTCAACTTGTGACCAGACTCACCACATCCAAAACATCCTTTTTTTTCCTGCAAGACACACGCCCAGATGGTTCTTACCACACTTAGGGAAAGTGGGGTAAGTGTTGGTTCCTGAAACACTTCCCTGAGACTTAGAGCCTGGTGCTCTGCCCTTTTGGTCATACCTATTATTGGAGGATGGAACACTAGTTGATGAAGGGGCTCGAGTTGAAAACTTCTGCTAACCCTGCGAGCAATTTCCACCGGCCGATTTCTGCTGGGAATAGTCATAGTTCCCAGTCCTAGCCTTCTTATTTTACTTAGCCTGTTCCATAAACTCATAACCCTCAACCTGGTGAGCATGAGTCTTAAGCCTAGAGATGTTCATATCTCCTAGCAACATAGCATTTCTGCACTCTGTCTTCACCAAATCTGATACTCGATACAAGAACTTATTCATCGAGCCCTGGAGTCAGCAACCATATGAGGAGCATACCTGGAGAGTTGGTTAAACATCAGCCAATACTCTTGGACTGTCATGTTTCCCTGTCTGAAGTTCATGAATTCTTGGGCCTTTGTGTGTGTCAACTCTATTGGGAAAAACCTGTCGAGATAAGTCTCACTGAAGCACTCCCAAGTAATAGGAGTTGCATTTGCACCCCTATTCTTTTTTCACAGAGTGTACCAGATATGAGCCACATCTTTCAGCTAGTATGACGCCAACTCATCCCGATAATTCCAAGTAACCTGCATCACCTCAAAGATATTCTTGATTTCGTCCAAGAAATTCTGAGGATTTTCATTAGTCTGCGATCCTAAGAACTCAGGCAGATTAATCCTAATAAATTCACGGACCCTTGCTACTACTGATCTACAATTTTCATTCATAGGATCATGAATCCGATTGATCTGGTGGGTCATACTCTGAGCCAACATATGTATGGCATTCCTGTACTCAACATTGGAGACTTCTTGATCTGGGATTGGAGGAGTTGCCTTTGCATTACTGGCATTCGCATTCCTAGCGTTAGATTTACGAGGAGGCACAATCTAAAACGTAGAACGTCAAGTTAGAATGGAATAAGATCATACCTTATGCACGATAAGAGTAACAAGAAAGTGATGTTTTTACTAAAACACTTTATAGCCTCCCTAACATTAGATGTGGTGCACTTCACACCCATGAAAAGGACTCTACTTAGTGCGGCTTTTTCAAACATCTTAGGACACTTGAACCTAGTCCTCTGATACAAAGTTTTGTCACGCCCTGAGCTACCCTCAAGACGCGGACAAGGAACTTAGCACCACAAGTGATCCCAAGCTAACCCAGCCGGCATGATCATGAGCATACTAAAGATAATAAATTGTTGCGGAAGCTAAATCATACTTAAAATAAAAAGATGGGGAATACCCATATTCTATAACTGATATATTTGAAAACAATGAGTTTAATACAAAAGAAATATTAACTCAATACTAAGCTGAATCTAACTATGTCTGAAAATAGCCTCTAAACTAGACTAGACATACTGGGACAAGCCCCAGCTAAATCTAGCAAAAACTGAAACAAAATGACTAAAGAATGAAATGAAACTCATGACTGTTATCCTCGGAGAATCACGACTCACCACTGAATCTGCGGAACTAGAGATCGGGAAATCGATCTATGCGTGATCTGGATACTAAGAACATGAACCTACATCACGAGAATATGTAGCGCACCATGCGTCAATACATGAAAGATACTGAGCATGTAGGATAGAGTAAAGCAGAAATAAAACATAACAGAACAACAACAAAAATAAGTATAATAATATGAATGTGATGTGCTGATTTCTGAGCTAACTAGATGCAATGACTAATTTATAACATGCTGAAACTGAATACTGAATATACTGATAAATGGTTAATGCAGAGAGTCGAGCTGAACTGTGGGAGCTACTAATAACCAATAATAAAACCACATGAGCTAAATGTGGAGTCCAATGTATATGCCCCATCGAGAGGACTCAGTATACCCTGACAAAGGTATAAAGGCATGCTGTTGTGATCACTAAACTTATTGCCCACAGAGGGGACTTACAACCTATTAGGCTAGTAGTTCTAGGACTATTGGATACGCTAAACCCTAGTCCAACTCGGTATTATGCTACTCCCAACTAAATATGTAAATTAATTGATTATATTTGAATTTCTGTAAATACTGGATAGCTCAAAACTGAACATGCAAACTGAGAATGCAACAATTAATCTGGTAATTATGCATTTATAACAGAGGCATGTATATCTGAAGTGTCTGAAATATATGACCTAGCATGTATAATTCAAGAACTAAAGAAATACAAAGCTAGGGTTCTGAAAGTCATGCAATAAACTGAATAATAACATGATAATCTGATTTGGAATATATAACCGATAAATTCATGAAGTTTTAACAAAGTTCTAGAAACCTTAAGTTTAATCATGATAAGAGAAACAAGAATATGACTGAAAACTAGGGACCCAATGGGTGAAAGGAACCCACTAGTGAAATCCCACATACCTGGTGATGAAACCCACAGAAAAATACTTAAGTTTCGAGGCTGGAACTGCTGGAGCTTGTGGCATTCTTGAACTAGGGTTCTTGAGATTTTTTCTTCTCTCTTGCTTCTAATTTTCTAACTTTTGATTTAATGATTTGACTTAGATATGTTTTAATTGTGCTTCTAGTCTTAAACTGACAAAAATCTGATGATTTAGGGTCAAAACAACGTAACTTATGGCTTAAATGGAGTGGGAAAGGTCAAAAAGACCCCTGGGAAGGTTGCTGTCGGGCCTCACGACGGCCAGGAATGACGGTCCGTCATGCGCCCGACGACCCGTCGTTGGGTCCGTCGTGAGGGCCTGTTCGACAGGCCTTTACTAAAATGGGCATAAATTTTTACTCGGAGGTCAGATTTTAGCAAGGTCGGTGGATATGGAAAAATAATTCAATTATCTATCTGTGGGTAGGTTATGGGAGAATTAATTCATTTTGTGCTAAGAGTGATGATCATTTTTAGTTGACCCAACTGCATTTACCTTTTACTGGCTGCAAATTTAGACCTACGGACCATAGATCCACCTACGAACCATGATGGTCATCCATAGATCTTGTCAGAGTGTGGTTGAAGGGAGTATGAATCGATGGTCAAGGACTACGGTCCGTCGTTTGACCTACGGTTCGTAAGTCCGTCCGTCGTCCAAGACTTAACTAATTTTTCTGGGCTGAAATTTTTGGGAGTTTTTGATCCCATCGATGGTTGTGCAAAACGGACCGTGGTTCAAGCTACGGTCCGTCGATGCCACCATTGGTAACACCTACAGGTTTTTCTGAAAAACTAATTTTTGATCTGTTTTGGCTACGGGGTTTTACATAAGCAATTCCCTCTTCATATTCTAGTCCAAGAACGTAATCACCTTCTAGTTCTTGCAAAAATTAAAAATCAACACATTGCTAAATACTTATCCCTAGAAAATCAATCATATTAATTAATTACTCACTCTATTACCCTTATTTCCATATAATTTAACCAACCCATCCCAATAGTACTAACACAAAGAGAAGCAAATCATTAAAAAAATGAAATATTATTTTGCGGCTCCTACTACAGGTGCGTCACACCACTACATATACAAATTGAGTATTTTGAAGTGCTTACCAGAAAACAATGAAAACAATCGTACCACTAAAGCAATCCTTGCTCCTTGCCGTAACTTTATTTTTCTCTGGAGTTCTCTTTTTATTTTCCGTTGTTTTCGAGTAATGACTCAAATTACTAAACCCATTTTTTACTTAGTTAAATTTCATACATCGTCCAAGTGGTAACTATTAATGTCATGATTGGAATCTAGACCCCAGGCGAGAACGGCTTCTGACCTAACAGAGGTCGCAGACAAGCCTACTTACGTCATTCTTACTTTATATAGATTAATTTTTGCTGAAAATTTGAAACTTTTTTTCTTAACATACTTATAAAAAAGCATTCTCATTAATACGTAATTGTTCACCATCAACCATCTAACATTAAGAGATAAGCAACTGAAAGAAACAGTCTAATTCTTATTAAGTGTATAATTGCAAAAATGGAACCAATACTTGGTCTGAATAAAAACAGAAAAGAAACGCTAGTAGAACATGCTCCACTAGCTCAACTCTAAAAGTAAGCTAGAATATAAAACAACAGCATCCTCGAAAGCATGAGGACCTACCAAAGCCGGATGAATGTTGAACGTCCAGATAACTGCAGCGATGATCTTGTAGCTCTATCGTCCACCTGTGCCTGCACCTAAAATAGTATAGTTTGTATAGGGCTAGTTCACACTTGTACTAAGTATGGGTATATTCAAGCACACACCACGGACATGCATGAAAAAAAATAGCTCTTTCCTATGAACATGATTTGTGAAAGTCAAGTCAGTTGACTTGCCAAATCGAGATCAGGAAAGTTACTGAACTTTAAAAATTGTATTAGGAAGGTCATGCCATGAGAGTAACACGCATCATCATAAGTATCATATTGCACATAACACGTAACATCTTCATATAGTACATACCATAACACATAACATATAACACATAGCTTCTTTCACATCATTCATTCATATGCCATAAGACCTTGGAAGTCATGGACTTGACATTAAGACTTTCGAAATTGAGGGCTAAACTTATCTGACCTTAACTAGGGAGTCTTCATTAGCAAACACAGAGTCTGCTTCATCCATTCATACGTACTTCATTTCATTTGATTCATAGTCCAATGTGAACACCAACTTTACATAGGATGTAGTTTAAGACTTTCATCGGGCTTGGTGTGCTATGATCAGGAACAACCTAAGGTCATTACCTTAGTCTAGCTCACCTCTTGATTATCCTATTCCAACACCTTCAGTATCATTCATTTCTTTATATGCTTCATTTGAGGTTGTCCTCATTCATTCATTGGGAACTTTAACTTTAACCGACATAGATCATGTGATTATCATGAAATCCAGTGTCTCCCCCACACTGAAAATAGGTGGAATCACCGGGCATAGTGACTCAATAACATGCTAGCTTATATGGGAAGTTAACCCCGCCAGATCCCTTTATTGGAAGTATAGGTTCAAAGTCTAGGTGATATATGGAGAACCATACACGACAAGCCGGACAGTCTCATCTAATGAGAGTTATGTGAACCTTTGTCTTTCCCGAAAGAAGGCATCACCTCTTATAGCTAGCCTATAGATGCTCAGTATAAAGTGCAATTACAATCATTAGTATTAAGTGTGTTAAATTTAAAAATTTCATTAGAGTGTTCATAGAGACTGGTCTCTTCATTATCTTACACTCTCCTTGGTGAGTACGTATTGTTAACACTTATTTAGGCTCACTTGAGATTGCTCTCATCATATTCATTAGCCTCATGTAAAGTTATCACCATATTCTTCATTATTAGCACCCTTGCTTTTCATAGTTATTATCCTCTTATTACGTGAATGCTTATTTCATCATTTCATAGTTTATTTAATCATATGCCAATGCACTTGGCCACTTAGTATATCTTACGCTCATACTTAACCCTCCTAGGCTTCATCGTTTCATTACATACATCTTAGGTTCACTTATTATTAAACGTATGTTAGACTTATGCGTCTATTCATACAAGACTCGTAGTTTGCTAAGTGATTATTACTTTCCTAAGATTATGTAGTACACGAATTATGTATCTTGTATATATGTCAAGATCTTAATTTTTTATCTAAGTAGATGGCATTATTCTTGGATATTTTACTCACGTATGACTTATGCATCAATATAGAAATTAGGTGAAGGGAACCCAAATATTTGATCACTTGGATATCATTTATATTTTTTCATTAATTTGATTTCTGATTTTCTTAACATTAGAACTCTTAATTAAATCTCAACATTTACATTGAAGGATTAATTTTACTATTTTAATTTCACTCTTAGATAACCAAATGGTTGGGTGTTCGAGCCCCCAAAACCCCGTTGATTTTTAGAGTTAAATTCGCTACAATAGGGAGGTTGTGGGTTCGAATCCCCACACACCCCCCTTGTTATATATATTTTAAATTTTGCTGAGGAGGTTATGAGGTGGTGGTTTTAGAACCCCACAACCCCTCTATCTTTATTTTATTTAAATGGGCGAGTAGCTGTGATGTTGTGGGATCGAATCCCCACAGACTCACTTTATTTCATTCTTATTTCGTCTCTCCCTTCAGCACTGAGGTCGTGGGTTCGATCCCCACACCTCGCATTTTCTTTTTTTCATTATTTCTTTTTCCCTTCGCGCGTTCTAGGAGGTCGTGGGTTCGAATCCCACGCCTCCCATTTACTTGTTTACTTAATTAATTTTTTTCCGCGAAAACAGGAGCTAGGATCGAATCCCCTAGCTCCCATTTTCCTTTTTCTTTGCATCACAAAACCAGTAGCTAAGGGGTTCGATTCCCCTTAGCTCGTTCACGTTTTTCTCTTATTTTTAAGCCTTCTCGACATGTGAGATCTTCGGTTCAATTCCCATTGACCTCACTTATTTATTTCCCTTTTGTAAAAACCCCGAATTTAACCTTATGGGAGAGTATGCAATCTGGAAATTTTTTTCTTATCAATCTCATCTCATTTTTAGTCACCTCTTTCATGAGTTTACTTAGATAAAAGAGTGTTATTAAACCCAACATTTTTCATTATAATGACCACTACATTGCACACACATTACACACATAAAATACACCAAAAACACATGAATATTCGACCCTAAAACAGTGGCTAAAGCCACTGCCCACGACGCACACACAACACCAATTTTTGGTTACACTTCAAATATCATTTTCGTAATTTTCCTCACATAAAACATGTTCACACTTAATATAAATATGTCAATCATGCCTAAGTCTAGCAGCACATCATACCCATCCTACGAATTCATTTGAAAGCTAAGGACAAGGATATATAAAGGGGATCAACCTTAGTTTTCAAGAGCTTGAGAAAAGTTCGAAGGATATTACCCCAGGATGGAAAACCCATACCGTTTGATGTTGTTCAAGTGTGTAGCTTATGCCCGGAAACTCCTCCAAACCATGCCCAATTCACTTCAACGTACACCCCACTCGACGAACCTCTCTTAGCCTTGACATTTTGATCACTTTGTCTTTTACTTAAAAATTTTGGTTTTTGTTGTGTTTGGAAGAATAACGTGAGAGAGAGTGACTGAGAACGTGAGAGAGAGTTGAGAAACGTGAGGGAGAGAGAGTTATTAGGATAAGGAGACAAAATTCAAGACTTAGTCAAAATAGGATTTAATTAACTTAATAAAAATATGATTTATTTTAATTAATACATGAAAGGACCATTTTACCGTTAATGAATAGATTTTAATTGATGATTAAGTAATCAATTCCTTGCTCCTAGTGGGGCTCGAACCCGAGTGGCAACCCATTAGCGAAATGGGTCACTCTGGTTCGCCCAAAATTCGAAAAACTCTTTTCATTAAATTAATTAATTAATTTATTAATTCCTCAGGGTAATTACAATGTTACCCTTGGCCTGGAAATGATCATTTTACCCCTGGACACTTAAAACATAAACTTTCTTCTTTTCAGTCCGCTAAACACTCCTTCGATTAAATCTTCATTTCCGCGAGCCTTACTTAGTTGGTTCCAACCATTCCAAGCCCAACTAACTCCCCAAGTTAGTTGACTTGATCGTGTAAGATTTCTATGGTATGGTTCTACACCGTATTAATCCGTGTGAACCTTGGTTTAATCGCAAGTATTATTGACACCCTATGTCTTGATCCTATTCATTTTTAGGGTTGTTACAATCAATTATGAATGTGACCCACTAACTATTCAACTATAATACT
Organism: Solanum pennellii; assembly: GCF_001406875.1. NCBI lineage: Eukaryota > Viridiplantae > Streptophyta > Magnoliopsida > Solanales > Solanaceae > Solanum > Solanum pennellii. The sequence continues at coordinate 18,457,920 of NC_028637.1, read as the reverse complement.
CATTTAACAAAATTTCATCAACTAAACATTCATAGTTATCGAATAGTTTAAAATACCCGTTTAATTTTTTTCAAAAGGAGTCAAAATAGTCCTTCTTCTCAAAAAGACTTAGCAGGTTGTTACAGATAGTTGGCATCATGAAAATGATCTAGGGTTTTAGAATTGTTAGTAATCAGGGTAATTAGTGATTGTTTTTTTAGTACAGTAATTTATTTATTATTTGTAAACCAAGAACAAGTAGAATGAAACCTTAAAGGGAAGGATTTAGCGTTTCAAGCTTGTTTCGAGGTAGGTGATGATTATGATTCCCTATGTTGGAATTATACCCTCATGAATTCTTCAATGTAACATGTGCAGACGACGTTAGTTTTAAACTTTAACAATAAATGATTCAAGCAGCACTTTATATTATTTATAAACATCAAATAATACAACGATTAGAAAGCTATGTAACCTAATGAATTATAAACTCTAATTCCTAGAGGAATTATAAACTCTAATTCCTAGCTCAAAAATTATAAACTCTAATTTCTAGCTATATCTTTGCAATTATACTAAAAACATGTTGACATCACGTTTGGCTGTGAAAGACAAAAACTTATTTTATCTAAAGAATATAAGTACTTATAATCCAATTACTCCACCAAGAAGCAGTAACAGAATCCCCCAATTCACTTGGAGAAGTGATTTTTAAAAAAAAATTGAATCTGAAAAAACTGGTTATTCCTCATTAAACTATAAAACACAAAAGTACCCTTAAATAAAGATCCAAAATCGTTAACATAAACAGTAGAACAAATTGATTTTTTTTAAAAAAAAATTCACGTTGTTGACAATCCTTTGACGAGTATAGAGCAGACGTTTAGTTCGGCAATCACATGAATCCATAACTCCGCCAGCAACTCCACCTCCCTAAGCCTGAGCAGACGTCTATTTTGTATCATCCATCTCAATTTCTGACCTAATAGAATTTGTTTCTTCACAATCAAAATATAAAGAAGTAAAGCATGTTACTAAATTTTAAAAGAGAAATACAAAAAAGACACAGATCACAAGAGTTTTATATGTGTAAAAATGGGCTTAGCCTTAAGGGCTCTTTTGGTAACAGCCCATATACGATGTTATATGTATATATATAGGAAATAAGTTATTTATGAATAAAATTAATATCACATAAATCCACGTATAATTTATTACGGAATCTAAGTACTTTTTTATGCAGAAAAGAAGGTAGAAATGCTGATACTTGTTTAACTTATTTCTTCATAAGTAATATAGCATAAATATTATATAAATTTACTCATAATTAATCTCTACATTACTACGACATGCATAACTCTATCTAAATACGAAACATCCCCTTAGTACCCCTTAACAGTTTTAAACGAAAAGCTTCAGGTAATACCAATCTTAATTTGTATGCCTTTCAAAATGATATTGGTCAACAATTAATGATAAGAAAATGACTAGGATTGAATAATCTTATGGAAATAATTATGAGATTAGACATTATTTTGAGAAATTGGGGATAAGCCATCAACGTTGGCTATGCAGCTTTATTGTTACAACATCGTGTTTATATACATTTTCATTAATATATTTTGAGATTTATAATCAATACTTTTAACATAATATTAACTAATTGTGTTTGAGTGATTATAATGAGATAAGTTCAATGCAGAAAGTAACGATTTACGTATAAGCAAGAAACTTAATGAAATTGAAATTTCATCCACCAACTAGCAAACAGGGATGAAACTCGATATATACTTGGACTCTATAATAAATTTGTAACTCGAAAATACTACTGTTTTTGAATTCCAACTCATTAATCCGAGTTGGATTTTTGGGTAAGTATTTGACCGTTAATTCGACTTGTGCTTAAGATTGAGGTAAGTCAAACATTAAGATTTGGATGCTTGCTTTTTAAATCACTTTTAAAACATCTTTTTTCTGCCTGGGTTGGAACAAACGTGTGCTTGGGGGAATCAGTGGTCTTTAGTGAAAAACACATATATTTTGCTTTCAAGGATACGAATTAGGACTCCGTTTATAAAATTGTTTCTGGTCTTATACAAGTGTAAGCCATCAGTTTGGAACTTTTGTATTATTCTTGAAACAATTGTTCATTGCGTATGGTTGTTGGAAGTATTGAGCATTGTCTATTGATGTGAGGTCAAAATACACATTTTTATCATTATTGACCGCATATTTATTATTTTTATTTGTTCGTTTTGAGCATAAATTTTATGGATTGTGTTAAATTGCGTATTTTATATGTTGGATTTATATGGGGGGAAAATGAAGAAGTTTGGAGCTAAAACAATATAAAGATAAAATGTTGAAAAAGGAAATCATGCAAGCATCTTATTGAATTAAAGTAAACAAAATAATATATTTAATATAAGATGCATATTTCTGCAATTTGTGAATTGCAAAAGTAAAGTTGTCACGTGGCATTCTCTCAATGCACAGGCTAATGAATGGCAGTGCAGAATCTTCTGTTCATGCGACACTACTGTTCACACGTTAAAAAAGGAAAAGAAGTACTTCAATTCTTTTTGGTTTTGGTTTCCTAAGTTCTTTGGACTCAATTATTTTATTTAGGGTTTCTATATAAATACATAGGACATGGAAAATAATTATTTAGGGGAGGCCAAGAAACCAAATACAAGACATAACATAAATTTTCTTCTAGCTTTGGAGCTTTGTAAGAGCTGTCGTGGAGGCCGGAGAATTGTGGTTTATTCTTTCTTCTCCTTTATTATTTATTTTTATTTGTAATTAATAAAACATAGTTTAACTATTGTTCTTAACTTTTATGATTAAGACAAGCATATTTATTTTAATACATTTTGATTCTGTTTTGAGATAAACCTCCACAACTAGGTTTGTGGGAACCATGAGAGATAAAACAAAGTATGAATAGTAATTAAGCGATTCTCAAATAGGTTTTTGCATGTATTGATAATTCTTTCGTTTAGAAGTCTTTTATACAACGCCTTGCCATAAACTTGTGATATGTGTAGCCTTTCATGTCTTATTTCATCTCCGAGTCGATTTAAATGACTTAACTCATTGTAGACTGGTGTAAAACACATTAGTCTGACCTGATGAGTATTAGTTTAGGTTTCTACCCATATTTTATGAACTTATATCTTTCTTCTCTCATTGTATGGCCTTGTTGCAATATTTGACATTTCGTGCTTTATTGGACGACAATGTATTGGATTTTGTTTGATCTTGGAGCATTTTTTAGATTACTTGGGAGTTGACGTCATTCCAATTGTGTATTGTTCATGGTTGTTACGAAATTCTTCAATGATGTCGATGACGTCATTGAGTTTACGCCTGCTAGCTTGAGGGGTACCTTTATGAGTTTAATGTTAGGCTGGGCGGCGGCCCCTGGGTTTACTCTTGCTAGCTGGGCAGGTGCACTGTGAGTTTACTGGCCCCATCATTACTTTATGAGGTTTAGAGGCCTATTTTATGCTTCTTTGATCTGCACAACATACTTCTTTCTTAGTAGTTTAGCTTTTTTTTCCTGTCGGGCTTCTGGGGTCCGTTCGAGATATTTTGTGTACCATCAAGGCTTATAGGTTAGTTAGGTTTACTTTAGTTGTACGTAGTTCTCTATATTTTACTACGGTTGTGTGCTTTTCTTTAAATTCCTCTTCAATCTCAGTTTATATCTAGATTCTATCCTTTCATATTGTCTTTACCTTTCTTTCTGAGTCGACCTATATAACCTATTGAGTACCTATGAATTTTCGTACTCATGCAACACTTTGCATCTGTTTTTTATGTATGTTCTAGAACCATCTACCAATGGTGATCATTTGACCTTGTTGCGCCGGGTTATCGGAGGCGAGCACTTGGCGTCCTAGTCTTTCTTGTATCTTCTATATTTTGTATAGCTACTCTTTTATTTTTTAGACAAGCTTTTATTTTTTGTCCACTTTGTGACTTGTAATATTTTGTTAAAACAACTCTGTACTTGTCACTTCCAAGTTCTTGAAGAATCTTATGTATATATTTTTTGCTGGCTTCCGCTTATTGTCTTGTTCTTTTGTTAAATTGTTAATTCTGCTTGTTTTACGCTTAAACTCAATAGTTGTTATTTTAGGTTACTGGTTGAATTATCTAGCTGTGGGTTATAGCAGGTTTTATCATCTGTAACACCCCCAAATATTTTTCGAATTGAGACGTGAACCATCCTTCACTGTGAGTAAGATTTTATCAAGGAATTTAAAATTTCTTAAGTATTTAGGTCAGGTCACTATATGTAGCACCTTGTGTTGCAAAAAGAACTAAATTGGAAATAACAAAATCTAAAATTTTTTAAGTTATGCTTAAATATGAGTTTTGAGTAAACTTCAAATAACCATTACTCCAAGCTCAGGGATGAGTTAGGTGTGCTACGAGATACCATAGGAAATATCTTTGAATTACATTTTCAAAGCAACCAAGTTTTCTCAGTTTCTAGTTTGTATGAGGGAGATATATTCATTCGTAGTGGGATGTCTAGATAAGGAAAGTCAAAACCAGATTTTAGAAGGTTATTATGGTCTTTCCACTTTCCAATTAAATAAATTCGTTTTGGTAATTAAGTTTGGGTCAACAAGTGATTGGATTCAATTTACGCTTCCTGAAAATAAGTTAGGGTTTTTGAGAGAAGATAAAAGAGGAGAGGATCAAGACGTTTGTTCAAGTTCTTGAGTCTTATCCCAGATTTTTTACATGGGTTTGATCCCTAAGAGGTGTGTAAGTTTCCATAGTGTTGGGTTCATTCATCACACACCAATCATGTTATTTTCAGCATAATGTCATTCTCAAAAGTTGAAGGAATTGAGTTCTTGATAAGTGTTTCGAAGTTCATTTGAATCTTGTTTTGTTTGGGTTTTCATGATATCTTGAGATTAAAAAGTGAGAGTTTTGCATGTTGATTTGACTAGATTAATGTGCAATCAAGTTGGGTAATTAAATCTAAGGGAAACTTAAGAAAATAAATCGATTAAAAGCAATTTAGCATTAGAAAACAAAAGACAATTTTTGTCAGAATTGTCAGGTTAATGGTAGTTCGATGCACCAAGAATGCGCTAATAGGGCAAGCTTGGCGCTCCAGAAGTGCACAAATATCATTTCTATGACTTTAGGGGTCGGCACCCCGTGTTAGGAATGCGCCAGGGTCGCCTTCCCCCACTCATTTTCCATCGGTTGTCCCATTTAAGTACCTTTTATGTGTAACTTCAGTCCTTTTAATTCTAAACACATTAAAATATTTGTAAACACCTAGATATCATTCACAACATGAATCATAACCTTGAATTCATAATTCAAATTTAAGTTAGAGTTGAGAGTTCTTTCGGACATTCTAAGGAAGTCCCTTTGAATCTTTTTGAGGAGTCTTCTACTACTTCTAATAAATTGTTTCAAGACTCGAGCAAGTGAGTATGAGTATGAGGATTCATGAGTCTAATTTCTCTTTATGAGACCTTTCATATCATGAACCATAACTCTTGAATTCATAATTCATATTAAAGAGAGAGTTAAGAGTAGAATTCGAGAAAGTCTTTGAGTTTAATTATGGATCCTTTGAGAACAACTATAAATTTGATCCAATAAGTGAACCTTCTTTGCATCTCTTGGATTGGTTCACCTTCTGCCATTCGAAACAATTTGTATTGTCTGTTCTAATTATCAATTTTAGACTTAGTTACTTGAGTTGTTCCTTCATGCGCAGTTTGCAAAGTTCCCCATATTGCTTTTGCATCTTAATACGATAAGATTTAGTTGTATATCAGGAACTTTGTTGCTTTAGATTTGTTCTGAATTGCAATTTTATTCGCAACATTCCGTTCTTTCCTTTCCTTTGGTACTTTAGTGGTTCCATCAGTTCCTTTTTTCATGGGTATGGTTGGACCATCCAACATGACTCCACATTGGTCTGGATTTCTACTAGTAAGTAATCCATCATGTGGTTCTTCAATTATCTATAATACTTTTCACTAAATAGTGGTGGTCGAGTTTGAGAAGATCTTTCTTGCGGTGTACGTGGTGCAGTCATTGATCTTTTTCAAGATGTTAGTCTTTTAATTAAATGACATGCTCTTATACCAATTGAATAATGTTACCCTGTAAAAGAACTAGGTTCTTATACTTTTTTCACAAATACAATAATATATATATTTTATCATGTAAACCTTCCTACCTCAAGGAAGGTAAAAACTAGACCACAATCTTTTTTACTTTAAGATTCACGTCCTTTTCATTATTAGAACTCAAAAGGAACTAATTCTAGTATCTTTAACTCTCCAACGATTTACTATAATTTAAGACTCACCTCTCCAAGAAGTCAAACTTGCTTCTCTCATAACTCTACCCCCAAGAGGTCAAATCCACTTTTTGTTATAATTCTCTCAAGACTCTACTCTCCAAAAAGTCAAATCCACTTTTTGTTACAATTCTCTCATGACTCTACTCCCTAAAAAGTCAAACTCGTTTTTGTTACACAATCTAGGAATTATTACAACTCAATAATAAACCTACTAATAATTAATAAAGACTAATAACCTTCGACTTTAATTGATCAAACTTCAACATTCAATAGTTCATAGTGGAACAGAACTCGTGATCCTAGTCCTTGTGTTTCTATGACGAATAACTGCGATTTTTCTCCAATAAGTATTGCTCCGAAGATGAAAATTTTAGTGAATATGCAATGGTCACCATTCTGGCTCTGCAGGAAATTTTTCTCAATTTGTTTTTATTCAAAGACAACATTTTTCCTTGGTATTTTGAACCCTTTATATAGTTTGATTTGCTTTCAACTTTTGCAAGGAAAGGAATAACAAATCCTTTTCTTTCTTGAAATTGTCTATATCTACTTCTTTCCTCATTTAACTTGAATTGCTTCTTCTTTATTCCTTTCCTGCTTATATCTTTCAATATTTGTTTCCTTCTTTATTTCTGCACTTTTTCTTCTTTGCCACAATCTCTCATAATTGTACAGGTCGTCTATAATAGTCACGTGTGAGAGCTTGGTTCACTTGATAGAGTAGACATAAGACAAAAAGTAGTGAACCATGTTCACTTTATCAATCATCAGAACTGTTTTCCAATATGATTCCTTAATGATTTTTAGCACAAACTAGTGGATCCGTTTAGTTGAGAGGTCTTATATCGTGGCAAAGTACAAGGCATTTCTGGCACCATAGGTGAGACATTGTATTACCACATAGCTCATAGTGATGGTTGTTAGTTAGAAAAAATCTAACAAAGTTAAATTAAATTTATTATGAATAAACTAGGTAAATTACCCGTTGAACTATTTTATTAAGCTAACATATGATCTGTAACATCTCATAACTTGGAATAGCTAGAATAGGTTAAGAAACAAAAAATAATCACTTTTGAAAAGAATCGCAAATTTTTGGAATATTTTCTAAGTGTAAAAAATGAGTTCATGGCCATTTTTCAAACGGCCATAACTTCTAGCAGGATGAATTAGGGTCCATTCTTTATATGGTTTGAAATTCCATGGAGAGATTTTTCCAACTTCGCCGAGTTTGTGCATTGTCAAAATCGTATAAGGGAGATATGCCTATCGGATGTTGGATTGTTGGAATAATGGAGGTCCAAATCCATGAGTGGGACTGGCACTCGAAAAACCATTGGTAGCCCTCAAGTGAACCCTTGGCCTGGCTTACTTAACTCAGCGGAAGACTAAACTCGACTTAAACAAGAATAAGACATGTCTAAAGGGGAAGTACTTCATATCATAAATCTGGCCAAAATGGCATTTATGTCTCAAAACTGACAACCACCCCAAACTGAAATTCTATTGTCTATGAAGCCTCTAAACTGACTGAAGAGGGATGTTGGGACAGATCCCACAAGATCCTAAAACTAAACTACTGAAAGTAAATGATATGGATGTCCTCCGAAAAGAAAAGAGGCTCACCACTGACTTTGGAGCTCAATCTGGATCAACGAAACGCCGCGTGCTGATCCTGGTAACCAGCGTCTGCATCATAAAACGACGCAGGCCAACTGGCAAAGTATATTGAATGTACGAGTACGCGAGTTAGTAAACTGACAACACTTAGGCTTGAAGAGGAGTAATATGAATACTTGCCTTGTCTCTCTGATTTAGTATATGTAGTTTAAATAAATGCAATATAAAGAAATGCTGACTGAAAACATGCTTGAATTTCTGAGTATATGTCACATCCGGGGAGCACCCACTAGAAGTAACATATCGTACTTGATCTCTCATAGGTCTTATACATGCCCATAGTTATCATTCATCACATTATTATAGGTAAATTTAGCGAAAAATTTAAAACATTCTAAGCATATCATATGCTAGAACATAACTTCATATATATATAATATCGTCATACATAGTTAAAGTCTCTAATCTCTTTTGTCAGCCTACACTCAACATTATAAGAGCACTTTAGGGACACAACCCTTACAACATAATACATAAGAACCATGATAAAAGACTTTACAGTAAACTAGACGTAGGACATCCTTGGACTTAAGGATTCCTTTCCTTGAATTTGGGAATCACATATCAAGCTTCTCAATAATAGAGACATCCTTTAAGCATCCATAACCTACACTTTGTATAAAAAATAGAGAAGAATTGAGTTAGTAGAAGAATGCACTAAGTAATGACAGCCATGCAAAAACATGTATTTAAAAGGGACATTTTTCTTGAAATCATGCTTCATGTCTTTTCGTCAAATCTTCATAAAACCTTGATACATTAGCATTTATATCATTCACATACTTCATATAGACATATTCAAAAGCCAAACATCATATAAAATCACACATAGAATTTAGACAACATTTGAGGTCACTTTACAGTGAGCTATTTTCATTTTATAGTGACTAATTCCTCTTTACGGTGAACATCTTTTCTTTAACTCCTTAACCTCCCAAGTAACCCTCTAGTGATACTTGGTGCAATGCATCACCTTAAGGCCACAAGGAATCATTCATACATCCTACATAATTTATCACCTACTATCATAGAAGTATAATACAACATAGACACATTTAAGCCAAGACCATAAGAACATTATAGTAAGCTACGTCAACTTGCACATCTATTCACTTCACTTTACATAAATGCATTATAATACCTTACTCATAATCCCAATCTAAGTCCACTAGTGCAATGTAAATGTGAAGCCCATAACCTCACACATACTTAGTGAACTTATCATGAGACCATAAGCCTTAACACTCTATTTCATACATCAATAAGTAAGTAAAGACAACTTCATTCAAGTCAACAAATCTTTCATCATATAGTCATTAAGACCAACATAGCGCATAAAAGAATAAGACCACATCATATAGACTCATACCATACACATCTTCATAACAAATAGACTATTACTACAAAGTCATGCATAAGGAACATATACATAGACACATGCATTAGAACACCTTCCTAGGACTTCTCTCAAGAGCCACTTGTGCAATGTATAGGCGAAGACCCATATCCACTCCTACACTAACCAACTAACTTTAGGTTATATTTGTTAGGGTCCTTACTTTATTTCCATTGTACATTTACTTTAGGAAAACTATAGCCTTAAATGACACAAAGACCATGGGTGCTACATGGAATATGTTATTCTTGATCCTTACACCAATGGAAGGTGTTCTTACCTAGACAAGGTAGAACACTAACACATGCTAGCATACTAGTGAATTCACTTGCTTGATCTTATGTGGCTAGCATAGTTATGGAAGTTGGAGGTATATACGGAAACATTCCACTATGCCCTTGGGCTACGAGGCTAACCACCTCATGAGGCTTATGGTAACCTACCTTTCTTCAATGGGAAGGGACACCCCTCACTTCAATTTCACTCGGTACTAAGCTAAGTTCCCTTTATTGAAAATCCTTTATTAACTTTATCTTATAAAATTAAGGTTAGGAGATTGAATCGTCATATGATTAGGCTCATAGGTCATAGATGAGAGTTCATCAACCTAAATCATGTGAGAAGCTCCTTCACATGGACATAGCATATGTAAGCACCTATATAGCTAAGGGTAAACATGCTCACACCTTTCAAGGCCCCTCTATTGACTAGATCTTCATACATGTGTGTGTATATACTTATATGTGATCAAACCTTTCACATAACACATAAATGTAACACATGTTCATATATCAATGCATAAGTGTATAGGTGTACCTATATGAGCAATCCTTTCATATCAACGCTCCAAGACACTATGCACATTCATACTTCATTGTATCATATACTTAACATCATAGAATATGAGACATATTCATAACATGTCCATACTTTCATTTTCATGTACTTAGAAAACCAAACCTATGAACTATCCTATAAAGGAACACATGTGTAACGCATAGACAAGGTCTCATAACCTTGCCCGAACTAGTACACCTATAAAGTAATCCTACTTAAGGGAATACATATCATAGTTCACATACAATTAGCTTACTTGCATAGTAGTAGACATTTAGTGAATATGAGAACAACCTTTCATTAGACACCATGACCCTTTGCTACATTAAGCATGCATAATGTGTGAGTGTGTGTGTACATTGGTCAACATGATCACATAACGGATATCAACCAACACGCTGAGGCAGGAACCTCTTAGACCACAATGCACAACCAATCATAGACAACACAACACAATTTTACATAGGAGGCAAGCTAACTTCACATTACACTTTAAGACTCCTAACATTAAGTATTCACACATTCACATAGGGGTACATGGGAAGGGGTCATCAAATCTTAACACTTCATTAATAACAACACCTACACATGATCTTACCATAGAAATTTACATTCTTATTCCACTAGCTACATAACCTAGATTCACAACTAGAATAGAAGACTAAGCACAAGATACACATAGTATTATCATCATAACCACACACTCATATATTCATCAATTTGCATTCAAGTTAATAGTCAACACATATATATAATAATAATAAAACAAACACTGCCACCATAAGTGGACCATACCACACAATGTCTTACAAGTCTTCATCAAAAATACTATAGAGAAGTAGAGAAGTAGAATAGTACATCAATTCTTACCAATCCTATAACCTTAGATCATCATTGATCAATACAAGTATTTCATCAACAATTTAATTATAGGGAAGTATCTAAATATATATTAACAAAAAAGAAATCATACTTAATTCCCTACAAGATCATGATTAACATACACACTAAACCACCATTTAAATAGAGAGTAAAGAAATGTAGATCACTCACCAATTTCCCTTGCTTTGATCATTAATAACAATTTATCAACAACATTTATGTAGGGGAAAATCTAAAGAGATCATAATCAAACGAGATCATGTTTCATCTACCCTCGCATTGACATCACATCATATACATTATATTACTAATCTATAGACTAGAAGAACCTAGATTATGTCCTACCAAGCCTTCTTTATTTTGATAGTACAAAATTCATGCCCACAATTCAACCATAATATCAACCGAAGGCAGTAGCTATGATCATCTTAACATAATCGAATTCCATATTCATACATTATAGAGTCAATGTTACAGTGAATCATGGAGACATAGGCTAGTCTTATTCAAATCTTCATATTGGTCCACATGGATCATTCATCGACAATTAACCATCAATATACATAATAAACAGTAAACATAAGCAATTCAACGTAATAGAATTACAAATCCACTAATAACAAGCCACGATCACAATACCCATACATCGGCTAAATCGAGTTTGGGAAAGGTCATGGGATCACAATGCAATTGGATTGAAATTCACGTTAAAACCAATAAATTATCATCAATTCATCATGATAAATCCTTTGAAAACATTTTGAGAAAAAACCCATGGCTAGAAAACATTTTAAAAAGAACTCATTCCACACATATCATCAAGGTCAAAACATTCATATTTAATGTACCAAACTTACAAGAAACACTAACTTAATATCATTAATAATTTTAAGCAACATAAGAAAATTTGGAAAGTTTCCACAATTCAAAGCACACACTTACTTCTTCAGTTTCATTTCATTTATGTAGGAACACCTTCTCCAACATTAGACATATTTATCACATATTTTCAAGCTCAACATGCAATAAGCTTCGAATCACACATTGGCACATAACATGAAAACTTTGAGGCAATTAAGCAAGTATAGTAAGCTACACATTGACATGAGGAATATAGATTAACTAAAAATCTACTCATGTGACTAAGATGTTATCAAGATTATGCAAGACATATAATCATCAATGAAATTCATAACATTAGGAGACATGCAACTCATGCTAATGCAAAACTCCAAAACAAACCACACTACAAAGGATTTTTGCTTCAAGCTTGAGTATGAATAGAAGGAAAGATAAGGATATCAACTACCTACCTACTCAACTCATTCTCTCCCACTTATGTTAAAATAATCTAAAACAAATCAAAACAATCATTAAGGACTTACGACTTAACAAGTCCTTCACTACGGATTAGTCTCCTCTTTAGCTCCGACTTCATAGAAATGATTCCTCTTTGCAGCATTGGGATCCGGACCATCATGATGAGCTTGGTTGACCTCTTTCACTTTTTCCTTGAGGTTAGGGAAATCTGTCATCTTGTGACCCCTTATCAGGCTCCGAGCTACCCCCGAGACGCGGACACAGAACCTAGAACCACAAGTGATCCCAAGCTAACCCTGCTGGCATGATCATGAGCATACTAAAGATAATAAACTGTTGTGGAAGCTAAATCATACTTAAAATGAAAATATGGGGAATACCCATATTCTATAACTGAGATATTTGAAAACAATGAGTTTAATACAAAAGAAATATTAACTCAATACTAAGCTTAATATAACTATGTCTTAAAATAGCCTCTAAACTAGACTAGAAATACTAGGACAAGCCCCAGCTAAATCTAGCAAAAACTGTAACTATATGGCTAAAGACTGAAATGAAACTCATGACTCTTGTCCTCGGAGAATGAGGTCTCACCATTGAATATCCTGAACTGGAGATCGGGAAATCGATCTATGCGTGATCTGGATGCTGAGAACCTGAACCTACATCACGAGAAGATGTAGTGCACGTATTGCGTCAGTACTTGAAAGGTACTGAGCATGTAGGATAGAGTAAAGCTGAAATAAAACATAACCGAACAAGCACAAAAACAGGTATAATAATTTGAACGTGATGTGCTGATTTTTGAGCTAACTGGATGCAATGACCAATTTATAACATGTTGAAACTGAATACTGAATATACTAATAAATGGTCAATGCAAAGAGTCTGACTGAACTTTGGGAGCCACTAATAATCAAAAACAAAACCACATGAACTAAATATGGAGTCCGATGTATATGCCCCATCGAGAGGACCCAATATACCCTGCCAAAGGAATAGAGGCATGCTGGCGTGATCACTTAACTGATTGCCCACATAGGGGACTTACAACCTACTAGGCTAGTAGTTATGGGACTATTGGGTACGCTAAACCCTAGTCCAACTCGACATTATGCTAATCCCAATGAATTTTGTAAATTAACTAATTATATCTGAATTTCAGTAATTACTGGATAGCTCAAAACTGAACATGCAAACTGAGAATGCAACAATTAATATGGTAATTATGCATTTATAACTGAGGCATATATATCTGAAGTGTCTGAACATATGACCTAGCATGTGTAATTCAAGGACCATAGAAATACAAAGCTAGGGTTTTGAAATTCATGTAATAATATGAGTAATAACATGATAATCTTATTTGGAACATATGTTTAATAAATTCATGAAGTTATATCAATGTTCTAGGAACCCTAGGTTTAATCATGATAAGAGAATCAAGAACCGACTGAAACTAAGGACCCAATGGGTGAAAGAAACCCACTAGTGCAATCCACATACCTGGTGATGAAATTCACGGAAAAATACTTATGTTCTGGGCCTGGAACTGCTGGAGATTCTGGCATTCTTGAACTAAGGTTCTTCAGATTTTTTCTCCTCTCTTGCTTCTAATTTTCTATGTTTTGATTTAATGATTTGAGTGGGAAAGGTCAAAAAGACCCCTGAGAAGGTTGTTGTCAGGCCTCACGACGGCCAGGACTGACGGTCCGTCGTGCGCATGAAGCCCCGTCGTTGGGTCCGTCGTGAGGGCCTGTTAGACAGGCCTTTACTAAAATGGTTATAACTTTTTTCTCAGAGGTCTGATTTTAGCAAGTTGGTGGATATGGAAATATAATTCAGTTATCTATCTGTGGGTAGGTTATGGAAGACCTATTAAATTTTGTGCTAACAGTTATGATCATTTTAAGTTGACCCAACTGCATTTTCCCTTAATTGGCTGCAAATTTTCCACCTACGAACCGTAGGTCCACCTATGAACCATGTTGGTAATCCATAGCTCTTGTTAGAGAGTGGTTGAAGGGAATCTTGATCGACGGTCACGGACTAAAGACCGTCGTTAGACCTACCGACCGTAAGTCCGTCTGTCGTCCAAGAATTAACCAATTTTTCTAGGCTGAAATTTTTGGGAGTTTCTGATCCCATCAACGGTTGTGCAAGACGGACCGTGGTTCAGGCTACGGTCCGTCGATGCCACCGTTGGTAGCACCTGCAGATTTTTCTAAAAAACTATTTTTTGGTCTTTTTTGGCTACGGGGTGTTACACCCCTATTACCACATCCAAAGCAACAATCCGTGCCAGCAAGACACCTACCCAAGTGTTACTTCCCAAAAATAGTACACCTAGGCCTCTCAAAAACATACCCACTTCCTTGAGAATTTTTGTTGGAAACCCTATCCTTGTTCCCCATGGAAGGGTCTTCATTATAGAATCTCTTCTTAGGTTTGGTTTGACTTGGTTCATCCACCCTAGGCCTATTCCCAACCCTATTTCTTTACCTATGATTAGACTCTTCAATTTGTTTAGCATACACCATGAGCCTATAGATATCCATATCATTGAGGAGCATTGTCGTACAACTCTCTTTTTCCACCAAGCTAGACACGCCTATAACAAAATTTGTTCATCCTAGGGTTGGCTACCAAGGTTGGGGCATACATAGAGAGTTGGATGAATTTGAGAGAGTACTCTTTCACACTCATTCCCCCTTGACGAATGTTCATGAATTCCACCATCATTCTCTCCCTTAACTCTAAGGGGAAAATCTATCAAGAAAAGCCACCTTGAACACTTCTTAATCTACCGAAACATCCCTTAAGGGTCTCTCATCCCTCCATTGCTCAAATCACACTTATGCCACATCCTTTAGTTGATAAGAGGCTAGTTCTACTTTCTCTCTAGGAATCACACCCATAACATCCACCACTTTGAATACCTCATCTATGAAGCGTTGTGGATCGTCATCCACCTTAGTGCCATGGAAAGTTGGAGAGTTCATCCTTATGAAATCCCAGATGCTAGATGCGGGAGTACTTGAATAGGATTCAAGTCCAACTCCTAGGTTATCTTGGGCAAACACATGAGTAGTGACAACATGAGCTTGAGTCATCATGAGATGGGTCAAGACCCAAAGAGCAGACCTTATCTCCACATTAGTCATATCCCCTTCAACATAAGCAGCTTAAGGACCTTGGGGCATTGGAGGCATTTGGAGCACATGAGGTCTTTGAGGTTCCGGAGATTCTTGAGGGGGAACCTCCTCAATCACATCCTCTTGGTCAACAATAGAGAATTTCTCATTTTAGAGAGGAATTCTCTCATTATCTACTTTTCCCTCCTCCCTTCTAGAGGGTGTCCTCCTTTTATTCATGTCCTATAAACACAAGAGAAAAGGTCGAGAAGAGGAACTTATAGTATTCAATGTTATGGCATGATACTAGAGTAATGAAGAAAGTGAAACTCTTTCTTCCTATATCCTCTCACTCATGGGTGTTTCGTGACTCACACAGATGACCAAGACTCTACTAGACGTGGCTTGTGAGACTTTTAGACCCTAAACTATTTCCCATAAATTTATGCTCTGATACCAAGTTTTTAAGGATCCATAAGTATGTCCTAGAAGTTAGGGCATTCCGTAGGTCCAAACAAGGAGTGCTTGACCTCTAGGAGGTCTTACACAAGCCTCTTGTTATCATTCATTACATAAAGTATGAAAAGTAGTGAGGAATTAAAAATTTTCACAAAAATATAATAATGAGAAACATCTTTTATAAAAGATAAGCAATAAGACTCGTCGTCACAAGCCAATCTTAAAGACACGCCTTTAAATACTTAGGGACACGACCCTTTATATTGAAAGAAATACATAAATAGTCTATACGAGTCTTAAAGAAGAATTATAAAAACATGGACTATGCCCTCGAATATATGAGGACATACTTAGTCTTGAGAGAGTTGATTCCCAAGATTGTCTTCTAACCTTCAACTTGCCTCCAACCTATACTTATAGAGTATAGAAAAGTATGGAGTTAGTACAAACATTGTATTAAGTATGTTATTATGCAAAATCATGCAAAAAAGGACAATTTAGTTGAAACATACAAGTCATTTTATTTTGATAAACACCTTCATGAATTAAGTTACAAAACATCATATAGTTTCATCATGTAACACATAAGGTAAAACTTAAATTTTTATTAAATTAAGAGCATACTTACCTTAAACCTAAAAATTACACATGAACCACTCCTATCCTAAGCTATCCTAAGTCTCCTTTAAGTAAGACATAAGGAGGTTGCCCATACAATCTCCTCAATACCTAACTAAGAGATCCTTAAGGCTACTAAGGATAAGCATACTTCATTTCGTTCATAAAATCACCAATCAATATCAGAGACACTAAAGGAACATTCATTCATTAAAGACTTCACATAAGTGCCCTCCTCCAATGGGACTTGCAAGTTACACTAAGTGCAATGTGAGAGTAGCATACCATACTACTAATCCCACATAGTGATCCTCAAGGATTCCCATAGATAAAGCACACCACAATTATCATTCATAGCTTCATCATATAAGACATAACTCCGACATGCTTCTTTAACATAAGACTTAAAGTCACATTACTTTCATTTACATCAAATAATGACCCATACATACATGTCATATAAGGACACACCAAGATTTTCTTCAAATGTATACTTGTGCAATGGATAAGTAGCATCCCATTCAACCACCTACCCTAAGTAGTACACCCTTAAGAAGACTTAGTTCATTTGCAGACATTTGTGGGGGCTAGCTTTAAAAGACATAGACTATGAGAGCTTGACATGGAATCCCGGTACTACCCTTACAGGATCATGGATCCCTCTTTGCCTAAGGAAGGGTCATATTCTTTATCCTTTACATGGATTCTCCAATAGCTACACCTACGTGGGCGCATAGTTAAGGGATAAGGAGAGTGATACTAAGTAACTCATTCTCTACTAACAAGGAGCACCCATTTAAGAGGTACATTAGATACAACATCTCTACTCACGAAGTGTACCCACCCCTTCTTCAAATAGTCTTGGTTCTAAGCATAACTCCCCCATGGAGTCTTAAACATTCACTGACTCTAGGTTAAGAGATAACTATTGAAAACCACTTCTTAACTCACGAAAGGTATCCAACCTCCAACTTATCTTTGGAAAGCTCATCGAAAATGGTGAGGTTGCTACTAAACACTTCATCTCAACTCACGAAGAGTGTTCACCCCAAAATTCCCCTTTTCATACTTAGGAATACTAGTGATGGCCTAGACACTTGATCTCTACTCACGAAGAGTGTTTACCCTACAATCCCCCATTTTCATTCATTGACTTCATTCATGCACTCAAGTGTGTGTGTGAATATATGTGAGCACACCTTTCACATAATAGTCATTATTTATAACATTGATTTATAGACATTCTCAAAACCCACATTCATCACAATTCACACATTATCATACTTCACACATCAAATACATACTTCGTTTAGACATAAACCCTTTAAGGTACTTATTTCAACCTCCTAAAACATATCATGCCTATACATATCAAAATCATCACTTCACTTCACCTATCATGCCTTCAATGTTATTCTCATAATACACATATAACATCATATACTTCAAGTAAACACCGCCACTAAAGGTGTACCATACCACTCAAGAGTTACTTCTATAACTTAACTAAGATAGAACAACTTACCCTTCATCCAAAACTTTACCAACTTTTCTCAATATTTCACAAAAAATTATCATAATAAAGCATAATAAGGAAGTAGCTAATCACATCACAATATAGAGAAAACAATAGTTCTAGCATTATCAAACCAAGCACCTTAAACCCACTTCATAAGCCAAAACTTCAGAAATTGGATTGAGCATAGGGTCATTGAGCTTTTAAAATTAAATCATCAAATAAAATATATAATATTACAATCACTTAAACGTTTTCATGCAAGACCCATGCTTAGAATTTAAAATGGAAAATTTTGTAGTTCGAAAATCCTTTTTGGAAAGTCTTGAAATGGGCTCCTTGAATGGAAAAAGAGTTAAGGATGAACTACCATACCTTAATATGAAGGATTCCACGAATATAGTGAAGAACTTCGTCCTCTTCCTTGGAGCTTGAAGTTTCTTGTAAATGGAGGTTTCTGGAGGAAGAGGTTTGGAGAAATTTTTTATTTGATCTTTAGGGTTTGAAATGGTTGGTTAAATGAGGTTTAAAATGACCTAAATCAGTCAACAAATGATTCCCCAAAGTTCCAAAAGACCCCCATACTATTTGGACCCTTTTCCAACTTCAAATTTGACATAAAAACGATGCAGCCAAATTTGGGACTTGGCTGCGAGGCTCGAGGTCATTTCCTGATCTTGGTTCTGGAAATTCATTTAGAACAATAGGGTGCGTATTGGTCCTGCGTTACAGGGCCAAGATTGCACACCAAGTTCTGGCTGCGCATCGCGCAGCAGCTTCCAATTCTAGGCTGCCTGGCAGCTTCGATGGCCCATGTTTGGGTCCTCCTTGGGGACCCTTAAGCTGGTCCCCAGGGCTTCGTTCTCTGACGTTTTGACACTTGGTACATCCATATAGGTAGTAGGGTAATCCCTACTAGTTATAGACACCAAACACTACCCAAAAACATGCACCAACATCAAGGACACACTAGCACATTCCAAGTCACATTTCCCGAACGTCTTGGGCATTTTTCGACGTTTCACTTTCAAACTTCACCCACTGACTTCTAATGCTAAAACACACTATTTTAACACACTATCAACTCATGGAACACATTCAAAGTTCTAGTTTGACTTATTTCATTTTTAGGGTCGTATCATATAAATTCATAACTTTAAACTTATCTATATTTATTTGTTGATTCACCCTCACACCCTTTGCTTAAATTTTCAGTCACCCCTTAAGTCATAAACTAATTACACGAATCTCTAAACACACAGGTTTATACCGAATGATGAAGGAACCGCATCCACTTCTTCAAGCCTAACCCCTCCTACGGATTTTTTAGGTAACACCCACATTATAACTTCTGCTTCAACTTTTTTGCTCACATTTAATAGTCTTCTTATCTTTCTTCATTAACAGAACTACCTACAAATCCCGTTGTAGGGTCATACAGTCACCTCTTGATATTGCGAATCAACTACTTGCGTAGACAACACGCCCACTTGAGGGCCTTCATTCAATCTTGATTCCTGAAAGACCCACCATGAGTCAATTAACAGTGGTTGTGGAACTTATTTCTTATATTTTTCTAATTTATAATGTCATGTTTAGCTCATTAGTTACGTACCCCATTACTTTGAAACAACCCCTGGACCCGTTCCTTTGTTAACATTTTCAGTATGGCGACTGACAATTTATTTGAAACAGCTCACCCCCTATTATATTTGTATTAGGTTTGTTATCGATTTATAATGAAATATATCTTTAGGAGATCTTTTGTTCCATCATTAACATCATATTACCAGAACTGGCTGACTCAAAGGTCATTACCCACTCTGTATACGAAAACGAACTATTATAATTCGTCTCATTATCCTGATTAAACTTGCAGAACTCCCTGGCTGTTCAATATGGTTACTTTAACTAGGTAACAAGCTTGTGTTCCTTCCTTGACACATAAAATTGCTGCTGAATAGTACTCCAACATGACAAACATAACATCAAAAGTATACACCGATCAGATTAACATATTAGTATATAACAGTTTTTTCCACAACTCCAACTACTAAATTGTAAGCCTAAAATAGATTCAACGTGGTACTCCAAACACCCTATATTGCTTCACGTTGTCATTCTTGTACGAATGACAGATTATTTTGAACACCTAAATAATATTACATTTGTACTATGTTTTGACCCGACTTAATTATAATGCTATATACCCTTCAGTACATCCTCTATTCCTTCATCAACATCATTTTACCAGTACATGCTGACGAAATGGTTATACCTACGCTATATACACTGAAACCTTATACGGAGGAACAGAGTGTTTCAGTGTTGGTTCTCAGAAAACTACCACAACTGCTATGGTTTTTATGTAGCAAACTTGTATCCCTCGTAATTTACTCAGCCCCCATTATGCCAATTATTTATTCATCCGTTATTTATTTACACTTACAAAGTAATTTTGAATAAAATTTGTTTATGTGCAAACTCAAATGCCATCAAAGTTGTTGGCGTTCCCATTGCACTTTTTCTCTGTGCCAGCCGGCGAGAGTCCATGTGCGTTTGCCAAAAGAATCATAAGATATGCTACCCGGCTGGCTCTAACTTTAAATTAGTTCTTTCACATTTATAAATTGTGTCTTATGAAAGCTCAAGAATTTGAAGATTCAGAACAGAAGAGAGTATAATGAAATCATACTCTGTCTCAAAATCACCAGATTTTTAACTTGCATAGTATAAAGTTCAACCCTCATGCAGTTTGATTGCTCAACAGAGGCTAGCATGCCTTATTATGTAGCTGCTTTTGCGATGTTTTTTTTTAAATGAAATAAACTGCCTAAATTTGAAGCGTGTGATGTACAGTAAGCTTGGTGCTACTTCATATGTATGGAAGACATATTCGGCCAAATGTAATATGACATAGTATAAAAAGAATATCTTCTGTAATCTAATATGAAGAGGATTCAATATTGATGTACACTTGACGTGCCTATTTATCTTTTGCAATACTATGGTATACTTCAGATTTTAGCATTATTCTGAATGTAACCTATAGAAGATCTTGATCACAAATATTGGCACTGTTTTGGTGTCTGTGTTCTCGAACATTTGTAATTGTATTTCAACTACCGATGTACAATTAGTATGAATGCAAATAATCAAAATAAGAAGCTGGTGATGAAGTATAATTTACCATGAAAAACCTGCAAACTTGTTGGATTAATATATTTCTACAAATTTGATGCTAAAGCCATCTCCTGTGCAAAATTAATACACTTGAAATTACTGATAAAAATTTGAGTATACTGAAATTATGTCCCGACTTAAAAACACATATTTATAACTAAGATTTTATCCCTCATAGTTCTTCATGGTCGCGAAATATTTCCCCATGGATCATGAAAGACAATTTCATGGACACTTTGGGTATTTTGGTGCTTTCCATAGCTCTTCCAGTATTGGACAGTTTATATGATGTGCACTTTTTAAAGAGGGAGTCATAAAATCAAACGGAAAAAATAGTGTGTTTTTTTCACTTTTTATTGTAATATATGCGAAGGCCCATCCTGTTGAAGCCCAATACGGAATGACGTACTTACACGCATATAGAACCTAAAATCTATTATATATACACCTTAAAATTCTCTTTAAAAAGTGCACATCATATAAACTGTCAAACAATGTGGGCTTTGTTTCAGCACTTTTAACAAACGGAAAAACATTTTCAATATTTTAACATTTAAGAGAGCTTATTAGCAACACTTTCAATATCTAATAATAATGTCGAAATTTTAATTTGTAATGTATCTTATTTATGCTTTTATTTAAAGAATATAATTATTTAATAACAAAAGGGAGGAAATCAAGGGAGAGAATATATATAAAAAAAAAGAAGGTAAAGATTACTTAATTTTCTCATCAGTTACATTTTCTAATAAAACTCAAACTTTGTTCTTTTTTTTCCATAATCTTAATCTTTTTTTAATTAGTCATTCCAATAGATATGTCAAATGAATTTATATTTATTTAAGAAAAATATTTGTATTCATATATTTTTTTCATGTGTATTTATTTAATTCTTCGAAAAATTTTTATTTCGTATTTATTTCAATATGTATTTTATTCGTATTTCTATTTATTCTAGTTTTAATTTAGAATATTGCGCAATAATATATAAAATACAAAAAGTAGTATGATGAAAAAGTGATATAATAGTTCTTAGAGAGGAACATATCACTTAAAATTCTCATCATTAACAATTTCAAAAAAAAACACCTTTTTCATTCTATTAGATAAATTTTTCTTTGTTATGTTTTCATTTTAATTGTATACCAATATTTTTTACATTTTATGTGCCCACTTTACCATTCAAATTTAAAAAAAAATTCTTTCAAATTACAAATTGTATTCCTGTGATCAAAATTGTATTACTTGATTACCTTATACATATCTATACACGTATCTCAATATGTATAAATATGATTCATGAAAGGGTACAAGATTTTTGGGGGAAAATAGCATACTTGGTGGAAATAATAAATTTGTTGAGGAAGGATATAATATTCTAAAAAAAAAAATTCAAATTGAATATGATAGAAACAAGAATACAAGATTCTGGAAAACTATAGCATACATGGTAAAATAATATAATCGATAAAAATTATTCTAAAAAAAAATACAACTTAACTGTTGAAAAACAGGATACATATATGTTTAAAAATACAAATTCATATGAAAAAAATGTAATTAGAATACAATATTCTAAAAAAATATAAATTGACTGTTAAAAAATAGGATACATCTACGCTTAGGAAATACAAATTCATATCAGATACGTATTTGAATGACTACAAATAAAAAAGAAATACAATATTCTTAATAAAATACAAATGATTAGTAAAAGAAAAATAATTGACAAATAAAAATTAATATGAATATTATTCTGATACGAACACAATTTTTCAACCTTCTTCTTTGANCCTGCAAACTTGTTGGATTAATATATTTCTACAAATTTGATGCTAAAGCCATCTCCTGTGCAAAATTAATACACTTGAAATTACTGATAAAAATTTGAGTATACTGAAATTATGTCCCGACTTAAAAACACATATTTATAACTAAGATTTTATCCCTCATAGTTCTTCATGGTCGCGAAATATTTCCCCATGGATCATGAAAGACAATTTCATGGACACTTTGGGTATTTTGGTGCTTTCCATAGCTCTTCCAGTATTGGACAGTTTATATGATGTGCACTTTTTAAAGAGGGAGTCATAAAATCAAACGGAAAAAATAGTGTGTTTTTTTCACTTTTTATTGTAATATATGCGAAGGCCCATCCTGTTGAAGCCCAATACGGAATGACGTACTTACACGCATATAGAACCTAAAATCTATTATATATACACCTTAAAATTCTCTTTAAAAAGTGCACATCATATAAACTGTCAAACAATGTGGGCTTTGTTTCAGCACTTTTAACAAACGGAAAAACATTTTCAATATTTTAACATTTAAGAGAGCTTATTAGCAACACTTTCAATATCTAATAATAATGTCGAAATTTTAATTTGTAATGTATCTTATTTATGCTTTTATTTAAAGAATATAATTATTTAATAACAAAAGGGAGGAAATCAAGGGAGAGAATATATATAAAAAAAAAGAAGGTAAAGATTACTTAATTTTCTCATCAGTTACATTTTCTAATAAAACTCAAACTTTGTTCTTTTTTTTCCATAATCTTAATCTTTTTTTAATTAGTCATTCCAATAGATATGTCAAATGAATTTATATTTATTTAAGAAAAATATTTGTATTCATATATTTTTTTCATGTGTATTTATTTAATTCTTCGAAAAATTTTTATTTCGTATTTATTTCAATATGTATTTTATTCGTATTTCTATTTATTCTAGTTTTAATTTAGAATATTGCGCAATAATATATAAAATACAAAAAGTAGTATGATGAAAAAGTGATATAATAGTTCTTAGAGAGGAACATATCACTTAAAATTCTCATCATTAACAATTTCAAAAAAAAACACCTTTTTCATTCTATTAGATAAATTTTTCTTTGTTATGTTTTCATTTTAATTGTATACCAATATTTTTTACATTTTATGTGCCCACTTTACCATTCAAATTTAAAAAAAAATTCTTTCAAATTACAAATTGTATTCCTGTGATCAAAATTGTATTACTTGATTACCTTATACATATCTATACACGTATCTCAATATGTATAAATATGATTCATGAAAGGGTACAAGATTTTTGGGGGAAAATAGCATACTTGGTGGAAATAATAAATTT
Source organism: Solanum pennellii (assembly GCF_001406875.1). Classification (NCBI taxonomy): domain Eukaryota; kingdom Viridiplantae; phylum Streptophyta; class Magnoliopsida; order Solanales; family Solanaceae; genus Solanum; species Solanum pennellii. The sequence goes on along the minus strand of NC_028637.1, from coordinate 18,433,421 downwards.
GTTGAGGAAGGATATAATATTCTAAAAAAAAAAATTCAAATTGAATATGATAGAAACAAGAATACAAGATTCTGGAAAACTATAGCATACATGGTAAAATAATATAATCGATAAAAATTATTCTAAAAAAAAATACAACTTAACTGTTGAAAAACAGGATACATATATGTTTAAAAATACAAATTCATATGAAAAAAATGTAATTAGAATACAATATTCTAAAAAAATATAAATTGACTGTTAAAAAATAGGATACATCTACGCTTAGGAAATACAAATTCATATCAGATACGTATTTGAATGACTACAAATAAAAAAGAAATACAATATTCTTAATAAAATACAAATGATTAGTAAAAGAAAAATAATTGACAAATAAAAATTAATATGAATATTATTCTGATACGAACACAATTTTTCAACCTTCTTCTTTGACTCTCTCTTTCATCTTCGTCTGCTATGATTCTTTTTTTCAATTATTTTCACCAAATTCAAATCTAAATCTGTGTTTATTTGTGAATTAATAATCCTATAAGCAAAATTTGAAATTATTAAATATGAATATATATAAAAAAAAAATCAAACAATATATTATGTATGAATGCTTATGTGGCATACTACAAATTACAATCTACTAAATCTCAAATTAGAAAATAAAATCATAAAAATAGTATTTCAAATACTAAAATTCTGAAATGCATAAACATTTGATGAGTATGTTAACAAACTCATATAAGAATCGAAAAAATGACAAAAAAATTGTAATACATGCAATTCAAAATTCAACATAATTTTTATTTCGAAAATAAAATCTTATGAAATCTCGCAAAATAATGATTATATAAATACCTTTATATATTGAGAGATTTCTTGAATTAATCAATAGATCTGAATAAATTGATATGAACTTGAATAATTAGTTCTTCTTCAACAATGAGAGACAATAATGGTGAAAATGGTAAAACAGAATTTTTTTTTGAAAATCTTAAAATTGAAAATAAATTTAATGGTATTAAAGTCTAGAAGAAGTCTAAATGAATAGTGTATATATTTAATGTTCGACTGTTTTGAGAAATAAAAGGAAAGACAAATAATAGTATTTACAAATTATTTTTAAAATATTGACATTTTGACTAAATATTTTAAAACGTAGATGTTTTTACTAATTAAGTTAGGAATGATGACTACTTTACTGAATTTTCCTTAACGAAAATATGAACATACCCAGGGCTATTAGAGCCCAATATGGAATGAAATATCAACCTACTAATTAATCCTAAAACTGCCCTATTTAATACTTCAAACGATGTTTCCTGACGTGTCGTCTTAAACAGGACATATGATCTATTTCAAACTGCGTGTCTTAGTAACTGTGCTTCCCAAACAATGAGTCTCTTCCCAATCGATGCAACCCTCTTTCAAATTCCCTCTGTGTCTATATAATGCCTTGTAGACTCCAACCACCCAATGTCGATCACAACTCTCTCTATTCCCAAAAAAATTCTTCATCTTTTCTACTAAAATTGTTAGAACACTATGGCCTATACACTTCTTTTAAATTTGGATTCTACAAGGGAAAACTGGTTGATTAATGTACGACTTTGCAGGATGTTGGAATTTAAAAACTAGAAGCGAAGCAACGAGATGATAAGTTTGGACATGATACTTATTGACGTAAAGGTAATATCCTTTCATTTTGACATTATACCACATTGTTGGGTGGTCATTTTATTGGGGATCCACTTACAGGGTGACATGTAACGTGGTACTTTGGTACATGGATAATCTGGAAGAACCAAGTAAACAGGTTACGTGCTACCTTACACGAAGGTTGTGTGATAATTATCAGAATCTGTAAGGTCTTTGAAAGTATGGGTGAATACAGACCCCTATAGTCCGTTGTTAAAATCACATTCCTNCAGAATTTTTTTTTGAAAATCTTAAAATTGAAAATAAATTTAATGGTATTAAAGTCTAGAAGAAGTCTAAATGAATAGTGTATATATTTAATGTTCGACTGTTTTGAGAAATAAAAGGAAAGACAAATAATAGTATTTACAAATTATTTTTAAAATATTGACATTTTGACTAAATATTTTAAAACGTAGATGTTTTTACTAATTAAGTTAGGAATGATGACTACTTTACTGAATTTTCCTTAACGAAAATATGAACATACCCAGGGCTATTAGAGCCCAATATGGAATGAAATATCAACCTACTAATTAATCCTAAAACTGCCCTATTTAATACTTCAAACGATGTTTCCTGACGTGTCGTCTTAAACAGGACATATGATCTGTTTCAAACTGCGTGTCTTAGTAACTGTGCTTCCCAAACAATGAGTCTCTTCCCAATCGATGCAACCCTCTTTCAAATTCCCTCTGTGTCTATATAATGCCTTGTAGACTCCAACCACCCAATGTCGATCACAACTCTCTCTATTCCCAAAAAAATTCTTCATCTTTTCTACTAAAATTGTTAGAACACTATGGCCTATACACTTCTTTTAAATTTGGATTCTACAAGGGAAAACTGGTTGATTAATGTACGACTTTGCAGGATGTTGGAATTTAAAAACTAGAAGCGAAGCAACGAGATGATAAGTTTGGACATGATACTTATTGACGTAAAGGTAATATCCTTTCATTTTGACATTATACCACATTGTTGGGAGGTCATTTTATTGGGGATCCACTTACAGGGTGACATGTAACGTGGTACTTTGGTACATGGATAATCTGGAAGAACCAAGTAAACAGGTTACGTGCTACCTTACACGAAGGTTGTGTGATAATTATCAGAATCTGTAAGGTCTTTGAAAGTATGGGTGAATACAGACCCCTATAGTCCGTTGTTAAAATCACATTCCTGCGGATAACAGCCAGACAAAAAATACAGAAAGATACTGTTAATATACCTGTAAATGGCTTCCAATTTATTCAGCCAAACATTATTCGCTCAAGGGTCAATATTAACACCTTCCTATCAGGTTTACTTATTGGCATCCTTTATATGACATATTCATCAACATATGTACTTAATATTGTCCATCTTCAACTTCTAGATGTGGTTGGATGCATATGTGGAACAAGTGATCTAGAGAGTGTTGGTTCGAAGTGGAAGAAACATGACCTGCACATTCTTACTGATCCATAATTCACTGATCTCATCTAATCATTTTCACTTATATTCATTAACCACAAACAAACAAGCATAACACTAACATATTATATTGTTTGATTAGGGCGGATAGGTCGACCAAAGCTAAAATAACATTGTGGGAGGACTTCGGGGAAGGATTATACCCCAATTTATTTCCCCTCGAGTTCAAACCATACATAGTCATTGTTATCGCAACAAAAGTGAAGGAATTCAGAGGTAAGTATAAATACAGACCATATTAGTGAAGTACCCTTTAGACATCATAAACTCAACCAAAAAAAAAT
>NC_028637.1:18386811-18429002 GCF_001406875.1 Solanum pennellii | reverse complement strand
TTTCAAACTGCGTGTCTTAGTAACTGTGCTTCCCAAACAATGAGTCTCTTCCCAATCGATGCAACCCTCTTTCAAATTCCCTCTGTGTCTATATAATGCCTTGTAGACTCCAACCACCCAATGTCGATCACAACTCTCTCTATTCCCAAAAAAATTCTTCATCTTTTCTACTAAAATTGTTAGAACACTATGGCCTATACACTTCTTTTAAATTTGGATTCTACAAGGGAAAACTGGTTGATTAATGTACGACTTTGCAGGATGTTGGAATTTAAAAACTAGAAGCGAAGCAACGAGATGATAAGTTTGGACATGATACTTATTGACGTAAAGGTAATATCCTTTCATTTTGACATTATACCACATTGTTGGGAGGTCATTTTATTGGGGATCCACTTACAGGGTGACATGTAACGTGGTACTTTGGTACATGGATAATCTGGAAGAACCAAGTAAACAGGTTACGTGCTACCTTACACGAAGGTTGTGTGATAATTATCAGAATCTGTAAGGTCTTTGAAAGTATGGGTGAATACAGACCCCTATAGTCCGTTGTTAAAATCACATTCCTGCGGATAATAGCCAGACAAAAAATACAGAAAGATACTGTTAATATACCTGTAAATGGCTTCCAATTTATTCAGCCAAACATTATTCGCTCAAGGGTCAATATTAACACCTTCCTATCAGGTTTACTTATTGGCATCCTTTATATGACATATTCATCAACATATGTACTTAATATTGTCCATCTTCAACTTCTAGATGTGGTTGGATGCATATGTGGAACAAGTGATCTAGAGAGTGTTGGTTCGAAGTGGAAGAAACATGACCTGCACATTCTTACTGATCCATAATTCACTGATCTCATCTAATCATTTTCACTTATATTCATTAACCACAAACAAACAAGCATAACACTAACATATTATATTGTTTGATTAGGGCGGATAGGTCGACCAAAGCTAAAATAACATTGTGGGAGGACTTCGGGGAAGGATTATACCCCAATTTATTTCCCCTCGAGTTCAAACCATACATAGTCATTGTTATCGCAACAAAAGTGAAGGAATTCAGAGGTAAGTATAAATACAGACCATATTAGTGAAGTACCCTTTAGACATCATAAACTCAACCAAAAAAAAAATACACCAACACATATACCATGCTATAAGATTGGTTTTAGTTTACAACAACAAAAATATACTATCGTATGTATCAAATAACAATCCAATTCATAATTATTTTCAAATTGGTATTTTTAGGATAAAATCAATTAATATTTGAACCGTACATGTGTAATATAATTTGAACTGAAAAGTACCAACACATACATCGTGCTATTAGATTGGTGTGAGTTTGCAACAACAAATATACCATTATGTGTACCAGAACAATATGCACACAATTTTTTTTATAATAACCTGATGAGTCTCATCGCTCGTTATATTGAATTAGAATTGAGAAATTATTGGTATTCATTTTCGATAGCCGTTACCACAGAGAATGAGAGTTTGATTTTGGTAGGAAACCTCCTCTGGAAGTTAATTATAACAAATTTGAATAAATAAAGGAAGGTAAAATAATTGCAGTAATTTATGAGAATAGTGATAGGTGTGGCTGAGTTAGAGTCTTTTTTTGTTAAAAGAAAAATTAAATTCTACTTTTGAAAAAAAATATTTCTATGTAAAGGAAAAAGAATTGTTATTTTGATGTAAACTCAGTTTTTTAATTTGTATAGTTAAAAAATCGACCCACTTAGATTTGTTAGATTTGAAAAATAATAGAAATTTCTTAAATATAAATATCAAGAACTTCCCCTAAAATAAGCGACACAAAAAATGTCACTAGACACTTAAAATATGTATATATAAATATAGAAACGATTATATCTCAAAAACTACACAAAATTTTAAAATAAATAAAAAATATCAAAAAGTGCTAAAAACAATATGCTTTCAAATGGCAACGTTGGTGTAATATATCACAAATATAATAAATTACATGAGTTGAAAATAAAATGACCAAAACTGAATAAATAACTTTTAGATTGAGGCGTTGATATCCCGCTCTCTTTAAGAAGATTCAAATCCACTACGCCATAATCTGTATCGATCCAACAATAATACTCTTGACTTGTCTCCTCCAGAAAACAACAACCAAACATTGCGTATAACTCAAGCAAATCCGGATTAGTTAATAGTCCAAAACTCAAAAAAAAAAAAACTTCCTTCAACATATATTTACTCTCTTTTGTATAATGATATATAGTTGAAGACCTAGAATATTTTTATATGTTTCAACTCTCTCTTTCACTACACTAATCTCAATAGAAACACAATACAATACTATTCATCTTTTTCACTCTATATTTTCTTGTATATCTCTTGTTGTTTCTACTTCTATCCAACACAAGGAAGACCACACTATTTATAGGTGATAAATTCTTCCTTGCAATAATTAGGAAGATAGTGGGTAGTAAATTTGTCAAATGAATGGCCCAAATATTCATAAGTTTAAATACATAAAGATAAAATAATGAGTGAATTAAGAGTTGATGGTTACTAACAACTAAGGATCCCTTTCTTCCATTATTGATAAGAGTAAAGAGCACAAATATAATGTCCACCCATAAATTTAACATGATATATAATGTGATATACAATATTTTTTTTATTAATATTAAAATATCACACCAAGACATGTATCTTATCCAAAAATGCCCTTGTAATTAACTAAGGAAAACAAGAAACAAGGAGAAGAAAAAAAAAGGAAAAACAAACTATTGAAATTGTGTTTGCTTTGTAACATGGAAAAATCTTTCAAACTTCCAACTCTAGATTTTTGCAATGCAGAGTTACAACCAGGAACCCATGAACGGGATCCATTGAGAGATGAAGTTTTCAAAGCCTTTCAAGAATATGGTTGTTTTGAGGTTATGTTTGATAAAATTAAGTATAATTTACCTAAATATCATAATATAAGATTTAAATTACATTCTTTCCCTACTTTTGTAAAATTTATGAAATTTTTTTAAAAATAATATGATTCGGATACATAGCAAATAAGTCGGATACATTAAATATGGTACATTAAAATAAATTCAGTTACACTTTTAAAGGAAAGAGAATATAAAATTTATTGTTAGTTTCTCAAATAACGCTAATTTAATTGATTTCAATCTCTTCAAAATCTTATCAGATTCAATCAAATCAAAATTTAAATTTTCTTCTCCCAATTCTCTTTCAAATCTGCCCGCCTTCAATTCAAAATTTAAAGTTTTTTGCTCTTAATTCTATTCCAAATTCGTATGGTTTCAAACAATTCAAATTTTCATCTTTCAATTCTTTCCCCAATCATAATAGATTTTAAAAGTTGAAAACAATAGCCGATACATGATCATGAATACATTCAAGAATCTGAAAAATCAAGGTGAGACAAGTGAGATTTCAAATTTCTTCTCCCGATTCGTCGAAGATCCTTTCAATTTTGTTTCAAAATCACAAAAACAATGAGAAGGTACATCATGAATATTTTGATTTTTCTAAGACGATGAAGAATCTGAAAAAAAAAACTAACATTCAAAAATATGAAAAAAATATGAGTCTCGATTTGCAATGTATAAAATAGATCAGAGTTTTAATTGCATAGTAAAATAGATCTGACAATCAACGGTATGAAACTACATATATTATGTTGATAATTCGATTTTTATTTGTATTTTTGAGATGACCATACAATCGTGATACATTGGTATGTGTTTCTTGTATAAATTGATAAGTAATATACTCCTATTAATTAGATACATTAAATAAGTAATTTTGGAATTAAAGATCAACAAGTTAATGTGTGATACACGTAATATTAATTTAAATTATCGTATCATTACCAAATATCTGACATGATACATTAATATTTGTATATCTTGTTGTTTGTGGAATACTATACTTATAGATGATACATTATGCATATATTTTGTTGTAAAAGCATCAAAATATTCAAGAATGAGGTATGTATCATATTAAAGTTATATTTTGTACCTGATATAAGTATATAAGTTTAGTTGTTTGATTGTTTGTGATTGATGCATAGAAATAACTGTATTACGGAATGTATCACTAATTTCTTTAATATTAACAGGTTTTGAATCATCAGAGTATCTTTATTCAATCTATGATTCTGAAAGAAAATATATTGTTTGCCTTGAAAGATAAAAATGCAATTGTGAAAGATTTCAAGCTGATCAGATGCTTTTTTCTGTAATTTTATTTTGTTGATAATAATGTATCTGATACAATAAGGTTGTGAAAGAATAGTGTGCGTAAGCTAAAATAAAGTGTATCTATGAAAGTATCATTTAGTAGTTGATTATGTATTTGATACAATAAGATTATAACTGTTTATGTATTTATGTATCGAGATATTTAATTTGATACATTGTATTTTTATCAAAATAAACGAGATACATTGAAAATTAAGTATCAGACGCGTGGAACAAACAACGATTGTAGCAGTGATGTATCGAATCAATAATAACACTAACAAAGACTAATTTAAGAATAAAAATAAATGAGATACATTGTGTCATTGGCAGTGATAATCGTGTAATGACTGATCCAACTATTTCTTTCTCTTTTTTTATGGACTTGTTTTTCAATGTAGATTTAGAACTCGAACATGTATAAACATTACAAATCAAATATGACTTTCTAGTTTTTGATTTATAACAAAAGATTTCTAACAATATGTATGAAATAAGAAAAATATTATTTAATAATAAAATAATAAAATATGAAAAGAAATCCTAATATAATTAAATAACAAATATTCTTCCATAATATAGTAATTTGTGATTGATAAGGTATATCAATCAATTGATTTTCTTTCTATTAGTTGATTTTTATTTTTTTTTGTTATTATTTTTCCTATTTCTTTCTCCACGTTTTTCTCAAATCTCAATCATTTGTTATTTTTTTAAAAAAAGATTCATCACCAAAAAGTATAAGAGTTTTTCTAAATCTTTATTCAACATATAATTTATTTATGATTCAATCAATTTTATTTTTTTTGCTTTTTCTATAAGTTTTGCTTTGATCTTATTTTTTCATTTTCTTAATTTGATTTTTTAAGAAATAACGATTGATATTTATCAACTTTGATGTTATTTTTACTTTTTATTATAATAATCTCAAATTATATTTTTGAGAAATAAAAATTTATTTTCTGAAATTTTAATTCCATTTTTGGTTTGGTATAGGGAGTGATTTGTTGACTTAAATAAGGAAGGAATAAATATTAATTTTGGGAGTTAGGATTTATGTATCAAATGTTTTGAGTTTGAAAGTAAAATAAAGGATTTTGGAAAATTTTAAAACCTGGTAGGGAATAACGAAAATTATGAAAAGAAAAAATGTGTATATAGGTAATTTATCCTAAAATTAAACCAAGAGCCTTACATGAAGAAATTAAAGAGATTTTCAACTTTCCATTAGAATTCCAAATGAGTAAATCATCTACTATCTTTGGTTACTTGGGACAAAATCCAGCATTGCCTCTCTATGAAAGATTGACAATTCAAGATGTTCTTTCTCATGGAGTTGCTCAAAAATTTGCTCATCTTTTCTAGCCAGATGGAAATCCTATAGTTTTGTATGTTAATTTCTAGTTCATACCATATTCTTTAAATAAAATACTTTGTTGCTAAACAAAAAAATCAATTTAACGATGGATTGGACTATACCCTATTGACGAAATTTTTAGCTAATTTCAAGTTTTTTATAATGTATTTTTTTCATTTTTAGTTTTAGGATATTTGACTTTGTTAGGATCAATTTTTCCTTTAACAATGAGGAGAAACTTAGACATTTCATAAGTTTAAATTTAAGAAATTATGGGACTAAAATAATGAGTTCCTAATCAATTGGTAAAATTTGATATTGTATATATATTTTTAAACTACGCTTACCAACTATACTCATTTATCTTATATTTTGAAATTCACCTTAATTACCCCACTATAACAAATAAAGGATATGCAGCAATATTATAATTACCGTATCTTGTATTTTGCAGCATATTTATAACCAACATTCAATGTAAATACTGCTAAAAACTATAGCAACTTTGAATGCAATAATGATATTATCTTAATTATTGTTAAATATTTTTACAACAATAGAAAATCTATTGCAACTAAATTAAATATCTCTTTTGTTGTAGTGTCAACTATATATTATTATTTTTTTCTCACTACACTCAATTACCTTTGTGTGTCTCTACTCATAATACTTTAATGTAACTTAATTTTCATGTAAATTTAACAGTGACATGGTACTTTCCTACTCAAAGCAATTGTCAATGTTAGAAAAGACAATAAGAAGAATGGTTATGGAGATTTTGGGAGTAGAGAAATACATTGAGGAGCAGAATGAATCATCAAATTATGTACTTATTTTCAATAAATATAGAAAACCTACAAGGAATTAGAAGGGAATTGGATTTGCTCCACACAGAGACAAAAATATACTAACTATTTTATTCCAAATTCAAGTCAATGGATTGCAAATTCAAAGGGATAATGGACAATGGGTTGATGTTGAATTCTCCCATAATTCTTTTCTAATCCTTGTTGGAGATGTTTTTATGATACTTGTTTCTTATTCTTTTATGGTCTTTACTTTATATTTGGAGGATGTTCTATGCAAAAAAAAAAAAAAATAGTTTAAACATTTTCTTTATAATATTACTTTTTCTTGGGCAGAGAGTTCATTGAATTGTAAGCTCTCTTTCTCACCATCTAGTTATAAGGTTTGCTTATACTTGGTCTTTTCAAACTTTTCTCACCATCTAGATTTAAGGTTGTCTTATATTTGGATATTCTCAAACTTTACTTGTTATATCGATCATATTGATATGTTATTATTGTTTTCTTTTAATATTAGCCATTAGGTAAATATGTCACTATCTGCTACATTAGGTAAATATGTCACTATCTGCTACATAGAATATTTTTAATGGAGCCCGTTGGGAAATATCTTAATGAGTAAGTGATACAACAAAAGAGGCTACAACCTTTTGGAAATGAAATATTACTTCAAAAGATTTTCAATTACTACTATTGCATCGTTGGTTTAGGTAAATCAACATCTTAATATGTTTATATATGTTGGTTTCTCTTTAAGTGTATTAACTAATTAAGTCAAAAAAAAGTTACTTTTACTTTGTTCAAATGATACTTTTATTAGATGGGTTTAAGTTTTGGTGTACCACAATTAAGTTATAAAAAAGTTGAATCATTCAAAAGATAATTACAAATAATGCTAACATGAATTGGTTGATCAAAAGAAGTGATAAGTAATAATAAATTAAATTACATCTATAATATATATAACTATAAAAGTTTTCAGTGTATATATTTGGAGTAACAAGCATACTGGAGCTAGTCAAATATTCAAATATTTTACGGACAACTAACAATATTTCTTCTAACATTTTAAAATATTTTTGCAGGCATGGACAAATGGTAGATTACATGGTCCAATTCATAGAATGCTAATGTCTAAAAAAGATGAAGAAAGGTTCTCTATAGGGTTTTTTTACATTTTCCAAAGAAGGTTATCTTGTGAATGTCCCTAAAGAGCTTGTAGATGAAGATCACCCTTTGCTTTCCAAGCCATTTGATGGTATGAAATATATTCTAGTAAAAGCAGAAAAAATTTTCCACTATGAAAAAAGAAGAAACATATAATAATAATTTAGAATTTCTTAGAACTACATTGTGTATCGTCTACCAAGCCAGAGAGTCTCCAACTATGTCCCTTATATAAAGATCTCAAGTTGTCCTACACCTATAAGGAAAAGGATTTCCAAATCCTAGAAGGAAAATATTTAACTTTTCAAATTTGTTAGGAAAAAAGGTCTCCTAAACTAATAGAAATCATACTTTTCTAAAAGAAACAAGAAATAAATTGAATACATAATTAACATTGTCAAATTAATAGTTGGACACTTGGCATTCTACAAAGAATTAAGACAACTTTTTCTAAGATAAAAATACACTTAAATTCGCTTTGAATAAGAAGTTCAGTAGAAACTAAGTTTTCCCTAATAGAACATTAATGTTGAGGTCTGCATTTTATTAAAATTTCCCATTTCAACACTAACACTAGTTTCATTAGACATTTTCCTAGAACAGTTTGACACTCAACGTAGTATTAAAGAATACTAACAATAAAGACTTTTATCTTTATTCACATTGTTTTTGGTTTACAATGAAGACTTTGTTGTTTTATTTATATTCTTCCAATCATTAACTTAATAAACTTCTAGAGCTGTTGATGTTTTTATATAATTCAAGTCAGAATAAAACTCAAATAGACCTGAGAATTATAAGGCTTTAATCCGTAGAAAACAAATATTGATATAACAAAAATAAAAAAAAAAGATAATTTGCTTAAGTTTGTTATTTGTTATTAGTGCTAAATTTTTATTTGATAATATAATGGGAAAGACTATTATGATATAATAACAGTTATACAAGATGTAAGAATAAAAATCAATCCCACTAAATTTACAGTCAGCCTTTAGGAAATTATTTCTCTTAAGCCCCTGAGATTATAGAACATACCCTTTTAAAATAGACCGATTGACTTTAACAAAGTAGGGTACCTGAATTTTTTGCAGAATTTCAAAATCACTCAATGTTTGCAAATCACTAAGTATGTGAGGAGGAATTAGATATTTATAGAAAAACATTGGTTTAGAAAAATAGCATTGGTATGTACTTGGACAAATGTGATTCACACTTCGAGTAACAGCTTAAAATTAGCATTGGTCTGTTAATGTGCGGTTCACACATGCTCAAGTTCATTTCAATGTAATGATTCAGAAGGTCTTTTTTATATGATATAATATTGAAGGAAAATTATTTCGGCTAGTGATATTATGCCAAATGGAAATAGTTCCGGCAAGAGCATGAGTATTGTGATTAGATGCATTTTGACGCTTGTGATTGATCTACTTGATACTTATTATTGATCTACTTGATACTCGTGAATACCTACTTGATATGTGTGATTGATATACTTGAAACTTATTGGTTTTTGAATTGTGATTGTTGGACTGAGATTGTTAAGCCTTGTGAACTATGTATTGTGGAACTGTTAGGTTAGACTGGTCTCTATACATGTTTTAGTTTGAGAAAGTTCGATTGGGATGAAAGAAGTACTCATATTCTAGGCTAGTTTTGATTTGTTTAGTAGGTTGCTTGATGAGTACCGTGTTGCTTGGTACTCACTTCTTGCTTCTATACTTGTGTAGGTTCTTAGCCTGGAACCGTGTGATCTTCTTCTTCTCCTTTGTCTATTTCCGAGACTTCTCAAAGGACTTTGATAGCTACTTGATGTTAGGATCGAATTCACGCACACACACTAGATGAATGAAGAACACAAGAACTTTCAAGAGAAAGAGATGAGAGATCTAGAGAGAGAAAGAGAAAACCCAATATTTCGTGGTAACACCCCATGAGTAAACTTCCACGGCGGTGAGGTATATTTATATTAATAAATCAGAGTATTTTTGGTTACAGAGAATAAATAGAGAATAAATAGGAAAGCCTAAACAGTTATATATATTAATCAGACTCCACTACCGAACAATTCTCCCACTTGGAGACTGACTCAGTCATCCAAAAAATACATTCTCAAAAAAAAATCTCTTCATTATCAACATCTTTACCGCACCGCAACATCTGTAGCAACAACTACAGAAGACCAACCGAGGTTTTACATAACCTCAGTTTCCCAACATCAACACATTTCGTCAACATGTCTGCCGGGTTCTTTGCACCCTCTATCTTCTCCAAGCACATATCACCATCCTCCACTGCCCTGCGAGTGAAATGGTATCGCCTTCTGATGTGCTTTGTCTTCGAATGATAGACTGGATTTTTCACCAACTGTATGGCACTCTGGCTATCTGAGTAAAGAATCTTCTCGCTCTGCTTCTTGCCCAATTCCTCAAGATAATCTGCCAGCCATATCATCTCTTTCCCAGCTTCAGCTATTGCCACATACTCAGCTTCAGTAGATGAAAGAGAAACACACTTCTGAAGCCTGGACATCCAACTCACTGCTGTTCCACCTATGGTGTAAATGTACCCGGATGTACTCTTGCTCGAGTCAACATCCCCACCAAGATCAGCATCCACAAAACCCTGTAGAGTCACCTTGCCTTTGCCAAAACAAAGTGAAGTACTGGATGTACCTCTCAGATATCTCAGAAGCCACTTCACAGCTTCCCAATGCTCTTTCCCAGGGTTCGCCATGTACCTGCTAACAACTCCCACTGCATGTGCTATATCAGGTCTAGTGCAGACCACAGCATACATCAAACTACCAACTGCTGAAGCATATGGAACAAGTGCCATGTGATCACGCTCCTCGGCAGTCTTGGGTGACTGCTCCTTTGACAATTTAAAGTGATTTGCCAATGGAGTAGTCCTGGGTTTAGCATCATTAACCCTGAATCTGCTCAGCACCTTCTCAATGTACAACTCCTGAGATAGATTTAAAGTGCCAGCAGATCTATCCCGAGAAATCTTCATCCCCAAAATCTGCTTTGCTGGACCCAAATCTTTCATCTCAAACGCTGCAGACAACCTTGTCTTCAGATTGTTAATCTCCCTCATACTAGATCCTGCAATCAACATATCATCCACATACAAGAGTAGAAAGACATATGAATCAGTGTATTTCTTGAAGTAACAACAAGGATCCTTTTCAGCTTTGCAGAATCCACTCTTGGTCATGAAGGAGTCAAACTTCTTGTACCACTGCCTTGGTGCTTGCTTTAGTCCATACAAGCTCCTGGTGAGCTTGCACACCATGTGTTCCTTGCCTGGAACCACAAATCCTTCCGGTTGCTGCATATAGATCTCTTTGTCCAGATCTCCATGTAAAAACGCTGTTTTTACATCCATTTGCTCTAGATGCAAATTCTCCGATGCAACAATACTCAACAGAATTCAAATAGAGGTTAATTTCACAACAGGAGAAAATATTTCAGCATAATCAATACCTTTCCTTTGTGAATATCCTTTAACCACTAAACGAGCCTTGAACCTTCTTTTGCCATCTGGTTCAGTCTTGATTCTGAACACCCACTTGTTCAGCAAAGCTCTCTTCTCTGCAGGTAACTCAGTCAACACCCATGTGTCGTTCTTCTCAAGTGACCTCATCTCATCATCCATGGCTTGCTCCCACTTGATCGAATCCTCCACCTGTAGGGCCTCATCAAAAGACTCTGGTTCCCCCTCATCAGTCAGCAATAGATAGTGTAATGAAGGTGAATACCTATCTGGTGCCCTGATGGATCTGGATGATCTCCTTAACACCTGCTCAGGTGTAACTTGCTCCACTTCAGATTCTTCAGTAGGAGTTGGTTGAGTATCTGCTTCGACATCTCTGGGGTTACTCTTCTCCAACTCAACCTCAACTCCCACTTGCTTTGTAATCTCTAGAACCTTCTGCTCTCTGTCCTTGTACAGGACAGACTCATCAAATGTCACGTCACAATGTCTCAGGATCTTTCTGTTCTTGTCATCCCAAAACCTGTAACCAAACAAATCAGAACCATAGCCTATGAAGTAACACTTCACAGCCTTGGCATCAAGCTTGTCTCTCTTTTCTGGATCAACATGAACATAAGCAGTGCAACCAAAAGTCCTCAAGTGTGAGTACTTGAGTTCTTTTCCTGTCCACACCTCCTCTGGAATCTTGAACCCTAAAGGAACTGATGGTCCCCTGTTGATCAAGTATGCAGCTGTGCTCACAGCATCCGCCCAAAGTGTTTTGGGCAGCCCACAGTGTATCCTCATACTCCTTGCACGCTCATTCAATGTTCTGTTCATCCTCTCAGCAATTCCATTCTGCCTTGCCTTACCAGGAACTGTTCTCATCAATCTGATTCCCTCAGCTGCACAGAATGCCTTGAACTCTGATTTGTCATACTCTCCTCCATTGTCAGACCTTAGGCATTTGACTTTCAAACCGGTCTGATTCTCAACTTCAGCTTTCCACTTCTTGAAAGTTGCAAACACATCTGACTTATGCTTCAAGAAGTAAACCCATACCTTCCTGCTGAAATCATCAATGAAGGTAACATAGAATCTGGATCCTCCAAGTGATGATACTGGAGATGGTCCCCAAACATCTGTATGGACCATTTCCAACCGCACTTTCTTTGGCTCTCTAGGAGTCTTTGTGAAGCTTACTCTTTTCTGTTTGCCCATAACACAGCTCTCGCAAAGACCCATATCAACAGACTTCAGACCCTCTAATGCTCCTTTTGCAACCAGCATCTTCATTCCTTTAGTACTCATGTGTCCAAGTCTGTTGTGCCACAGACATGAACCGGAAGCACCTTCAGCAACAGCGGCCATGTTTATACACCCTGCAGTGGTGTACAAGGTTCCAGATTTGGTGCCACGAGCTACTACCATAGCACCTTTCACGATCTTCCACGAACCTTTCCCAAACTCTGCTGCATATCCCGTGCTATCCAACTGACCAACAGAGATCAGATTTTTCTTGATCCCAGGAATATATCTGACATCCTCCAATGTCCACTGGTTTCCCGAGGTGGTCTTTATGCAAACATCCCCCTTTCCTTCAATCTCTAAGGCTTTATTGTCAGCAAGATACACCTTTCCAAAATTTCCAGATTTGAAATTTTGGAACAACTCCTTGCTTGGAGACGAATGGAAAGATGCACCAGAATCCAAAATCCATGATTCAACCGGGCTGTTCACACTAAGGATTAGAGCATCCCCAATGTCCTCTGCTGAATTTACAGAATCATTGTCATCTCCAAATTTCTGATTCTGTTTCTTCTTTGGCTTTGTACAGTTCGTCCGAAAGTGCCCTTTTTCTCCACAGTTCCAACAAGTCACGTTTGATCTGTTCAGGGATTTTCCTCGATTCTTTGATTTTGATCGACCATGTTGATTTTGGCCTTTCGTCTTACTTCTCCCCCTTCGATCAACGCTGAGAGCACTGCCCGATGAATCTCCCACTTCTCGTTTGCGAATACTTTCGCTAAGAACAACATCACGGATTTCATCAAACTTCAGTTTCTCAGATCCACGGGAACTGCTAATCGCAGCAACAACAGTATCCCAAGACTCGGGCAGAGATGACATCAAAATCAACGCCTTAATTTCATCTTCGAAATTAATATCCACAGAATTGAGTTGACTCACAATCATATTGAACTCGTTTATATGATCAGAAACGGATCCATTCTCAAACATCTGTAAATTGAACAATCTACGCATCAAATATACCTTGTTCATAGCCGATGGTTTTTCATACATGTTTGACAGTGCCTTCAACAGACCGGACGTAGTCTTCTCCTTCACAATGTTGAACGCCACGTTTCTTGACAAAGTCAACCGGATCAACCCTAGAGCCTGGCGATCCTTGAGTTTCCACTTCTCCTCCGTCATGGATTCCGGCTTCACCCCGGTCAACGGTTCGTGAAGATCTTTCTGGTACAGATAATCTTCAATCTGCGTCTTCCAGAAACTGAAATCGGATCCATCAAACTTCTCGACTCCAAGCTTCGAACTATCCATCTTCAGTGATCGTGTTGAATCTCCTTAGCTCTGATACCAGTTGTTAGGATCGAATTCACGCACACACTAGATGAATGAAGAACACAAGAACTTTCAAGAGAAAGAGATGAGAGATCTAGAGAGAAAGAGAAAACCCAATATTTCGTGCTAACACCCCGTGAGTAAACTTCCACGGCGGTGAGATATATTTATATTAATAAATCAAAGTATTTTTGGTTACAGAGAATAAATAGGAAAGCCTAAACAGTTATATATATTAATAAGGCTCCACCACCTAACACTTGACATCTCGGCAAACCCTCTACTTCCTTTATGTTTATGCTTATTTATATTTGACCAACAAAGACTTTGAGACTCGTAGTTATCTTTCAATAATGTATTAATACATTAGTGACTTGTTTAGATGACAACCAGGTTTTGAGGATTTTATAGAATGACTAAATTTCTCGCTCTTATGTTATTCGTGTTTTACTTTACACTTTTCCTTTGTATTTTTGGATTAGAGGCTTACTTGTCTTGATGGGCTACACAAGTGTCATCACGTCTATTTTTGGCTCATGAAAATTTTTCAAGTTGCAACAACCCGAAGAACACCTAAACTACAAAACAAAAAGTCAGTAAAAAACCTAACTAGAATATTTAACTAGTACGCTACAATCTTCTTTTAGATTTAAAGCCCCACAGACTCTTCATTCAGACTCTCTTAAATATGAACTCTCTCGTACTTGATTGTGCTCTGCTTGTCTCTCTATGTAAGTATGCAAATTTCTTTGTAGAAAACTCTGCGTTATTTATAGGTGTAAGAGTTAGTGTTTCAATTAATTTTGAAACAAAATTCATTCATTAACGTTTTGAAATAACAAAATAATGAATGTGAGTTGTAACATTCTTTTTTGTTTTTAATTCTACGTTATAGGATTTTGAAAGAGGCTTTTTAATTCTACGTCATCGATTTTTTGAAAGATAACTTTTATTTTCAATTCATGAAACTATAACAAATTCTATTAATTAAAAGTCTTTTTCTTGCAAAACTTTTATCCTGTAAATTGAGTTTCTTTTGGTTAAAAAAGATGAGCAAAAAAAACTATTTTTCCTTGAAAAACACTTGTGAGACATTAATTAAAAGGTTAAATAACCAATTCAAGAATAAAAGAGCGACATTCTTGAATACTTCTTGTTTTGTGGCTTAGCTGACCCAAAGATAGAGTTGTTATTTATTCTTCGGATTGCTCGTGGAAGAGACTCCAACTATCTTCAAGAAACGTATTAACGTGCCTCTAAGCCAAGCAAACTTTTTTTTGGATTCCTTGTATTTTTATCATTCTTATTCATTTGTTCTAACAATTTGAAGATAGTTGTCTCGATGACATCCACATAAATAACAAACAATTTTCCAAATTTTCCTAATTCTTATTTTGAAATATTTGATGGAAAATACTTTCCCAGATGGCGTGGAAAGGTAAAATTCTTTATAAGATGATTAAAGTTGGCATTTGTTCTTGAGAAACCTTGTCCTAATGCTCCTGGTTCTGATGTAGCAACAGATGAGACTACTTTAATTAAAGAACAAATTTCCAAATGGCAAGATGATGATCACATATGAAAGAATAATATTCTTGGAGGAATGTCCAATAAATATTATGATCAATATTATATTAAGTGCAAATTTGCTGAGGAGAT
The DNA here is from genome assembly GCF_001406875.1 of Solanum pennellii. Classification (NCBI taxonomy): domain Eukaryota; kingdom Viridiplantae; phylum Streptophyta; class Magnoliopsida; order Solanales; family Solanaceae; genus Solanum; species Solanum pennellii. The sequence continues at coordinate 18,413,689 of NC_028637.1, read as the reverse complement.
TTGAGATACTCTTAAAGCTATTCGTTTAGCAGAAGAGGCGAGTTCAAAGAAATTTATTGATTCAAATTATATTGAGTTCAAAATGGTTGATGACAAATCATTCACTGAACTAGTACAAGAATTTAAACTTATAGCTAATATAATTTCTATATCTGAAATTGCTCTTGATGAAAACTTTCATGTTGGTGCTATTGTTTCAAAACTTCCTCCATCTTGGGGAGTATAATAGCAAACTCTTGCACAAGAAGGAAGATTTGACTCTTGAACAATTATTGCAACACTTACAAATTGAACAAGACACACGATACTGCAACAATGACATCTTGAAGGAGCCCATCATAAAATCTCATGTTGTTGAAAAAAATATCAAGAAGGAACCTGCCAATAATAAATTTTTGAAGGCAAAGAAGAGTAAAAATTTTAACGTACTAATTTTAATTCTAAGTTGATTGAATATTATCATTGTCATAAAATTGATCACTATGCACGTGATTGTAAAATTCTTAAAGCCGAAAAGAAGAATGAAAACACAAATAACAATACAAAAAAGGTACTGGTGACAATGGTCACAGAGGCATTTGTAGCGGGAGATCAAGTGGAATGGTGGATAGACATTGGTGCAACTCATCATATATCAGGTAATCAAAATTCTTTCACGACCTATGAATTAGTGGAGGGAGGGGGGGGGGTGATATTTGTGCATACTGATATTTGTGCATTAGATTGTTTATCAAGTCATGAAAAGAGATATTTTATCACTTTCTTTGACGATTACTCAAGGTATACATATGTATTTCCATTTAAAAAAGATGAGACATTTGAGACTTTCAAAACATATAAAGCAGAAGTAAAAAATAAGTTGAGTTAAAAAATTAAATCAATTACATCTGACAGAGATGGAGAATATTTAAAATCAGATATTGTTGATGTATATGAAAAAAAGCATTGAGAAATAATTGACAATGTCTTATACACCACAAAAAATTGTCAAGCAGAAAGAAAGAATAGAACTTTCATCGAAATGGTAATCTCTATGCTTTATGGATCTAGTATCACTGAAAATTTGTGGACTGAAGCCTTATTTTCTACATGTCATATTTTGAATCGAATTCCTTCACAGAAACATGATTCATCTCCATATGAACTTTGGAAGAATCGAAAGCCAAATATAAATTATTTTAAAGTATGATGTTGTTAGGCTCATGCTAGATTACCATATCAACATTTGACTAAGCTTGGCTATAGAGGAGTAGATTGTGTATTTATTGGTTATTCACAAACCAGTAAGGCTTATAGATTTTTTAATCTTGAAACTCTAAGACGTCACACACTTAATGAATCGTTGTACACTAACTTTTTTGAGCATATATTTCCTAAGAAGAAAAATTCTTCGGAAAAAAATACAAGTTCTTCTATATCTAATCTTAAAAGAAAAATAGTTGAACCTTTGAAAGAAAGTCAACCAAGACGTACTGCAAAATTAGCCAAACCAAGATATTTTTGGACCAAATTTCGAAGTATATTTAGTTCAAAAGGATCCTGAAAATTATGTTTAAGCAATGACTTCACATGATGCTCTTTTCTGGCATGAAGCTATTGATGATGAAATGCACTCTATTATGTAAAATAAGTTTTATCAGACCTCCTTCCTGGATGTAAGTCTATTTGTTGTAGATGGATCTTTAGAAAGAAATTGAAATCTGATTGTACCTTAGATAAGTACAAAGCTCGCTTATGAAAGATTTTACTGAATTGAAAAATATTGATTATTTTGTTACCTTTACATCTGTAGTTCGAATGAATTCTATTTGCTATTCATTGGTTTAGCCGCAATTCATAGTCTAATAATACATCAAATGAATGTGAAGACTGCATTTCTAAATGGTGATCTAGATGAGGAACTTTACATGAAAAAACCAGAAAAATTTGTAGTTCCTGGTCAAGAACACAAAGTTTGTAAGCTTTTTAAATCTCTCTATTGATTAAAGCAAGCTCCAAAACAATGGAATGAGAAATTTATACAAGTAATAATTTCTAATGGATACTCAATCAATGGTGTTGATATTTGCATATTTAGTAAATTTCAAAACAGATCTGGTGTTATAATGTCTTTATGTAGATGATATGTTGACCTTTGGAACTGATACAGAAAGAGTCAAAGAAACAAAATTGTTTCTAGCTTCTCCATTTGAAATGAAAGATCTTGGAGAAGCTGATGTAATTTTGGGAATTAAAATAATGACATCAAAGAATGACTTGACTCTTACTCAATCAAGTTATATTGAGAAGGTTTTAAAAAGGTTTGGTCACTTTGACGACGAACCTGCTCCTACACCATTTGGTCCTAGCATCAAACTAATGTGGAACTCTAGTGATGTTCTCGATCATCTGACATATTGTTAAATTATTGAATGTCTTATGCATGCCATGCATTGTACCAGGACAGATATTGGTTACGCAGTAGGAGCTTTTAGCAAGTTTACTAGCGATCCCGGAGTTGAACATTGTAATGCCTTAATTTGTGTTTTATGATACTTAAAGGGTACAATTAATGCTAGCCTACATTATTCTACATTTCTAGTTGTTCTTGAAGTTGCTACTTGGAATTATGATCAGAATGACTCTAAATCTATTACTGCTTGGATTTTCACTTTGGCTGGAGAAGCGATCTCTTGAAAATCAAAGAAGCAGACATGTATTACCCATTCAACTATGGAATCAGAACTTGTAGCTATGTCTTCTGCTGGAGAGGAAGCTGATTGGTTGCGATCTATGTTGATAGATATTACTTTGTGGAGTAAGACTGTACCACCATTAGTTATCTATTGTGATAATCATTGCTATATTTCGGGCTACAAGTGATGGATACAATGGCAAGTCGAGACAAGTTTGTCTCAAACATAATCATGTGATGAGATTATTAGAGGAAACTGTGATATCCTTCGATATGTAAAGTCCATATTTAATTTAGCGGATCCTTTGTCTAAAGGGTTAGGCAAAAATTTAGTGGTGGAAACTTGTAATGGGATTAGAATAAAGCATATTATAAATTAATTGTATTTTATGGAAACCCTACCTAATGACGTAATCTTGGGTACAAAGGGAAAAACAAGTAAAGTTACAATTAGGAAGCACATCAATAAAATTACCATAAATAAAATAAAATAAGCAGATGTGCATGATTAGATTTTATTCTCTTAATAAATTTATAAGACCGATCGTGATTGGAGTTACTTAGAAAACTTTTGATAATTTTTTCCGATATTCCTACTGAAGAGAAAGATGAGATTATATTCTCTTAATAAGTCTATAAATCAATTTTGACTGGAGTGTGTAGGAATATTTTTGATATATTTACCGATACATTGCTGTAAAGGAAGATGAAAATTCTCTTAACGAAGTTCATAGACTATTTGGTCGGAGTATGCAAAGTTACTCTTCATGAATTCACTGCACTAAGTGCGAAGTGGAGGCTGCTTCAATAAGATTTTAACAGGGAAATCTTAAAGCACTTGGCTAAAAGATTTAGGACACATGGTCGTAAGGTATCAAAGGATTATTATATTTACCAGAACATAGTGTTACGTGTGGAGTATTTTTCTGTTTCATTCAATGAACCACTTAGTTCAAGATTCTTTCACTAAGTATTCAATGATTTAGAAAGACTTCACTAGCTAACTGTGTAAGTCCAAGAGACACCATTATTGACACATGTTGCTATATTAATGTCTCAAAATAATATTTGACTTTTCAAAATAAAATTTCTTGAAACAAGTGGGGGATTGTAGAAGTTATTGTTTCAATTAATTTTGAAACAAAATTCATCTGTTAATGTTTTGAAATAACAAAATAATGAATGTGAGTTGTAACGTTCTTTTTTATTTTTATTCTATGTTATAGGATTTTGAAAGAGGCTTTTTAATCCTACGCTATGGATTTTTGAAAGATATTTTTATTTTCAATTAATAAATCTATAATAAATTCTATTAGTTAAAAGTCTTTTTCTTGGAAAACTTTTATCTTTTAGATTGAATTTATTTTGGTAGAAAAAGATAAGGAAAAAATACTTTCCCTTGTAAAACACTTGTCAGACATTAATAAAAAGGTGAAATCACCAATTCAAGAATAGAAGACCAACATTCTTGAACGCTACTTGTTTTGTGGCTTAGTTGAATTCCGTAGATAGAGTTGTTATTTATTCTTTCAGTTGCTTGTGGAAGAGACTCCAACAATCTTCAAGAAACGTAAAACGTGCCTCTAAGCCAAGCAAGTTTTGTTTTGGATTTCTTGTATTTTTGTCATTCTTGTTCATTTGTTCCAACAATAAGAACCATATTTCTCCTTGTATGAGTCGAATTCAAATCCTAATTTAACTTCAATTAAAAAGAATATATTCCCTTATAATCGCCTTCATACTTCATTCACTTCCTTCATACTCTGTTTTATGTTTTAACTTTATTTATGTCTCCTTATTTTAGTTGGATTTGGTTTTGATCAGGGTGTGAAATTTCTATGAATAAAGAACTAAATCTATTATGAAGACTATAGGGAGCTTTATCATAAAGATAATAGGGCCACCTTTAATTAATGGTATATCCTGTTTAGTTTGATTTAAGGAAGTGGACATTATTTAGGAAAAACTGTTGAGGAAAGTATGCTTTTGTAGTCCCTGCTAGGAAAACCATTTATAACAACTTGAAAACTATTATATCTCAATATTTTGCTTGTCATTGTCTTTATACTTCTTCCAGAAACTAATAAGTTTGTGTGTACCCAAAGGTGTACCCTAGTGGTCAGTGAAGTTGTTCAAATTCTAGACACTAGGTAATTTCTTCCCATATTTTCTAGCAATCCTAGCCTTGGTTGATAGAGTTACTTAGTACCTATTGTCGTGGAAGGTGACGAGTATCTCGTGGAATTAGTTGAGGTGCACTCAAGTTGGCCCGCGAACCCAGATTATCAAAAACACCTAATAGTTGTGTATTCACATCCAGTTCGCCAAAACGCATTGGAACTCAGTGAGACTCTATGCTTAATTTGACTAGGTTAAAGATTTAATAAACTTTTTTACAAAAAGTTGTCAACCTTGCAAATTTTGCTTAGCCTAGGTTCACAACTTTTTTTCAAGTTTCGTGTGGCATATGGGAGCCATTTCGTGAAAATGCTCTTTTAATGTTTGAGCTTGCTGGAAAATATTATTACTATTTTTCCTCTGTATCTAATGTTGAACCCCTGTGCTATCAAGAAGATGAAACACTGCTCATTGAGTCTTTTTGCGTCCATCACTGAATGGTCAAAGCATCTAGTCTGATAAGGGATAAAAATGCAGGTTAAATTCGTACTGGGCAGGTCGAGAGTAGTGTCTGCTCCCCTGTACGGTGGGTTGGATAGTTGTTTGCTATTAGGGACATCTGTTATGCACAACAACAAAGTTTAGGGATGGCAATCAGGTTCTCAATGATCTCATTGAAGATCAGTTTTCTCCTTTTTTCCTTAAGGACAAGGCAAATTTTTAGGTAGGATGCACTGATACAAATGCTCCTTTAAGGATTTACTCTGGATAAAAATATTGGCGAGCAGCATGTGGAGATAATCTATCTTAGTTTGTCTGTCTTATTTTCTTTGTATTAAGTAGGATAAATTATATAAGCACTAATTATCTATAGTAATTATAAAGTAGAAGTTATTACCAACAGGCAACAACAGTTATTTACAGTAGTAACTGTTTCTATCTATCTGTTAGGAACTTTTTCTATCTATCTATTAGGAGTTATTTATGTTTAATATAAATATTTGTATTCTAGGATAATTCTAGGATGTAAATATATTATCGTGTCTTTATATTTGGAGATTTGTCAACTCCATACGGACATTATTATTGATTAATGTAGTGTTTAAGATTTCATTTCATATAAGTTCCTATCATCGCCCCTGTTCTTTTTTGGCTCAGTTGCATTTATGAAGTTTATCCAAAAGTAGATAAGTATTTGATAGTGCTTTTGTAGTATGTGACACAACAATGTACACATTAGAGAAAATGCCAGCAACGGAATGTTAACTAATATTATATCAATCATTAATCCTCATTGTTTTAAGCGCATAATATGATGAAAATTTCTACTTTTTTTATGTCTCACATTTAAGTATTTAGTGCATTTAAGTATACCTTTTTTATAACTGCAAATTGATTTAATGTATATGTGCTCATGCCTCTCTTTTTGTTTTTGTCAGAGAAGCAATATTGGATTTTTCAGTTTGGAATATAAGAAACTTAGCCCCTTAGTCTTTGTGAGAATTGAGAGAATGAATTTCTAATGATCTTCTTTCATAGAATATATTCATTTTTTGTTGAACTTAGAACTTGATACAGATTTTATTAAGATGAAAATGAAGAGAAGAACTAAATAGTGGAAAGGCAGATATAATAGAATTTCATATTAGGATGACTGGCATGTGAAGACAATTTTTGTAATTCCAATTCGGAAGAGACAAGACTTCAGCTAAAGGATCAAACTGACACGTCTACTCTTGGAAACACATCAGTGTCACCTGAAAAGGTGGGAAGAAAAGCTGGTGGGGGCCATCACACAATATCAACTGGTAATATATCTGAAATTCTCTGTGTTGACCAATCAAGAGAAGCATGTGAAAACACAGTTCAAAATCCTAAAAAATCAGAATATAGAGAGAAAACACATGGTCAGCCTAGAAAGCGAAAATCTATTTTGGGATCCCCAATTAGCACTATTGAACTTCTACCTTCGAAGTCGAAGGAGAAGTCTGGAGCTTTTGAGGCAAAAGATATTGTGGTAACTCATGATGCTACAGAGGAAAATAAAAGAAAATGGAGAAAGAATAAAAACAAAAAATATATAGTTGTGATCAAATTCTCAAGTATAAGGGGGCCATAAATGGTATTTATTACAAAGAATAACATATGAGCAAACATTGATTGAAGCTTACTCTTATGAAGGCTGTATAGGACAAAGGTTTGTTATCTTTTATCAGAATTATTATGCTGTAAAATATGTGGGAATTTAATTGATGAGTGCTTAATGAAGGTTGGAAAAGGCAATCTTCTATAACTTGTAGTAGCTTTATTGTAGTACAAAATTTTCTGACTTGCAGATACTTGACCACTCAGAGCAGCTTTTAGGTTAAATCAATACTTCCTATTTTTGAAGTGTGAACAATATAAAAGATTGATATTGAAGAAACAAAGGCATAGGTACTTTAGTTCATTGAATCGGTAAATGTTACCCTAAAATATTTTAGATTAATTTTGCATAATCGTTCTGTTGATGATGTTTCTGAAGTACACTTGGAGGTACTGACTATCCAAAAAAAGTACTTGGACTGGGGTAGTATAAACATGTTCATGTGTTGCATTATTAGTGTTGCTTTGATATGTTGGTCTCATTACTTGCTCTTTAGTGTGAGGAAGCAGGTGTAAGCATGCTTATACTTGTATTGTGCTTTGGTGACATCTGCCATAGTCTAAGGGCAATGTGTTTAGCACCTACTTGATTTTATTTCCAAAATAAGATGATCCTTTTTAACACCGTCATGTCTCATTCATAAGGTGAGCATATTATGTATGTGTATATGCCTAGTGCATTGTTTTTATTTTGATAAAATTACCTGCCCTTTTACCTGAACCCTTAACTGCAGTTGTATGCTTAACCTAGCCTAAAATTATCTGGCCATTTAAAAAATTATATAATAGAAATTATTCATGTCTGGTAGTTACTTTTTCATTGGTTAGCTCACTTCTACTGTATTTCTGTTTATTTTAAAATTTTGAGAATATACTTTCTTTATCCGCAAACAAAGGTAAATCTTCATATATGAAATCTTGAAAGTACTTTAAGGTTTCATTTTTCCTTTTTCAAACCCCCATTTGCCTAAATGTGGTAGAAAAAAGAAAAAGAGGAAACATGATATATTTTCCATTTTACACTGAATTCATGCACTTGCAACTAAATTTATTTATTCTACTGTTGGTTTTAATGTTTTTTTTTAAAAAAAAAAAAACTCAAACTGACTGAATTTAGACATGTCTATTTAGTTCTGAATGCTCAAGTTAAAGACTTTGGGACATATGGGTTTTCTTAAACATCCTTTAGTCAGAAAAGCTTTAAATATGAATTGGTTGTTGGATATGGTGTATAATTGCAACTCAAGCTTTGGTTCGTTTCTTTCGTACATATTAGTTTCTAAAGACAAAGGTTTGGATTGATAAACAAATAAGTTCAATAAAATGAAAGAATAGTAAGTTTTACCCTTTAGTTAGGAGATAAGGGAATAAATAATTTGTGTAACACTCAAATCTATAGGTTATGATTCTCCAGTGCTGCAAAGTATGATGTAAGTTACAAAAACAAACCTTGCATCTTGATTCATACTCCTTTTGTCAATTTCTTTATTTGCTATTAAAGGTTAATCTTGAAAGAATTTTAAGGTTCCGTTTTCTATCTTTAACCTATTACAAGCATTGTTTGCCTAGATGTGGGTAGACACAAGAATAGAGGAGACTTGATACATTTTTCATATCACACTAAATTCATGCATTTACAATTAGATTAATTTATATGTTCTACTATTGGTTTTAGTGTTTCTTGTTTTTTTTTTCAAATCTCAAAGTGGTTGAATTTTGGCTTATCCATTTATTTTTGAATGCTCAGGTAAAAGCTTTATCGATGTATAGGGTTTTATTGAACACTCTCTCGTTAGATAAGTTTAAATCTGAAATGGATTTTGGGTATTGTGTATAATTGCAACTCAAGATTCGGTCAGTCTCTTTCTTGCAAATTAGTTTCTAAACACAATTACAAATTAGTTTCTTAAGACAAAGATTTGAATAGATAAGTAAATAGATTCAAGAATAGAAAAAAAGGATTGAATTTCCTATCCTTAGGGTAAGAGATAAGTGAATGAATAATTTGTGTAACACTTGAATCAATAGGTTAGGACACTTTATTGCTGCAAAGTATTATGGAAGTTACAAAACAAATTTCTTACTAAAATAGATGCATATGTCTTTAACGGTGTATGCTATAATCAAACTAAAATTACCAGAAAATAGAAAGAACCAATGATATTCATTTATTATATTTGTAGCTTCCTGTTCCATTCTAATCTATGGAATTCAATTAATTGGAAATATATGTACATTCATTAAGTTCAATTTATGATCCTCTTTTACTTCTTGAACATGTAATCAATTTCGAGTTCTACCCTTATTCTATCTTGATTTCCTATTTTGACTTCAGTGGATGATTGACATGAATACTAGAAAGCTTATATTTCATATAATTTAGAAGAAGATGTATTGGTAGTAATTTATATGAATAAAGAAAGAAAATCTATTATGAAGAGTATATGAAACTTCATCAGAAAGAATATAGGGCCACTTTCGATTAATGGTATATCCTGTTTAGTTTTATTTTGGGAAGTGAACACTATCTGAGACAAACTGTTGAGGAAAGTATGCTTTTGTAGCCTCTGCTAGGAAAACCATTCTTAACTACTTGAAAACTACCATATCTCTATATTTCTCTTGTCATTGTCTTTATATTTCTTCCAGAAACTTATAGGTCTGTGTGCACCCAATGGTGTACCATACTGGTTAATGAAGTGGTTCAAATTCTAGACACTAGGTGATGTCTTTCTGTGTGTTCTAGCTATCCTAGCCTTGGTGGATAAAGTTACTTAGTACCTGTTGCTGTGGAAGGTAACGGGTATCTCATGGAATTAGTTTAGGTGCACTCAAGATGGCCCGTGAATCCAGATTATCAAAAACGCCTAATAGTTTTGTATTCCAGAATCAGTGTACTCATCCAGTCCGCCAAAACGGTATTTGAACTCAGTTCAGCTTTATGCTCAATTCGATAAGATTACAGATTTAATAAAAAATTTTACGAAAAGTTGTCAACCTTGAACATTTTACTTGTCCTATGTTAACAATTGTTGTCATGTCTTGTCTGACATATGAGAGCCATTTCATGAAAATGATCTTTTATTCTTTGGGTTTACTGGAAGTATTATTATCTTTTTTCCTCTGTATCTAATCTTATGCCCCCTATGTTATCAAGAAGATGAAACACTGCTCATTGGGTCTTTTTACATCACTGAATGGTCAAACTACCTGATCTGGTAAGGGATAAAAATGCATGTTCAATTCGTACTAGGCAGGTTGAGAGCAATTTCTTCTCCCTTGTACAGGGGGTTGGATGGCTGTTTGCTATAAGGAGCTTCTGTTATGCATAAAAAATAGTATATTAAGTAAATAAATTAGGGATGACAATCAGTGCCTCAATGATCTCATTGCATATCAGTTTTTCTCTTTTCGCCTCGAGGACAAGGTGACTTTTTAGGTAGGATGCACTGATACAAATGCTCCTTTAACGACTTACTCAGGAAGAAAATATTGGTAGCAACATATGGAGATAATCTATCTTAATTTATCTGTCTTATTTTTTTTATATTAAGTAGGATAAATCATATAAGCAGTAACTATATATAGTAATTATAAAGTAGAAGTTATTGTCTGCTACAATTATTTACAACATTAAGTATCTCTAATGGTTTCTATTTATCTATTATGAGTTATTTATGTTTACTATAAATATTTGTATTCGAGGAGAATTGTGGGAAGGAAACATATTATTATGTCTTTATATCTCGAGATTTGTCAACTCCATACAGACATTGTTATTGGTTAATGCAGTACTTAAGTTTCTTGCATTTTATTTAACCAGAAAAGTTTCATTTTCATTTCATTTCATATCATTTCCTATCATAGCTCTTGTTCTTTTTTTCGCTCAGTTGCATTCATGAAGTTTAGCCAAAAGTAGATAAGCATTTGGTAGTGCTTCTTTAGTATGTGACACAATAATGTCCACATTAGAGAAAATGCCAGCAACGAAATGTTAACTAATATTGTATCAAATAATTAATCCTTTATTTGAAGCACATAATTGGATGAAAATTTCTATTTTTTTATTTCACAAATTTAAGTAATTAGATCAATTAAGTATACCTTTTATTATTATTATTATTAACCTTTTTTTTATAACTGCAACTTGGTTTGATGTATATGTGCTCATGCCTCTCTTTTCGTTCTTTTTAGAGAAGCAATATTGGATTTTTCAGTTTGGACTATAAGAAATTTAGCCCCTTGGTCTTTGTAAGAATTGACAGAATGAATTTCCAATAATCTTTTATCATTGAATATATTAATTTTTGCGGGAACATAGAACTTGAATACAGATGTCATTAAGATGAAAATGAGAAGAACAAACTAACTAGTGGAATGGCAAGTATACTAGGATTTACATATAGGATAACTTTTTTGTGAAGACATTTTTGGTAATTCCAATCACGAAGAGACGAGAAATCAGCTAGAAGATCAAATTGAGACGTCTACTCTTGGAAACACATCAGTGTCACCTGAAAAGGTGGCAAGAACAAGGGGCCCATCACACAACATCAACAGGTAATATGTCTTAAATTCTTGGTGTTGGCCAATCAAGAGAAGCATGTAAAAAACAGTTCAAAATATTATTCAATCAGATTATCGATAAGAGAGAAACAACATGGTCAGCTTAGAAAGCAAAAATCTATATCAGGATCCCTAATTAACGGTATTAAACTTCTACCTTCGAAGTCGAAGGAGAAGTCTGGATCTTCTGAGGCAAAGTATATTATGGTAAATCATGATGCTATCGAGAAAAAGAAAAGAAAAAGGAGAAAAAGTAGTGCCATATAAGGTACTTATTACAAAGAATAACATATGAGCAAACATTGATTGAAGCTTACTTTGGTGAAGGCTGGAATGGACAAATGTTTGTTATCATGTATCATAATTATTATGCTGTAAATATGTTGGAATTTAATTGATAAATGCTTAATGAATGTTGGAAAAGACGATCTTCTATAACTTGTAGCAGCTTTATGGTACTAAACAATTTTCACACTTGCAGATACTTTACCACGCAAAGAAGCTTTTAGCTTAAATCAATATTTCCTATTTCTGAAGTGTGAACCAGTATAATAGATTGATATTAACGGAACAAAGGCATAGTTACCTTAGTTCATTGGATCGAGAGATGTTACTCTAAAATATTTTAGGTAAATTTTGCATAATTATTTTGTTGATTTATGTTTCTGAAGAACGCTGGGAGGTACTGACTATCCAAAAACAAAAAAAGTTGTTCGAGATGGGTACTTTCAAGCTGTTCATGTGTTGCATTAGTAATATTTCTTTGATATGATGGTCTAGTCACTTGCTCTTTACTGAGAGGAAGCAGGTGTAAGTAGACTAACCCTATTGACTTACTTGTATTGTGCTTTGATGACATCTGTCATAGTCTAAGGGTAATTGGTTTAATACCTACTTGATTTTATTGCCCAAATAAGAAGATCCTATTTTACCCCGTTATGTCTCATTCATAAGGCGGACCTTTTATGTATGTTTATATGCCTAGTTTATTATTTTTATTATGTTTATATGCCTAGTTTATTGTCTTTATTTTATAAAATTATTTTCTCTTTTACCTTAACCCTGAACTGCAGTTGTATGCTTAACCTAGACTAAAATTATCTAACCTGTTCAAAAATTATATAATAGAAAGTATTCAGGTCTAGTAGTAACTTCTTCATTGCTTAGCTCTCTTCTACTGTATTTTCTATTTATTTTAAATTTTTGAGAATATATTTTCTTTGTCCGCAAACAAAGGTAAATCTTCATATCCGAAATATTTTAAGTAATTTAAGGTTTCATTTTCCCTTTTTCAAACCCCCTTTGCCTAAATATGGTAGAAACAAGAAAGAGGTGAAACTTGATACATTTTCCATTCTACACCAAATTCATGCATTTACAACTAAATTTATTTATTCTACTTTTGGTTTTAGTGTTTTTGTTTTTTTTAAAATCTCTATGTGGATGAATTTTGGCTTGCCTATTTAGTTCTGAATGCTCAAGTTAAAAATACTTTAGTCACGTAAGCTTTAAATCTTAATTGGCTGTTGGATATGGTGTTTAATTGCAAATAAGGTTTTGGTTCGTTTCTTTCTTGCAAATTAGTTTCTAATGAAAAGGTTTGGATAAATAAGCAAATAAGTTCAAGAAAATGAAAGAAAAATGAATTTTACCCTTTTATTAGGAGACAAGTGAATAAATTATTTGTGTAAAATTCAAATCTATAGGTTATGACTCTCCAGTGCTGCAAAGTATGATGTATGTTACAAAAACAAACCTTGCATCTTGGTTCATACTCTTTTTGTCGATTTCATTATCTGCAATTTAAGGTTAATGTTGAAAGTATTTTTAAGTTTCCGTTTTCCTTCTTTAACCTATTGCAAGCATTGTTTTCTTAAATGTGGTAGAAGCAAGAATAGGGGAGAGTTGATACATTTTCCATATCAAACTAAAATGCATTTGCAATTAGATCGATTAATATGTTTTACTGTTGGTTTTACTGTTTCTTATTTTTCTTAAATGTCAAAGTGGTTGAATTTTTGCTAGTCCTTTTAGTTTTGAATGCTCAAATTAAAGCTTAGCGATGCTTAGGGTTTTCTTGAATTGGTTTCTAGGTATTATGCATAATTGCAACTCAAGATTTGGTCAGTATCTTTCTTATAGATTAGTTTCTAAAGACAATTACACATTAGTTTCTAAAGACAAAGGTTTTGATAGATAAGCAAATAGTTTCAAGAAAAGAAAAAAAAAGAGTGAATTTCCTACCCTTAGGGTAAGAGATAAGTGAATGAATAATTTGTGTAACACTTGAATCTATAGGTAATGACTCTCTAGTTCTGCAAAGTATTATGTAAGTTACAAAACAAATGTCTTACTAAAATAGTTGTATATGTATTTCACGGTGTATCCTATAATCAAACTAAAAATACTAGAAAATAGAAAGAACCAATTATATTCTTTTATTGTTTATTTGTATCTTCCTATTCCATTCAATCTATAAAATATAATTAATCCTCATTATTTTAAGCGCATAATTGGATGAACATTTCTATTTTTTTAATTTCACACATTTCAGTATTTAGTGCAATTATGTATATTTTATATATATATATATATATATATATATATATATATATAACTGCAACTTGATTTGACGTAGATGTGCTCATGCCTCTCTTTTCATTCTTGTCAAAGAAGTAATATTGGATTTTTCGGTCTGGAGTATATGAAATTTAATCCGTTGGTCTTTGTGAGAAATGATAGAATGAATTTCTGGTGATCTTGTATCATTGAATATATTCATTTTTGGGCGAACTTAGAACTTGAATAAAGATGTCATTAAGATGAAAATGAAGAGAAGCAACTAACTACTGGAAAGGCAGGTATAATAGGATTTACATATAGGATGACTTTCTTGTGAAGACATTTTTGGTAATTCCAATCAGGAAGAGACGAGAAATAAGCTAAAAGATCAAACTGAGACGTCTACTCTTGAAAATACATCAGTGTCACCTGAAAAGGTGGCAACAACATCTGGTGGGGGCCATCACACAGCATAAGCAGATAATATGTCTAAAATTTTTGGTGTTGACCAATCAAGAGAAGCATGTGAAAATGCAGTTCAAAATTTTTATCAATCAGAATATTGAGAGAAAACACCTGGTCAGCCAAGAAAGAAAAAATCTATTTCAGGATCCCTAATTAGCAGTACAAAACTTCTACCTATGAAGTAAAAGGGGAAGTCGGGAGCTTCTGAGGCAAAAGATACTATGGTAACTCATGATGCTACCGAGGAAAAGACAAGAAAAAAGGAGAAAGAAAAAACACAGTAAACATATACCTGTGAATGATTTCACAAGTATTAGGGTCCATCCAAGGTACTTATTACAAAGAATAACATATGAGCAAACATTGAATGAAGCTTACTATGGTGAAGGATGGAAAGGACAAAGTTTTGTTATCTTTCTTCAGAATTTTATGTTGTAAAATCGGTGGGAATTTAATTGATGAATGCTTAATGAAGGTTAGAAAAGGCAATCTTCTATAACTTGTTGCAACTTTATTGTACTATACATTTTTCTGACTTGTAGATACTTGACCACTCAGAGCAGCTGTAATCTTTAATCCACATTTTCTATTTCTGAAGTGTGAACTGTATAAAAGATTGATATTGATGGAACAAAGGCATAGTTACTTTAGTTCATTGAATCGAGAGATAACCCTGTTGACTTACTTGTACTGTGTTTTGCTGACATTTGTCATAGTCTAAGGGCAATGGATTTAGCACCTACTTTATTTATTTCCCAAATAAGTTGATCCTATTTTACCCCGTCATATCTTATTCATAAGGCGGTCATATATTGTATGTTTATATGCCCAGTGCATTGTTTTTATTTTTATTAAATTAGCTGCTCTTTTACCTGAACCCTTAATTGCAGTTGTATGCTTAACTTGTTAAAAAATTATATAATAGAAAGTATTCAGGTCTAGTAGTTACTTTTTCATTGGTTAGCTCACTTCTACTGTGTTTTCTGTTTACTTTAAAATTTTGAGAATATACTTTCTTTATCGGCAAACAAAGGTAAATCTTTATATCTGAAATCTTGAAAGTAGTTAAGGTTTCATTTCCCTTTTTCAAACCCCCATTTGCCTACATGTGGTAGAAAAAAGAAAAAGGGGAAACTTGATACATTTTTTTCAGTTTACACTAAATTCAAGCGTTTGCAACTAAATTTATTTATTTATATATTCTACTGTTGGTTTTAGTGTTTCTTGTTTTTTTTTTTAAAATCTCGAAGTGGCTGAATTTTGGCTTGTCTATTTAGTTCTGAATGCTCAAGTTAAAGCTTTAGGGGTGCATGGGTTTTATTGAACATCCTTTTGTCATATGAACATTAAATTTGAATAGGCTGTTGGATATGGTGTGTAGGTGCAAACTCAAGCTTTGGTTCATTTCTTTCTTACAAATTATTTCTAAAGACAACGGTTTGGGTACATAAGTAAATAAGTTCAAGAAAATGAAAGAAAAGTTACTTTTACCCTCTTGTTAGGAGATAAGTGAATAAATAATTTGTGTAACATTCAAATCCATAGTTATGACTCTCCAGTATTGGAAAGTATGATGTATGTTAAATAAACAAACCTTGCATCTTGATTCTTACTCTTACCGCCGATTTCTTTATTTGCAATTAAAGGTTAATATTGAAAATAATTTAAGGTTCCGTTTTCCATTTTTAACCTATTGCAAGCATTGTTTGCCTAAATGTGGGTAGAAACAAGAAATGGGGAAAGTCGATACATTTTCCAGATCACACCAAATTCATGCATTTGCAACTAGATTGATTTATAAATTCTAGTGTTGATTTTAGTGTTTCTTGTTTTTTTTTAAAAAAAAAATCTCAAAGTGGCTGATTTTTGGCTTTTCCATTTAGTTATGAAATCTCAAGTAAAGGCTTTAGGGATTCATAGGGTTTTCTTGAACACTCTCTAGTTAAATGAGTTTAAATTTGAATTGGTTGTTGGGTATTGTGCATAATTTAAACTCAAGCCTTGGTCTGTCTCCTTCTTACAGATTAGTTTCTAAAGACAATTACATATTAGTTTCTAAAGACAAAGGTGTCATAGATAAGAAAATAGGTTTAAGAAAAGCAAAAAGAGTGAATTTCCTACCCTTAGGGTATGAGATAAGTGAATAAATAATTTGTGTAACACTTGAATATATAGGTTAGGACCCTCTAGTGCCTGTAAAGTATTTTCTAAGTTACAAAACAAATGTCTTACTAAAATAGATACATATGTCTTTCACGGTGTATGCTATTATCAAAAAATATACCAGAAAATAGAAAGAATCAATGATATTCTTTTATTGTTTATTTGTAGCTTCCTATTCCATTCAAGTCTATTAAATGCAATTAAGTGGAAATATGTGTACATTCATTAAGTTGAAATTATGATCCTATTTTTACTTCTTGAACATGTAATCAATTTTGAGTTCTACTCTTATGCGGTCTTGATGTCCGATTTTGACTTCACAGGATGATTTACATGAATGCTAGCAAGTTTATATTTCATATAATTCAGAAGATGTATGGGTAGTAATCTCTATGAATAAAGAAATAAAATCTATTATTAAGAGTATACGGATCCTTATCAAAAAGAATATAGGGCCACCTTTAATTAACGGTATATCATGTTTAGGCTTATTTAGGGAAGTGGACATTATTTGAGACAAACTGTTGAGGAAAGTATGCTTTCGTAGTGCCTGCAAGGAAAACCATTTATATCAACTTGAAAACTACCATATCTCAATATTTCGCCTTTCATTGTCTTTATATTTCTTTGAGAAACTCATAAGTTTGTGTGCAACCAAGGGTGTACCCTAGTGGTCAACGAAGTGGTTCAACATGTAGAAACTAGGTGATTTCTTCCCATATGTTCTAGATGTCCTAGCTTTGGTGGATAGAATTGTTTAGTACTTGTTGTTGTGGAAGGTAATGAGTATCTTGTGGAATTAGTTGAGGCACACTCAAGTTGTCCCGGGCACCACGATTATTAAAAAAAAAAATAGTGTTGTATCATAGATCAGTGTACTCATTTAGTCCGCCAAAACGACATTGGAACACACTGCGGCTCTACGCTCAATTCGAGTTGATTATAGATGGAAAACACTTTTTTACAAAATAGTTGTCAACCTTGCAAATTTTACTTTCCCTAGGTTCACAACTTCTTTTCAGGTCTCGTATGGCATAAGGATGCCATTTCATGAAAATGCTCTTTTATTGTTTGAGCTTGCTGGAAAATATTATTATCTTTTTTCCTTTGTATCTAATGTTGCACCCCTGTGCTATCAAGAATATAAACACTGCTCATTTGGTGTTTTTGCGTCCATCACTGAATGCTCAAAACACTTGGTCTGGTAAAGGATAAAAATGTAACTTCAATTTGTAGTATGCTGGTTGAGAGTAGTGTTTGGTCCCCTATAGAGGCTGGGTGTGTGTGTTGATGGTTGTTTGCTATAAGGGACTTCTGTTATGCAAAAAAAAAAGTATATTAAGTTAAAAAAAATTAGGATGGCAATCAGGGCCTCAGTTATCTCATGGCAAATTAGTTTTCTAATTTTCGCCTTGAGGACAAGGCAACTTTTTAGGGAGGATGCGCCGATATGTATGCTCCTTTGAGGACTTTCTCTGGATGAAAATATTGGCGAGCAGCATGTGCAGATAATCTATCTTAGTTTATTTTGTCTTATTTTCTTTTTATTAAGTAGGATGAATTATATAAGTATTAATTATCAACAGTAATTATAAAGTAGAAGTTATTACCTGCAGGCAACAACAATTATTTAAAGCAATAACTTTTTCTATCTATCTGTTAGGAACTGTTTTTATCTATCTATTAGGAGTTATTTATGTTTGTATTCTAGGAGAATTCTAGGAAGGAAATATATTATGATATCTTTATATCTGGAGACTTGTCAACTCCATACGGACATTGTTATTGATTAATGTAGTGTTTCAGATTATTGCACTTTATTTAACCAGTAAAGTTTCATTTTCATATCGTTTCATATATGTTCCTATCATAACCCTTATTATTTTTTTGGCTCAGTTGCATTTATGAAGTTTAGCCAAAAGTAGATAAGTATATTGATAGTGCTACTGTAGTATGTGACACACTAATGTACACATTAGAGAAAATGCCAGCACGAAATGTTAACTAATATTGTTTCAAACATAAATCCTCATTATTTTAAGCGCATAATTAGATGAACTTTCAATTTTTTTATCTGATACATTTAAGTATTTACTGCAATTAAGTATACCTTTTTTTATTTTTTATTTTTTTTATTACTGGAACTTGATTTTGATGTATATGTGTTGGTGCCTTTCTTTTTGGTCTTGTTAGAGAATCAATATTGGATTTTTCAGTTTGGAGTATAAGAAATTTAGCCCCTTGGTCTTTTTCAGAATTGAGAGAATGAATTTCTAGTGATCTTGTATCTTTGAATACGTTCATCTCTGCGGGATCTTAGAACTTGAGTACAAAAGTCATTAAGATAAAAATAAAGAGAAGACACTAACTAGTGGAAAGGTAGGTATAATTGGGTTTACATATAGGATTCTTCTCTTGTGAAGACATTTTTTGTTATTCCAATCCGGAAGAGACAAGACTTTAGTGAGATGACAACTCTCGGAAATACATCAGTGTCACCTAAAAAGGTGGAAAGAACATTTGGTGGGGGCCATCACACAGCATCAACATGTAATATGTCTGAAATTCTCGGTGTTGACCAACCAAGAGAAGCATGTGAAAATGCATATCAAAATCTTAATCAATCAGAATGTCGAGAAATGACCTGGTCAGCCTAGAAAACGAAAATCTATTTCAGGATCCCCAATTAGTAGTACAAAACTTCTACCTTCGAAGTCGAAGGAGAATTCTGGAGCTACTGAGGCAAAAGATATTGTGGTAACTCATAATGCTACCAAGGAAAAGAAAAGAAAAAGGAGAAAGAAAAAAAGTAGTAAACATATAGTTGTGAATAAATTCACAAGAATAAGGGGCCATATGAGGTACTTATTACAAAGAATAACATATGAGAAAACCTTGATTGAATCTTACTCTGGTGAAGGCTGGAAAGGAAAAAGGTTTGTTATCTGTAAATTGATGAATTCTTAATGAAGAGTATAGGGCACTTTATCACTTAGATTACAGGAAAACCTTTCTACCATTAAGTTATTGGTATATCCTGTTTAGTTTTATTTAGGGAAATGGACAGACTTGGGACAAACTGTTTAGGAAAGTATACTTTTGCAGTCCCTGCTAGGAGAACCTATTACATCAAATTTAAAACTACCATATCTCAATATTTCACCCGTCATTGTCTTCATATTTCTTTCAGAATCTAATAAGTTTGTGTGCACCCAAGTGTGTACCCCAGTGGTCAATGAAGTGGCTCAACTTCTAGATATTGGGTGATTTCTTCCCATACGTTATAGTTGTCCTAGCCTTGGTGAATAGAGTTACCTACTAACCTGTTGTTGTGGAAGGTGATGAGTATCTTGCGAAATTAGTTGAGTTAGACTCAAGGTTACTCGGGCACCACGATTATCAAAAAAGCCTAATTGTTTTGTATTCCAGATAAGTGTACTCATCTAGTCCGCCACAATGGCATTGGAACTCAGTGTGTCTATATGCTCAATTTGAGTACATTATAGATGAAAAAAACTTTTTTACAAAAAGTTTTCAACCTTGCAAATTTTAGTTGTCCTAGATTCATAGTTTCATTTCAGGTCTCATGTGACATATGGGAGCCATTTCATGAAAATGCTCTTTTATTGTTTGAACTTGCTGGAAAATATTATTATCTTTTTTACTTTGTATCTAATGTTGCACCCCTGTGCTATCAAGAAGATGAAACACTGCTCATTGAGTCTTTTTGCGTCCATCACTGAATAGTCAAAGCACCTGGTCTGTTAAGGGATAAAAATGCAGGTTCAATTCGTGCTGGGCAGGTTGAGAATAGTGTCTGCTCCCCTGTTCCTGGGTTTGGATGGATGCTTACTATAAGGGACTTCTGTTATGCATAAAAATATAGTATATTAAGTAAAAAAAATTTGGGCAAATCAGGGCTTCAATGATCTCTTATTGTTGTTCCTGAGTAGTAGTCTTTTGGTAAGTAAATAATAAGTTACCCATTAATTTTTTAAATTTTACATTTGATGGACTAACTATCAATTACAATGAGTTTGTGTATAAATTATAGAAGGAGGACTAGTGTGATTGGACAATCCCCCCCCCCCTTCCCCCCGCCTCTCAATTTGAAATTATGAAGGTGTCGAGAGATGGCTATATCTATTCATGCCTCATATCCTCATTAGATTTTTTTGCTAAAAACATCCCTCAAATAACACAAGATTAAAGTACATCTTTGTAATATCACAGTGACCAAGGAACATCCTTTAACTATTGAAAATCTTGCAAGTTTCACCCTTCTGTCAAAAACTGCGTGAAATCTAACAGAGCATTTTAAACTAATGTGACACTACTATAGTTTCTATTTGCAACTAGGTTCTTTTTTTAATCATAGTCAATATTCTTCCTCCTTAATCTGGTTAACCGGTAGAATAAACATTGATCATCACTAATTAGCACTTCATCTTTTTGTTGAAGTCATTGAGTGCTCACAGTCAACGAACAGAAATAAAATGAAAGATGAAAAATATGAGAGTTTGTGAGTATGTATTATAATTGGACTGAAACGAGAAATATGTTAGTAGCATAACTAGAGGAAATATGCACATGATGTAATTGGATTGTCATTTCTGACACGTCTATGATATTTTTTTTTTGCCATAGCATATACATATGCATTAGCATAATAACAATAAGTTGTTAACTCTTAGCTAAATTTTGATTGCTAAAAATAAAGAACCAAATTGAGATGGGAAAAATTTAATTGTTTTTGTGGAGAATATGGACAATGTTACCTTCATTGGTTTTGGATAATTATAAAAAAAAAACTAACTATGCTTGTTATTGCCTTTAATATACCTTCTTCTAATTAAGAGGAAAGACTTTGAACAACACATGTACCGCTTATTAAATCAATCATTCTTCATGTTCTTGAGGGGTACTGGTTCCGTTGGCATGATTCGACTTTGCATTATTGCATCACCGATTGAAAAATGACCAGAGTGGAAAATGAAGCATACCTCAACAAATGAAAGTTAAAATTCATATTTCTGAGAACTGAGTGAATATGAAGTGTTCAAATCGGAGGAGTTTTTAATAAAATTCACCCACTCCATTAGATTTTCAACTTCCTTTTAAGTAATGGATGGGATTTGTTAATGTATAGATATTTGAAGGGTGTTTTTTGTTCACTATGATATTACAAGGATGTGCTTTAATTTTATATGTCTAATGATATAATTGCCGTGGTAAAACTGAGTCATATTTTTATTTAGCGATTAACATCATTTTTCTAATTTTTGTACATGAAAAATATAGAATATGATAATTTATAATTTATGGATAGAATAAATCCTCAAGAAAAAAAAAATATGTGAAAGTTTTTTATATTCAAGATTAGTTATAAACAAGTTAAGACCGTTAAAAATGTACACCATAACCATATAAATAAAATTTTTGGGGATTATCTAAGGTCAAACGTTCACCACTTTTTTTTATTATTACTTTGTTAATCCAACAAAATTATAGAAGAAGAAAAATAAATTTGAAACAACAAAAAAATACTATTGTTGATCCTTTTAAAAATTCATTCTTCATCAAACTGCTGCTTTGACGGCCCATCTAGATGTTTCATCAATGCAACATTATGACTTTTTCAAAAATATCTATGTATAATTGTTACATAAAAAAGTACAACTATATAAAAATGTTGAATTCTAGACTCATGTTGAAAATATTTTCGAGCATTTGTAATGACCGGGTTTCGTTATAGAAATGCCAGTGGGGGGAAATCTGGGCCGAAAAACCTTTTCTTAGTACTAGGATTTTCCCAACCTTGTCCATCTTTGGAGGAAATTGAGTCATCAAGTTGTACGAAAATCTGGTAGCAATCGGGTGGAGTAAATAGAAATTTGATTACATGGTCGACTAGATAACTCGTTAGGGGATCCGTATGACTAAATTAAATTTTGATGAATAGACCTCTAGGAATCGACCGTAGTGTTAAGGATACTTTCTGGGCGTAGTGGGTTAAGAGTTTGTTGTGAAAGGCGAAAACTGAAAATTCCTTAGGAACTCATTGCCTCGCTTCGTGCCACTGCAGCGATGTCTCTACAACGGGATGGGTACCACTGTAACTAACAACGCGGATATTGATTTATATGATTTTTGGAATATTTCAAGGGAGCTCACTGGTTAAAAAAGTCTCATTGCAGCGATGTCACTATAACGAGATGGGTGGCGCTGTAGATGTATGGCGGGCTTTAAAATGGTAAATAAAATCCTCACATGACCTTACTTTGTATTTTTCAACTTTTTGAGTTAAGAGACAACCCCTGGGATATTCAAACTCGTTTCCCACAATTCTTGAAGCTAGAGGTAAGTTTTTCAATTTCCGAATTAGTTTTTCTATCGGTAGAACATTTAGAATGGGTTAATATTGATGGTGAAGGATTTCTTGAAGAATCCTATGGTGGAATTAACTCTAAATTGACTAGTTGGGGTCATGAGTTTGAACTAGGGTTGATAACTTGTTAGTATTCCACGAATTTGGTGTTTCTTTATTGATTTTCGTATACAAATCATTTTTTACAGACCACTAACAAGCAGAATAAATCCATAAAGGGAAGGATCAAGTTGTCTAGGCTTTCAAGCTTATTTCGTGGTAAGTGATGGTGGTGATTCTATTATTATGTGATATACACTTGCTTTGTTTGATTGTGATACTTGTATATGTATGCATGTTGCAATATTGTTCATAGATGTTGAAATGAAATAAATGATTATCGACACCCTAAAATCATGACATGAATGGGTGATATTGATGTGTTATTGTGATGTGTAATTGGGATCTGCTGCCATGTCGCGGCACACTTACTTGGACATGCTAACTGGGATCGGTTTTCATGTTTTGGCATAAAAATTTGATCGAATTTCCATGTTTGCCATGCTAGCTGTTTGACTTTTTGTTCAATGAGAGAACCAACTATGTGATGAAGCATGTTAATTGTGATGTTTATTCATGTGTTATAATATTGTAATTGCTTTGTATATGTTGATATTTATGCATGTGTTATAATATTGTAATACAGGACATTTTCACGAGAATGTTGATATATCTCGCTTAGGAGATTGGTGATCGCTTCGAGTTCAAGGGGGAGCCACATCATTTGGGTTCCATGGAATTTTCTTTAGTCTATGTCCACCATTTTCGTACCTAGACCTTGTTTTAGTTAGTTAGATAGTTCACTAGAAATTCTTATCAGAGTTTGTTCTCGTTTGTAGTTTTGATAAATTGACTTTCAGATTCTAGACTTATCTTCTATATTGCTAGATAGTTATTACATCTTTACTTAGTAATGAAACTTAGCTTAGTTAGTTAGCTTACTTCTGTAACTTAAATTCCTTAATTTTTAGATATATTGCTTTGGTTTGTTGCTAGTAGTGGTTATCCCACTGAATTGTAATATGGGTGCCAATCACAATGGTCTAGAACGTGATATCTTTAAAAAAACTAAAAATGAGTATAACGTAGATAACTTAAACGCTCAGTATGACTTTGAGATGAAGGATAATAAATCTATATTAATCGACATATCTTTTGTAGCTTAAGATATTGATTTTATTTAGAGAAAGTTTTATTTCATGTCCTTCAAATTTCGCTTTCCGAAACCAGTCATAACTCACAGAAAAAAAAATTAAGAAAACTCAAATGAGAAGGAAAATAAGAAAAATATTAAAATGACGAAAGTTTTGTCCAAGAGAGATTATATACGTCCAAACGAAAAATAATCAATACAATTTCATGGAGACAACAAATCAACGAGAAAATACACACATTAATGGCAGAAAACAATGAGATATTTAATGATGATAACAAATCATTTAACCAGAAAAGTTCTCATGTGTTGAAATAACATACCTCAAAAAGTTTATTAACACTTAAACCTACTTTCAGTCCTTTAAGTACATAAAATTTAGTAAAAATAGATACCGACATAAAAACCAAAAAAATGGCATGCAAAGTTATTAACTCTCAGAATTTTTTTTTAATAAATACAAAATCTCATCCTTGTATGTGAGGGAATGACGTTGTTGATGAAGAAATTAGAAAATTATAAGAATTTTTTTATTGTACCTTCAACAACTCATGTAGACAAAGCTTAATTGAATACTCAATTAATTTTTGTTATTTAATATGTACTATAAATACTTATAACAATAATTTTGAAGAAACATAAACAACAATGTTTAAAGCATGTGTTAAAAATTTAAAATCATATATTTATAAAAGAAAACCCTACGCTCGCCTATGTGGCGCAACCACAAGCAAGAATTTCCTTTTAAATTTATTTATTTCCAAAATTAGCCTTCCTCTTTCATGAAAAGATGTGATTTTTATGAAAAGTTGCGACTTGAATGAAGATCTGTGACTTTTATCAAAAGTTGTGACTTTAATTAAAAGTTGTGACTTTTATGAATAATTGCGACTTTAATGAAGAGCTTCGATTTTATGAAAAGTTGTGACTTTTAATAAATGTTGTGAACTTTCCGAAGGGTTGCAACTTTTCCAAATAGTTGTAACCCTCTGATACGGCACAATAAACATATATTCACACTACCCTTTGTTGTTTATAAATAGAGGGGTTTTCTCTCATTTTAAAACAACAAAAAAATTTATATACTTCTTCTACTTCCACAAAATTAATTTTTCGTATGCTTTGCTCTTTTTGAATGACTTATTGTTATCAGTGTTTTCTCTATCAATAAGTTGGTGGATAATATATTTGCATCCTAAGAGGATGTAATTCATTAAACCTCTCGTATTAGAGGAAAATAGCTTACTTAAGGGGGACATTGTGCATTCACTTGAATCGATTTGTTCTTTCAATTTTATTTTATTTTAACGTATCCTGGTATTTTTTTACACTCATAAATTTATGCATCTGATATTAATTGTTGTTTTTGAGTACATGTTTTAAACTCTATTGTTTATGTTTATGCAAAGTTTTTGTCTCCGGTTATATTGAACATATACACATATAGTACGTATATTCATCGTACATAAAATAGTATTGCACTTAGTTCCAATAATTCATGTTTTGATATTATATTCTATAACTTAAAAGTACTACATATAATCTTACATATTATCTATTTTTAGATAGATATGAAATTTCTTACTTATCGATTGAAGAAATTCGTTATGCAAGTTCATAAGGTATAATTCTTTCATGTTCAAGTGTAAAATTTTTTTTGAATATGTTAGAAAATTTTTGAATTTTCTCCTAAGACATATATCACAATTGTATAATCTATGCAACTTAAATGTTTGTATTTATTACGAAACGCCTTTGTATATATATTGTTATTTTCTTCTTTATTTTCCTTTAAATGTTAATCAAAGAACCAATGATTTAATATTTCGTGAATATTTTATTCATTAGAGGTTCTTCGGTTATGTGATAATGACAAATAATCAAATTTATGTTGGAATATTGCTAATACTTTTTGAAGAACCTATTTTGCCTTAAAAATTATTTTTAAGTTCAATGCAATATGACAGTAAAAAAAATACCAAGAATCTGTGACAATTGAACGCAACAAAATGAAAAAAATTGAGCCCACTGTACGAACAATGTACCCTTAAGGAAATTGTTCCCTTCTAGTACTCAAGTTTTAAATAAATATATCCTCTCATAATAGAACGATTCTATTCACCAGTGTATTTGATATAAAAACAATGGTGTCAATTCAACAGGAGCAAAGTAGACAAATATTTAATCCTCTAGAAGAAGAAGAAAATATTTAAAAATTTCGTTGTTTTAGAAAAAAATCCTCTATTTATAGACAATAAATGATAGTGTGAACAAATGTTTATTTTGTCTAATCGGAAAGGTCACAATTCCTTGGAAAAACTACACCCTTTGATAAGGTCACAACCATACATAAAAGCATCTTTTTATATAAATAACAATTTTTCATAAAACTCACAACTTTTCATTAAAGTCGAAACTTTTCATGAAAGTTACAACCTTTTATTAAAGTCTCAGCTTTTCATGAAAGGGGAAGGCTAGTTTTAGAAATAAAAAAAAAATTAAAGGGAATCCTTGTTTGTGGTGGTACCATGTAGGCGGGTCTAGGGTTCTCTTATATATATATATATATATATATATATATATATCATATCATATCATATCATAT
>NC_028637.1:18384329-18386281 GCF_001406875.1 Solanum pennellii | reverse complement strand
TGATCATTATATATATATATATATATATATATATATATATATCATATATCATATATTTATATAAAAGAGAACCCTAGGCCCGCCTACGTGGCCCTCAAAAAACTAGAATTTCCTTCTAAATATATTTATTTACAAAAATAGTCTTCTCCTTTCTTGATAATACGTGACTTTTATGAAAAATTGTGACTTTTTTGAAGAGTTACATCTTTTATGAATACTTACCAAAAAATAGTCATCTTCTTTCATGAAATGATATGACTTTTATGAAGAGTTTTGACTTTTATGAATAGTTGCGACTTTAATGAATAGTTGTGACTTTTATGAAAAGTTGTGACTTTTATGAAAAGTTGCGACTTTTTCTTTGGCCATACAAAATACCTATACTGTAAATGGTGTACCAAGTCAAAAATATATCCATCATGGGTAAAATTAATAATGATCATTACAAATTCTATAAACATGCATACATAGTGAAAGAAGGATATTTGGAGCTTCTCAATTTGCTTACTCTTGTATAACTTTGCTCTGTCTAAATTTTTACTGTTGAAGCCTCATTGGATTGTGAAGGCAGATAGTTTTTGTTAACAAGTGATTTTGCAGTCTATAGTTTGGGACTTGGAAAAGCATGGGATCCTTGTGGTAAGATGTAAAGATAACAAGCAAAAAGAAATGAAGGGCAAAGAAATAGTGGTTGGCATTTAAGCTAACATATTCAAGGAATTTGAAGTAGTGCACTTAAACCTTTAAAATTTGAACACATAGCCGCATTGCATGAAGCTTGGCAATTTTACTATCCTCAAGTGTGGTACTGACTATTTACTTTGCATTATCTTTTACAATTGTAAGACATGTAAAAAATGATATGTTATTTCATCTTTTTCCAGTGTTGAAACGATAAATGGTAGTTGGAATTTCTCTCTTTGTTTTGCTTTTGTAGTCTTTGTTATAAATGTAGTTACAATGTTCGAATCTCATTAATTTGTAAGGGATTATTTTATATAACTAATTGATAATTTTTAGTTTTTTTCATGTTTTTTTACTATTTATGTTTCAAGTTCAAATAAAATTATAGTAACATATTAACAAACTTTTGTAAATTAAAGATGTTTCAGCCGGTAGAGTTGGCGTCATCATTTTCACGTATGCCACCACGCTCAAGAATTTGTTGGTAAATTTAAGACATTTTTTCCAAATTCACTCATATCTAATATAGAGGAAGATAGCGAAAACATTTGAGGCAAATAAAGTATTTTAGCTAGTGAAAATAGAAAAAAATTGCATTGTCAAAGTATTGATTGAAATATTTCTAGAAAATGGTATTTTTGGTTATATTTAAAAAGAATAAAGATAGCCAGTGCTTTACCACATTTTTAATGATTCATTTGTTACTTAATAAAAAATTATATACATTACAAGAGTATGGGATGTTTAATTAACATGGAGGAGATGAATTAATGCATTTATATATAGAGACTCGAAATCAGAGTATTTTTTAATTTAACATTTGAAGTCAAGTTTAAGTGAATGTCTATATATTATCCCGCAAAAAAATAATGACAGCAGTGTCATAACATTCTCATATTATATGAAATAAACGTCACAAAAATAATGCATATTGTATTGAAGTTAAAATGTCTATTTTCATGGATCCAAATTAGTCAGACCTAACATAAATAAACATGTTTTTTTATATTAGATGAAAATTCGCAAAGCTTTACATGTTTTTAATCTACTATTCGAAACCAAAAACGAGAAGTAAAAATGTCTTGTGACAATGCAAATTACTACCATCAACGATTTTGAAGGACTTGTTGAGATGTCAATTCAAATGGTCATATGTTATTTCATTAAACACAAAAGAGATGCAAGTTAATAGATGAAGTTTACTACCATGTGAAGCACGATTATTTTACCTAGTATATATATATATATATATATATATATATATATAT
>NC_028637.1:18314002-18384087 GCF_001406875.1 Solanum pennellii | reverse complement strand
TATATATATATATATATATAAATTGCTTTTAATGGTTGTGTAAATTTCAAATATAACAAGTAAAAGTGAATGGACAGAGTAAAACACACATATGATTCAAAGCATAGCTAGGTTGGGTTTGATGGTGTTTTCACCTGTGATCGATAATGGCGCTACGATAATTCAAGATTCTGATATAGTTGCTTGGTTTATCCACATATGTCTTGGATGTCGTTTATCCTCTTATTTTATGTGGATATCCCTTGTTTGCATGATTTTGAGACTTATTGAGATGTACTCGAATTTGAAAAGGTATCTCAATGTTTTGGATGGTTTTGTATGGACTTCCCACAGTTGTTTAAATATTTTATAAAAGCAGTAATTTCTTATTGACTTAAATTTTACCTTTCATATGTTTCGTGTTTGGATTGAGTTATTTGGGTTGGCTCACCTCTTTGTGTGGTTGAGAGAAGTGCCATCAGTTTCTTGATTTCGGGTAATGAAAAATTGGCATTAGAGAAAAAGGTTCATTAGTCTCACAAGTACAAGCAAAGTCCTGTAAATCCGTGTTGAAATGTCTTTTATCTATTTTGATGAGGCTATAGGACTTAAGGATAATTCCATTTTTTATTTATTATTGTGCGTACTAGATTGCATTGGTTACGAAGATTCCTTTTCCAACTTTCTCATATATGTTGAGAATATGTGCTACCATGGCTAGAGGTCACGAGATGTAATGACTTTAATTGTTTTTTTTTTGAAATTTTCAGAAAAGTACTATTTTACCCCTTTTGATAGTTGCCCCATGTCATGTTCAATTGGTTTATAAAGTTTTTCTTTTAAAGTTGATTAAAAAACTGTGATTTTTTTGGAAGTTTTAGAGTTTTGAAGAGTTAAAGTAGTCAAAAGTGGTTTTTGTAATAACTAAAGGTATGAGTATCGAAATGAAATTCCACCAGTTCTATGGGCTCTACAATATGATAGTTGGTCTAAATGTGTTGTCATTTTCAAGTTTGGACTTATTAAATGTATTTGAGCCTTTAAGCGGCACGACTTCAACAACAAGGGGCTCACACAAGCAAGGCCCACCTCATGTTGACCTGTCTCTCTTCGCGACTTTTGTGGTTGCTTAAGCAACACTTGTGTGATATTAAAAAATGATATAGGATCAACTTTACTCCTTAAATTTTTCATGCAATTTCTCCATTGATATAGCTCAAAATTTGGTGGTTTAAAGTTAGTTGTGTTTAGTAAGCTTGGGACTATGCATTTTAGTGATCGGAGAGCATGGTGGACTCTGAGTTTGAGGTAAAAATTATTTTTGGAGGGATTCCATGGCCTTTTCATCTCTAATTGGTGATATATTTGCATGTGTTGAATTTAAATTGTTACGAGTCCTAAATTTTGTTCCATTTGAGGACACAATTGTGGGGGTATCGAATTGGACCTTTTGACGAAGTTAGTTTTGGAAACTCCAATAGGGTCTAACGATTATCATTTGGACTCCAAAATTTTTTTTGCCTTTGTTTATGTGTTTTTGGTTTCTTCAAGGTTATATTAACACTATGATACTATTTTTGCTAGTGTGTCATCATTTTGAGGCCATTCAGAAAGGAAAAGCTCTAAAGACGTGATTTGGAGCGCGCACAGTCAGTCTAAAGGTAAGCTACGACTTTCCTTCTACTAGATTGAGCTCTAATATATAAATTCATGTTGATTTGAATGATATGGGGAAGATACCAAGTTATTCTTACTACATTTCTTAGAAACTGCTTTTAGGCTTGACTTGGCGAGTTACCGAATGAACATACGCCGCCGCTCTTTGTTCCAAACATGTGAAACCTAGAAGAAAGAGGATAAAAAAGCAATGAAAGGAGTAGTCGTTGCATCACCACACAGATTCGCAAAACAATGCAATACGACCCAATGGTCCCGAATACGAAGATGTTGAGGCAAGCACAAAATAGCGATGAACTAGAAGAAGGGTGATTCATCGATTAGTTCCACGATCACGACTAACCTCGTCGAGTTGTTTGCCGAAGAACTTAATCTCAAATTTATAAATACTACTTTAGGTTTTATTTTTAGAGATACGAACATTTTTATATCTTAGAGGCTTTAGATAATTTTTCTTCATGTATTCTCTCAGATTTGGAGAGGGTTTTGTGGGAGAATTGAAGAAGGAAGGGTTTCATTTTTTCCATGTTTGAAGTGGGTCTTCTCTATTCATTTTCCTTTTCTCATATTAAGGTTTGATTTCTTATTCCCATATGATTTCATTATCATTATAGGTTTAATTTTTTATTGCTTAATGTATGGCTAAGAACCCCATTCTTAGGGAGTGATTTAGCAAATTTGTGTTGATATTATTGTTGGATCTTGATTTGTTAGAGGTTAGATGTATTTTTATGGTGATTACACCTACTGGTTGTGGTGTAACTTAATTGGTTTATAGATTCAAATATAAATTCACCCATGTGTTTTTGGCTTTCCCGAGAGAGAGATCGTGAAACCAAAACTTCTAGACTAATGCCCTAAGGAGTGGGTAAACATGAGGTTCATCCAGAGAGGGTGAACCATACTCCCGTATCCTAACATTGAGCTCGAGAGAGTAAGTGGGGCAAGGCGTAAGCTAGCCTTTATTTGGCAAATGGGTGTCCAAGTGGAAAGCGTTTGAAACCTGGTAGGTTCTGTGATAGGGAACTTATTTACATCTAAAGTTTAGGCTAGTCACTATTATCTCGCAGATTTCCTATCAATCATGTACCCAACTACTTATCTCAACTTGTATTGCGGTCACACCCCAAGAACTTCTCCCATGCTTGATTCCCTTTTGACATTTTTATAATTTTTACTATACTTGTGACAAAACCCGCAATCAATAGTTGATACTTTGTTGTCACCCCTTTAATTTACTATATTCTTATTCATTATTCTCTTTAGCGATGACTAATTAGAATGAAGTTCTAATTTAACTACATTTTCTCGAAACGCTCCCTTAGGACACGACCTCAACCATTTGATGGGTTACCAAACTATCGACAATCAGAGACACTCATACCGCAGGGTAGGGTCATTGGCCATAATAAGAAACAAAATTGTGCCACTGCCGAGGAGTGGTGTCACGTGAAAATGCATTTCAGTAGAGTTTTTATTCTTATTAGTGGTAATCTACATACTTATTTTTCATTTTAGTTTTAAGTGTTTGAATTGTAAGCAGGAACTATGAGTGTAAATGGCAGTAATGGTAGACAGGTTGGCCACCAACATGACTTCGATAACCTCAACGATGTCATAGAGCCAAATGTCAATGACCTCCATCTTATGGGAGGTATTGGAGCCATAAGTTTATCCCAGCTGAGGGGAATGCAATGTTTCAGAAAACGAGCACTATGTTGCAGCTCTAGCAACTAAAATGAATCTTCAGTGGATTAGCTCATGAGGATCCCCACGAGCATCTTCAAAACTTTGTAGTTTTTTATGGGCCATTCTCTTTCAAATAGCATCTCTCAAGAGTCAGTTAGACTATGATTATTCCCATTTTCCCTGATGGGGGAAGCTCTTACGTGGTTAGATGAATTAAACCGAAATTTCATCACTTCATGTGAAAAGCTGGTTACCGCATTCAGTGTGTGATTTTTGCCTTCCTTGAAGATAATGAATGTTCGAGATAACATTCAAACCTTTAAGCGCCTGAATGGAGAGCCTCTGCATGAAACTTGTCTAAGGTTCAACAATATGGTTCTACAATGCCAAACCTATGGTTTGCCTGATAATGTACTCCTTCAGTACTTTTACCGGAGTTAAGATTCGGTAAACAAAGGTGTCACTGACCAACTCTCACCCGGAGGCTAATGCAGAAAATATACGCAATAGAAGAAGCTCAACTTCTTTATGGCATCACAACATCAACAAGGTATTGTACACTCACGAGTATCGGGTCTCTTCTGTCACATTTCAGCTATCAAAGGAGAATATTGAAAAGAACAATGAGGGAGAACAAACATGGAAAAGATTATGACACATCCTCATATTCTTTCAAAGAACGTCATGGGGAATTTTGGCCGTAGTGCCAATGTCGTGGGGGTCGAGAGAACTAGTCTTGAGGAAATGAAATTTTAAGCTATGTAAAACGAGGAGGTAAATTTTCTGGCCAATCAAGACAGTGGCTATCGGTCAAAATACCCTAGAAAAAGTGGAAATGATGGTTCGTATAGAGATGAAGGCAGGAAAGATAGAGATCGTGAATGGAGAGACCGTAATTCAAATTGGAAATATGGGGATAAGGATATATACGTGCATCCCTAGGAGCATAAGAAGCCCAAAGATTTAGATGGAGGAAGGTCTGAGGATATGCTCTCGCGTATCCTCAACAAAGTTGAAGAGTCGGACAAGATGCTGAAAGGCATGAGAGAAGATGCATCCACCCTTAGCCAGAACGTCACCTTCATTTCAATTTCAATCAAGTAGTTAGAAACCCAAATGATCATATCTTGGATCATCTCAACCCGAGACAATAGGGGGGTTTTCCTAGTGATAATATGGCTAACCCCAAGAGTGAGGTTTGAAATTTTACTTGTGTCGTGACACTATGGTAACTAAGGCATTGTTTTGGAGGCAACTATAAACCCTATACTTGCTTTTTGTTATATAAATAAAATAATAGTGTGCTTGTTTGTACAGTTCAGAAGTAGGGAAGTGATTGAAAAACTGCATATAGGTAGCAAAATGTATTGTTGGCAAACCGCCGACTTAATCGTCGAACTCGACCTCCTCCGCCATATTACTCAGGCATCTCCATCTTGGTCCCTTTAAAACTCAGCAGTTTTGTAGAAAATTATTGCCAACATGTTGGCTATCTCGATGAACACCACCATTGGGAACCTGACATGAGTTGTAGAGTTTGTCACATTCGCATAAGACACCAACTACTTGGCGCTTCGTCGAGTGAATGGGCGAATCTGAGTAATATCGCCGAAAGTACTGAAACTGGTCGGTCACTGCGAGTGAGAGGTTTAAGAACCATTTTTCAATAATCTCTCTCACTTTTCCCTCTGCACAAACTTACACCAGCGCTCTAACTTTATAATTCTTGCCTTTTTATCATATTTTAGTTGTCAAACAATGCTCCGGTTCGTATTACATTTCTTCCTAGCACTTCTTTAGTATCAGAATTGACATCTTACGTTAATAACCAAATCCCTCAATTATTTGATTATAATTTTTACTTATTTTCCTCATGATAGATTTTGTTAAATCTTTGTTGAGTCATTGGGTTTATGGTGTAGAATATAATATCAATTATTATTCGGTGCTTCTTGCATAATTGGTAGAATCCCACTTAATTGTGCTTTGAGTCAAATTTTTATGTGTTGAAATTGTGGAAATGCTATAGGCCTTGGTCGAAGTTTGTGTTTGAGAGGCTTGAATTTTAGTATTAGGGGAACATTGAAATTGAAAGAATAGGTTGAAAACATGCACGTTGGGCTATTTGGTGTGCTAATTATAGCTCGCTAAAATGCTCGACAACTCGCGTAGAGTCTCCATTTCGCCTTTAAATTAACATCATTAGCATAGTAATGATATATCTTTTGGCGAACAAGCTTATGACACCAAATGCACTTGGGGACACAGTGAAAGACATTTTGTTCTCCCTTTGTATACACCCTTGACCATCTATGCATCATTTTCAGCGCATCGTTTAAATGGATGAGCACACCACTAACTAGTTGGGTGAAGCAATTTCCCAACCATGACGTCCCTCCTCCAGTTTAAAATATTATCTAATTTTTTCTTCAAGTCTTTTACATAAATTACTAGAACAAAAGTCGCAGGAAAGAGTATGCCACCACGACACGTAAGAGGACGGGAATTCGAAAGAAACAAAAAAATAGAAAATTGGCAAAAGAATGAAAAGAGAGAAAGAAAGCAAGTGCTAGCAGGAAGATCCCTATTAATCACACTATTCCTACATGGAAACATGGATTCTACGCAGGTGTAGATGCCTTTATGGATGCCCATGAATTGGACGAAATGATTGCGGCTAACATTGCTAAAAAATTATAGATTTTAGATAAAATTAGAACCGAACTGACAACTATGGAACCATTGTTGTATTCCAAGCTGATAAATCAGGCACTGATTGTTAGGTAGTGGAGCCTGATTAATATATATAACTGTTTACGCTGTTTAACCTGTCAAAGGAGCAGTCACCCAAGACTGCCGAGGAGCGTGATCACATGGCACTTGTTCCATATGCTTCAGCAGTTGGTAGTTTGATGTACGCTATGGTCTGCACTAGACGTGATATAGCATATGCAATGGGAGTTGTTAGCAGGTACATGGCGAACCCTGGGAAAGAGCATTGGGATGCTGTGAAGTGGCTTCTGAGATAACTGAGAGGTACATCCAGTACTTCACTTTGTTTTGGCAAAGGCAATGTGACTCTACAGGGTTTTGTGGATGCTGATCTTGGTGTGGATGTTGACTCGAGCAAGAGTACATCAGGGTACATTTACACCATAGGTGGAACAGCAGTGAGTTGGATGTCTAGGCTTCAGAAGTGTGTTTCTCTTTCATCTACTGAAGCTGAGTATGTGGCAATTGCTGAAGCTGGGAAAGAGATGATATGGTTGGCAGATTATCTTGAGGAATTGGGCAAGAAGCAGAGCGAGAAGATTCTTTACTCAGATAGCCAGAGTGCCATACAGTAGGTGAAAAATCCAGTCTATCATTCGAAGACAAAGCACCTAAGAAGGCGATACCATTTCACTCGCAGGGCAGTGGAGGATGGTGATATGTGCTTGGAGAAGATAGAGGGTGCAAAGAACCCGGCAGACATGTTGACGAAATGTGTTGATGTTGGGAAACTGAGGTTATGTAAAAACCCGGTTGATCTTCTGTAGTTGTTGCTACAGATGTTGCGGTGCGGTAAATATGTTGATGATGAAGAGTTTTTTTTTTTGAGAATGTATTTTTTGGATGACTGAGTCAGTCTCCAAGTGGGAGAATTGTTAGGTAGTGGAGCCTGATTAATATATATAACTGTTTATGCTTTCCTATTTATTCTCTATAACCAAAAATACTCTGATTTATTAATATAAATATACCTCACCGCCGTGGAAGTTTACTTACGGGGTGTTACCACGAAATATTGGGTTTTCTCTTTCTCTCTCTAGATCTCTCATCTCTTTTCTCTTGAAGTTCTTGTGTTCTTCATTCATCTAGTGTGTGTGCGTGAATTCGATCCTAACACTGATGTCCCGAAGGATAAAGCAAACATATAAACAGGATCCCCTCTTTACCTCCCTCAGTAATTTTGTTTACTTTTGCGGTTGAATGTTTTATCACTTGCATTTGAGGACAAACACATTTCTTTGTGGTGGGATGAGGCTCACCTTTGTTTTCTTGTGATGGATATTTCTGTTTTGTGTGAAATTGGATCGTCTGTTTTAATTGTGTTTTCAAACTTCTGAGCAATTAGTTGAGCTTATGGCTCATTTTTTTTCATCTAATTGAAAATGATTTTTCCCTTATGAAAAGTTTTCATTTTTCGAAAGTCCTCGCCACTTCTTATCTTGAGAATGATTGTTCTCCTACGAATTTAAGTCTCAGTTTCAACCAATGTTGATGAATTGTATAGTGCTCTCAATTGGAAAAACATGAATATACGATTACAATGAGACCAAATGAATTTACAAATGCAATATGTTAACTCTTTTCATCTCGTTCTTATTT
Organism: Solanum pennellii; assembly: GCF_001406875.1. Classification (NCBI taxonomy): domain Eukaryota; kingdom Viridiplantae; phylum Streptophyta; class Magnoliopsida; order Solanales; family Solanaceae; genus Solanum; species Solanum pennellii. Next base: position 18,376,371 of record NC_028637.1, on the reverse strand, counting down.
GCCATTTATCGAATTGATTTCTCTTGTGATGATCATTAAACACTAGCAAAAGTGTGTTCTCTTGTTTGGCTTTAGGATCGATACCTTTTGTGATGATCTTACTTTTAACTATACGAATAAACCTAGAATTTGCCTAGTTAATTTGATTGATTCAGAAAGGTGTCGTCTTGAAATGATCTTGGGAAATTTTAACGAGTACGAGCCAAATTTGACATTTATCTCTTTTGTGACCTACCCTTGAGCGTGTGAAACTCTTTTTAACGCGCCTTGAGCCTTACTCTTCTTTGAAAGAAAACTTGTGAAAATGTAGACCTTTATTCAACCACCACGTATAATCCTCAAGACTTTTTATTGAATGAATAGACAACTTAAGCGAAAAGCTTCAGTTGGGCTATGGTGAAAGAGAAAGGAGAATGCAGGAAGTTGAAGAAAAGTCTCCTTAAACCATGATATTGCAATGACATGGAAACCGTCCAAAAAACCATAAAAGAATGAAAAAGAAATATTATGGAATAAAAGTCCAAAATAAATTTGGGTTTCCAATTAATGCATGGAAACAAATGATAGGATGTGAATCCCTGAAGGAAGTGTAACATAAAGTTATGAAAGGATCAGTTGGCGCATCGCCGAACAGGTTTGCGAAGCAATGCTATACCACCCAATGGTCAAGAACACGAAGATGCTAATTATTTTCTTATTCTAATTTGACTCAAAAATTTAGATGCAAACTATTGAATTAAGATAAACTTATAATAGTGAATGTCATTATAAAAATTCATAAGGTTAATTATGCATTGAATTTATATTATTTTTCGTTTAAAAGAATTAAGGCCTAATGATGATATTGTAAACACATGTTCATCTATACAATACTTTCTAAAATTATTCACTGCTTATCATTTTTTATAAATACTCAAAGCACGAACAAGTTCAATAGTTAAAAAAAACTCTGTAAATCTGCAAAGTAAAAATTGATATTATTCCTTTCAGTTCTCTATTTGATAACACATAATCGTACCCCTGTTTAGTATAAAATAATATTAGAAAAATATAAAGAATATATTTAAATAAAGTTACCATACATATCACACTATATTTTTACTCTTTGTGTGTGTGTAAAATGAGACATTTTAGCCTTTAGTCATAAACCCAACAACCAGGGTCATCTCAGTAAGTTTGGGGGCCTAAGGCCTTAGTTGACAATACAAATTGAATTATTATACCATACTCCCTCTAGATATACAAATGAGGTCCAGAGAGGCAAGATACTAGAAATATAATGTAAGAATGTAAACAATGTAAATTATTTTTCAATAAAAATCATATATTTATATAAAAGAGAACCCTAGGCCCGCCTACGTGGCGCCTCCACAAACTAGAATTTCCTTCTAAATTTATTTATTTACAAAAATAGCCTTATCCTTTATTGAAATATGTGACTTTTATGAAAAATTGTGATTTTTGTTAATAGTTACGTCTTTTATGAATACTTACCCATAAAATAGTCATCTTCTTTCATGAAATGATGTGACTATTATAAAAAGTTATGACTTTTATTGAATAGTTGCGACTTTAATGAAGAGTTGTAACTTTTATGAAAAGTTGTGTCTTGTATGAAAAGTTGCGACTTTAAAGAATAGTTGCGAATTTTATGAAAAGTTGACTTTTATGAAAGGTTGTGACCTTTCTAAAGGGTTGCAACCTTTCTAAATAGTCATAACCTTTCGATAAGGCACAATAAGTATTTGTTTACACTACCATTTCTTTTCAATATATAGAGGTGTTTCCTCTCATTTTAAAACTACGAAAATCTTGAACCTCTTTTTCTTTTTTTTTTATCTTCTTCTTCAAAATTCTATATTTGTGTACAGTGCTCAGGTTAAGTGGCTCAGTGGCACATTGCTTATATTAGAGATCTTGGTATGTATTTTACCGTCATTAATTTATCTTTATGTAATTAAGGTTAAATGATAAGATGCAGTAATTTGTATTTTTGTTTACATTATTAATTTTTTATGTAAGATACTAGAGTATTTTAGTTTTACTGACCGATAGATTTTAAGTATTATTAGATTCCCGCCGGAAGCGCAGGTAATTTTATGCTGATTTTTTAGGTAAATTTTCACCATGTTCATTCTCTATGTAAATTTGCACAAACTTTTTCCTTTAGTTATAGGTCAATGTCCCAAATGTTTTCAAAAAAGAAAAATGAATGTACAATCAAAATATAAGGTTTATTCTTTTACTCAATAAAATACCTACTACCTTATATATTTTTCTTTACAACTGTTATTCAGGGCAGCAAAGATCTTTACCCTTCATCAATTGAGTAGCTTTTATTTTAGTAAGTAGAAATCACTTTTTCGTGAGCAGAATTTGGTGTTGCATTGAATCTATCTCCAAATAATTGTTTTTGCAATGAAAATGTATGTAGGTTTTTATTAATTATCACATTTATGACTCATCTACAAAGTAGTTCATATTTTTTTATCCTTTATTTTCAATTTAAAATGTACCCCAGAAACACACAACTATTCCACAATATTACAATGGTGTTTTGAAAATGAAGAGTAAACTAGAGTTCATTATATGATTTGCTATCAGTCTGATTAAAATTTACGCAATTTTCATTTTAAGTTTTTTTGCATTAATTTGTGAGCGATTATTATATATAACTAATTGATAATTTTTTAGTTTTGTTTTCATGTTTTTTCCTATTTGTGTTTCAAGTTCAAATAAAATTATAGTTATTCAATATATATCTCTCTTCTCAAAACAGTTAAACCAAATAGACTAAGAATGCAACATATTGACAAACTTTTGTAAATTAAAGATGTTTCATCTGGTAGAGTTGTCTTCATTATTTTCACGTATGAACCCACGCTCAAGCATATGTGTGGTAAATTAAGGACATTATTCGCAAATTCACTCATATCTAATATAGAGGAAGATAGCGAAAAAAATTGAGGCAAATAAAGTATTTTAGTAAGTGAAAATAGAAAATACTTGCATTGTCAAAGTATTAATCGAAATATGTTGAGAAAATGGTATTTTAGGTTATATTTAAAAGAATTAAGATAGCCAGTGCTTTACCACATTTTTAATGATTCATTTGCTACTTAATAAAAAATTAGATACATTACAAGAGTATCATTATACAAGTGGGAGTGTTTAATAAACAAGGAGGAGATGTATTAATGCATTTATATATACAGACTCGAAATCAGAGTATTTTTTAATTTAACATTTGAAGTTAAGCTTAAGTGTATTTCTATATATTATCCCGCAAAAAAATAATGACGGCAGACTCAAAACATTCTCATATTATATCAAGTAAAGGTCACAAACATAATGCATATTGTATTGAAGTTAAAATGTCTATTTTCATGGATCCAAATTAGTCAGACCCAACATAAATAAACATGTTTTCTTATATTAGATTAAAATTCACAAAGCTTTACATGTTTTGAATGTGCTATTCAAAACCCAAAAAAAGAAGTATCAATTTCTTTTGACAATGCAAATTAGTACCATCAACGATTTTTAAGGAATTGCTGAGATGTCAATTCAAATGGTTATATGTTATTTAATTAAACTCAAAAGAGATGCAAGTTAATAGATGAAGTATACGACCGCGCGAAGCGCGGTTATTTTACCTAGTTATATAATATAAAGTGAGAATAATAAGACAAGACTCTATTTTTAAAAAAAAATTATGAGGATGTTAAAATAGTGTTATGATGAATTTAATAAGAAGATATAATAATATCAAAATTGTGTTGATTAGTGTTTGTACTTCAAATTTAAATAAGACACCAAAAACAAATGATCTTTTTATAAATACACAAAATTAGATTTTACATGATGTAGAAGGTTTGAATGTTTGAGATGCGACTTTAGAATATTTAATAATGAAACAATAAAAAATAGTGACTAGAGAATAAGAAAAGTAATTATAAGAACACAATACAGTTGGTTCATGATAATCGTTAGAATGTAAATGACCTAGCTAGACAACAAAAGAGATAGTATATATATATATATATATATTTGGGAGAAAATGGGGGCCCAAAAAATTTGTGGTCCAAGCGATTGCTTTAGTGGACTTATGGTCGAGGCGGCCCTTCCCTTAAGACTAAACCCATTCTACACATATAAAACTCTTGTAATCTATCTCTGATTTTGTAATTTTCTTTTAAAATTTCGTAACATGCTTTTCTTTTTTATATTTCGACCGTGAAGAAAAAAATTTGATTAGGTAAAAAATTGAGATGTATGGTACAAAATAGATGGCTACTCAGGCTCAGGGAGGTGAAGCTGCTGCCGGAGATAGGGATTTTGGTGATTGGCGGACCGAAAGTTTTCTCTATACACGTCAAACAATTGTCAACAATGGGTAAAAATTAATTTTAAAAAATTCACCTTTTTCTTGTGTTTATGTTACAGATTTCAGATCTGGAATCTAGGGTTCTTTTGGGTTTTATCAGTTTAATGTTGAATAACCTGTTTTTTCAGACTTATTTTTTTTAATACTCAATTCTCCAAGTGAATTGGGGGAGTTCTATTACTTCTACTTGGTGGAGTAATGGGATCATACCTACTTGAATTCTTTAGATAAAATAAGTTTTAGTCTTTCACAGCAAAATGTGATGTCAACACATTTTAATATATTTTAGAAGCATTTATCTAGATTGCATTCTTATCAAGTCTTTCATTTAAAGCTGAACCTTTGTTAATATGATTGTATCGAATGATGGACATTCAGAAGCACTTTCCTATCTTTGGGAAAGATATAGAGCAGATGATCTCAGGGAAATTGTAGTGAGGTTTGAGGGAAATATGTGGTCTAACTCTTTTCTATTTATTCATATTGTTATAAATTTGCATTCGTTTTCAAGTCATCTTGAATCGTTGAATGCATTATAACTCAAGTTTATTTAACATTGCAGTATGATTATCTGTGGAAAGTCCTTTAAGAAGCTGACACTCTCAATTGTTTACACTCCAATACTTCAAGTAATAGTCAGAATGCCCATATTCTGAGTGAACAATGAAAATTTAGGCTTTGTATTTCACATTTTCACTTGAAATTTGAAATTAAGAAAAAATACTCTTATTTTGATTGTTTTCTATTCTATATATATATGTTATCAAATATCCTATAAATGTGGTGTCATGCATACCAACATAGAATCCTCATATTTTTAATTTTTTCGCGAAAGGGGACTTTGGTTTTTTTAATTTAATCCAAACACCCACCAAGAGTTTTGACAAACTTTCCCTTTGATATACTCTTTCTTTCTTCGTCATGTTTTACTTTTCTAAAACTTCCTTTTAAAACTGAAAATTGACCTAAGATATGATAATTGAACGTATATCCTATGGAACTACTTCTGTGACGGAGGATAGTAACGAGGAAGAAATAAAGCTGGATGATTTGGATGTGTATAAGGAGGATGGCTTAGAAGAGGTGGTGTTTCGAAAGGAGCAAAACTATGTGTTCGAGTCGGACAAAAAGAGAATGTCAAAATTGGGGAAACTAAGGTATTTTTATATTTCTTATTCTATAAGTCCATTATTTTTCTTGAAAGACTTTGACATATTAAAAATAAAAGAAAAAACAGCATTATATAATTGATTCATTTGTTGATAACAATATAAGTTGAATTTTTGCAATATCTAAGTTGAGTAGCAAGCATAAATAAACAAGGCCACTTATTTACGTCTTGTTGTTCAACTCTCCAATTAAAAATTTATTTTTATCCTTTCTTCTGAATTAATTACTAGTCCATAGCTTGAGGACTCATAAGGCATTGTTTGTTCTCATCAAGATTAAGATATCTCAATATGAATGCACGTTCTAATGATCATTATATTTTCTTTAGCTCCGAACATTATATAAATAATAAATAAAAAATTCAAATAAAAAATATCTAATATTAAAAATTTAAATTAATAAAATAAAAACATAATGTGATAAAGAAATATAATATATATGCTTTCAAGTGGGGGTAATGGTTGGTGTTAGTTTTTAATAATTGTGGTGGTAAAGGTGGTTGTGTTGGAAGAATTTAGTTGATCTTAGTAGTCGTTGGTGTTGTTGTTGAGGGTTGAAGAGCATGTAGTGGCTGATAATGTGTTGGTGGTAGTTGTGATGACCGACGTCATTGTTAGTGAGGATTAACAACAATAGCTCTGGTAGGGGTGGGGTGGATACAATTATATTGTTGTGGCTGGCGAGTGCAATGGTGGTTGGCGACGGTAATGGTTGTGGTGGTGTTTAGTGATTGTGAATGGAGTGGGGGTGAATATACACAAACAAAATACCTCTTAATAAGATCTGAATAATGAAGGCCTATTCGGATCAAATAAGTGCTTAGATTTAATGTAAACAAATGCAGTTAATAAAACATTACCTTTCAACACTCATAAAACATTAAATGCAAACAAAGGAGACCTAAGAATGACACTTTAGAACACATTGTCTCCTTATTATGATAATTTTCTTTTTTCCATTTCTAAGGATTATATCAATCGAAACCGACTATTTTATCATGCTTTGTGCATGTTGTAGACTGTCCTTTTGGAACTTTTAATGAGATCATTTGCAACTGAAATATGAGTTAACTTTGGGTCAGCAAATTTGTGGAGCATTTGACTTGAATTAACTTTTGAATAAGTATCATACTAATGAGGTACCTGAAGCTTGCATGAGGTTTCAGAATGCATAATCTTTTCGAGAACATATTGCCTACTTATTATGATTATTTCCTTTTTTTCCCCGTTGTAAGGATTAATGCAATTGGAGCCAACTGGTTTTCTATGCTTAATTCATGTCGTATACTATAACCTTCCGGAATATACAAAAGGAGCATTTGAAACTGAAATATGAGATTAATTTTAATTCAACAAATGCTTCTATCATTTGACTTTAATTATCTTTTGAATGAGTATCCTCGTAACCTCTAGAAGCAACTCCTAACACCTCCTCACTAGTTTGTCTACTCACCCCTATTCGCATATCGGAATGATCTAGTCTCAGTTCCCTAAACATAGGCCACTCGCATTTTTATTGAGTAAATTCATATTTCGCATGTTACATGCTTTTAGGTGGAAAATATTTTGTACCCCGGCCCTAAATATATTGATATGACACCAAATATGCCATAATTGTTGGTCAGAGGCATAACAATCTTATTCTATACACTATATCATATCCTAGACCAACACTTAATTTTATTTTCATAAGCAGTGATTTAGCTATTTATCAAAGATATTCAATGTCAAGCTAGCTAGCTTGGGTATAAATCAACATTGGTGAAATGAATGGTCTTTTTGTGAAAATAATGAATGTCAAACGACATTATTACATTGGTGATAGTTATGTTCCTCGCCTTGTTATCTCCTCTTTCATATTCCCCATCCAGATATATAATTATCTATAACTAATAACAAGTTAACTTATCATGAAGATTCCTTTTTTATTTTTCCAAAAGGTCTAGAATGTTACTTTGCTTTTGTGATTAACATTATTCTTTCTATTGATGGCCTAAAAATATGAATAATTCATTTTTAGCAATAATTATTCTCAGTATTAATGTATGATAAATTTCCCCTTTTAGCTATTAGAGCTTTGTTGTTTCTCAAGAAAAGAAAAAGTTCCATGAAAACCATCAGTGAGAAACACCAATTCCTTAGCAGTAGTGGTGATGATGGAAACTCTTAAAGTTATTTTTATTTAAAACTAACCTCAGCAGCTGCCTAACGCTGTTATTGTTCAAATTCTTTCTCGATTGGCGATATTAGATGCCTTGACTATTCCCTCTAAACATTGGAAGTACTTCTAGACTTCTATTGACAACATTGTTTATGACAACAAGGAGCAGTGTTATGCACATGGCTTGGGGGTACATAAATTCATTTCCTTAACGGACAATAGAAGTCAAGAAGTATTTCCAATGTTTAGAGAGATTAGTTATTCTGAAGGCATCTTTTATGGTCAATCGAGAAAGAATTTTAACAATAATAGCGTTAGGCAACTGACTGATTCTATCAATGAGGGTTGTTTCTTCACATTCTATATCAATATTTTTGAGATGAGTTTCCAATAAAAACACTTTCAGAGTTTTCAACATCACCACAACTACTAGGGAATTTGTCTTTCACACTCATGGTTGACATGCTACTTTTTCTTTTGTTGAGAAACAACAAAGTGCTAATAACTAAAAAGGGGAGAATTATCATACATTAATAATGAGAGTTATTGTTGGTTCAAATGAAATATTCATATTTTTAGTCCATTGATAGAAAAAATATGTTAATCACATAAGGAAAGTAACATTCTGTACCTTTTGGCACAAAATTAAAAAGGATCTTTATGATAAGTTGTAATTTTCTGTAGACAATTAATGGTGTTTCTTTTTTGTTTATTATTTCTTTAATTTTCAACTAACAAATTTATATTTTATGACACTATTTTTTATTCTAATTTTATGTGATACTTTTATATATATGTATTTTAAAGAATTTCTTAAAAATATAGGATTAAAGAGGAGATTACAAGGTAAGGAACATAACTCACTAATGAATTCTCTTAACTCGATAATTCATCTCTATGAATGTAAAACTGCATGTTTATAGTAAACACACATATGACTATCTTATATTGATGAATCTCTTTAAAATATCTCATGTTTATATTGACCTTTTATATTTTTCATGAGAACAAACAATATAAAAGAATTTTGAAGAATTTCCTAGTTCTTCAATATATTATGAATAGATAATATGCACATCTTTAGAATTCCATTATCTTTCGTGATTAATACTACAATTTTTTTTATCAAAGCGGTAATGTTGACATTATTGTCATTTCCTTTAGGAAGGTTTATGAATTGTTATTTCCTTCATGGAAATAAATAGAACATACAATAGAAAGCAGCCAACCAGATTCATTTCTCCCACCTTACAATGTTGCTTTACTAAAGTTGATCTAGATATTCTATTCACGACAGGTACATATTGCAGTAAGTTTCAGACACAAAAAAAATGTGTATTCTTTGTTATTTTATCTCTTCAGTAGACAAACAGTAGTATATCTTTTATTCATTTTGGAAATGAAACCTTATTATTTGAATGGTTGATATATAATATTCATCAATAGCTCATTATTTTTCTCAAGCACAATAAGACATTGTTTTAGAATATTTTTCAGAAGTTTTTCTAAATATTATTTCTTCTAGAGAAAAATTTGATATTTTACTATTTGAAGAATGTAAGTTGATGAATCCTCAAATTGGACTTTTTAGGGATTTATTTTAATAGAAACTTAAGCTTGATGAGCATCGCCAAGAACAGTTGGCGAGTCACCGAGTTGACATGCGCCGCCCTTTGTTACAAACATGAGAAGCCTAGAAGAAAGAAGATTAAAAGGCAATGAAAGGAGTAGTTGGTGCATCACCGAATAGGTTCGCGAAACAATGCAATACCGCCCAATGGTCCAGAATACAAAGATGTTGAAGGCAAGCACAAAACGGCGATGAACTAGAAGAACGGTGATTCATCAAGTAGTTCCTTGATCACGACTAATCTCGTCCAGTGGGTCGCCGATGATCTTTATTTTAAATCTATAAATACTAGTCGTACGTATTATTTTTAGAGATCCAAACATTTCTATAGTTTATAGGCTTTAGATTAATTTTCAGTGCATATTCTCTCAGGTTTGAAGAGCGTTTTGTGGGAGACTTGAAGAAGGAAGGGTTTCATCTTTTCCATGTTCGAAGTGGGTGTTCTCTATTCATCTTCCTTTGCTCATATTAAGGTGTAATTTCTTATTCCCATATGATTTCGTTATAATTGTAGGTGTAATTTTTTATTTCTTGATGTATGGCTAAAAACCCCAATCTTGGGGTGTGATTTAGCAAATTTTTGTTGATATTATTGTAGGGTCTTGATTTTTGAGAGGTTAGATGTACTATAATGGTTTTTACACCTAATGGTTGTAGTTTAACTCAATTGGTTTTTAGTTGCAAATATAAACTCATCCATGTGTTTTTGACTTTCTTGAGAGAGAGATCATGAAACCAAAACGGCTAGACTAATGCCCTAAGGAGTGGGTCAACATGAGGCTCAGCCATAGAAGGTGAACCCTAGTCCCGTATCCTAACACTGAGCTCGAGAGAGTAAGTGGGGTAAAGCGTAGGCTAGACTTTATTCAGCAAATGGGTGTCTGATAGGAACCCATTTGAAGCGCGCTAAGTTGTTCGATAGGGAACTTATTTCCATCTTAAGTTTAGGCTAGTCACTGTTATCTCGCAGATTACCTATCAACTATGTACCCAACTACTTATCTCAACTTGTATGTCACACCCTAAGAACTTTTCCCCACACGTGATTCCCTTTCACATTTTTATCATTTTTACTGTTCTATGGACAAAACCCAGCATCGATATTTGACACTTTATTGTCACCCCTTTAATTTACAATATTTTTATTCATTAATCTCTTTAGAGATAACTGATTAGAATGAAATTCTAATTTAACTACATTTTCTCAAAACTGCTCCCTCGTGACATGACCTCAACCCTTTTTTGAGTTACCAAACTACCGATGATCATAGACACTCATACCACAGGGTAGTGTCGTTTTCCATAATAAGAAAAAAATGGCGCCGCTGCCGGGGAGTGGTGTTACGTGAAAAATGCCTTTCAGTAGAGTTTTTATTCTTATTAGTGGTAGTCTACTTACTTATTTTTCATTTTTGTTGGAAGTGTCTGTGTTGTAAGCAGGAACTATGAGAGTAAATAGCAGTAATGGTATCCACGTGGTCCACCAAGATAACTTTTATAACCTCAATGATCTGAAAGAGACAAACGTCAATGACCCCCGCCGAAGGGAATGCAATGTTCCATAAAACGAGCACTATGTTGCAGCTCTTGCAACTAAAAGGAATCTTCGTTGGATTGGCTCATTAGGATCCCCATGAGCATCTTCAACACATTATAGATGTTTATGGTCGATTCTGTTTAAAATAGCATCTCTCAAGAGTCAGTTAGACAGTTATTATTCACATTTTCTCTGATGAGGAATCTCTTAAGTGGTTAGCTGAATTACCCCAAAATATCATCACTTCATGTGAAGAGCTGGTTACCGGCAATTTTTGCCTCCCTTGAAGTTAATGACTATTCGAGATAGTATTCAAAGCATTAAGCACCTGAATGGAGAGCCTCTGCACGATACTTGGCTAAGGTTCAAGAAGATGGTCCTACAATACCCAAGACATGATTTGTCTTATAATGAGCTCCTTCGGTACTTCTAGCGGAGTTTAGATTCGGTAAACAAAGGTGTTGCTGACCAACTCTCACCCGGAGGCTAATGCAGCAACTCTACGCAATAGAAGCTCAACTTCTTTATAGCATGACAACCATCAACCGGGTATGGAACAGTCGCGAGTATCGGGTCTCTCCTGTCATATTTCAACTATCAAAGGAGAAGATTGAAAAGGACAATGAGAGAGAACAAAACATGGCAAAGATTATGACACAACCTCATATTTTTTCAAAGAACATCATAGGGGCTTTTGCCCGTAGTGCCAATGTTGTGGGGGTCGGGAGAACTAGTCCTGAGGAAATGAAATTTCAAGCTATGTATAACGAGGAGGTAAACTTTCTAGCCAAAATAAAATGGAAATCAAGGTTGGTGTACAGATGAAGGATGGAAAGATAGAGATCCTGAATAGAGAGACCATAATCCGAATTGGAAATATGGGGATGAGGACAGATGTGTGCCTCCCTAAAAGCATCAGAAGTCCAAACATTTTAGATGGAGGAAGGTCTGAGGACATGCTCTTGCGTATCCTTAACAAAGTTGAATGGTTGAGCAAGATGCTGAAGGGCATGAAATAAAATGTATCCACCCTTCGCCAGAACGTCACCTTTAATTCAATTTCAATCAAGTAGTTAGAGACCCAAATGATCATATCTTGTCTCATCTCAACCCGAGACGAAAGGGGGGTTTTCCTAGTGATAATATGGCTAACCCCAAGAGTGAGGTTTGAAAGTTTACTTGTGTGGTGACACGATGTCAATTACTGCATTGCTTGGGAGGAAACCGTAAAGCCTATACTTGCTTTTTGTTATATGAATAAGATAATAGTGTGCTTGTTTATACAGTGCAGAAGTAGGGAAGTGATTGAAAAAGTGCATGCGGATAGAAAAATGTATTGTAGGCGAACCGCCAACTTGATCGGCGAACCCGACCTCCTCCGCCATATTACTTAGGCATCTCCATCTCTGACCCATTGAAACTGAGCAGTTTGTAGAGAATTATTGCAAAAATATTGGCGATATCTATAAACACCACCATTGGGAACCTTACATGAGTTGTAAAGTTTGTCACATTCGCAGAAGACACCGATTACTTGGCTCTTCGTCGATTGAATGGGCGAATCTGACTTATATCCCTAAAAGTAATGAAACATGACGGTCACTACGAGTGGGAGGTTTAAAAACCCATTTTCAATAATCTCTGTCACTTTTCCATCTGCACAAACTCACACCAGCACTCTAACTTTATATTTCTCGCCCTTTTAGATTATTTTAATTGTCAAACATTGCTCCGATACGGATTACATTACTGCCTAGCACTTGTTTAGTATCGGAACTGACATCTAAGGTTTGTAACCAAACCCATCAGTTATTTTATTTAAAATTTTTCTTATTTGCATCATGATAGATTTTGTTAAATCTTTGTTGAGTCACTGAGTTGATGGTGTAGAATATAATATCAATTATTATTCGGTCCTTCTTGCATAATTGGTAAATCCCACTCAATTGGGCTTTGAGTTAAATTTTTATATGTTGAAATTGTGGAAATGCTATAGGTTTTAGTCGAAATTTGTGTTTAAGAGGCTTGAATTTCATTATAAGGGGTTGCAACAGTGAATTTGAAAGAATGGGTTGAAATCAGGCATGTTGGGCTATTTGGTGAGATGATTACAGCTAGCCGAAATGCTCGACAATTCACGTAGAGTCTCCATTTTGCCTTTCGTTTAACGCCATTAGCATAGTAATGATCTATATTTTGGCTAACAACCTTATGACGCCGAATACACTTGGCGACACAGTGAAAGACCTCTTGTTCTCCCTTTGTATGCACCCTTGTACCATCTATGCATCATTTTCAGCTCACTGTTTAAATGGATGAACACACCATCAACTAGTTGGGTGAAGAAATTTCCCAACTATGATTTCGCTCCTCCAGTTTAAAATATTTTCTAATTTTTTATTGAAGTCTTTTACATAAATGACGAGACCAAAAGTCGCAAGAAAGTGTGTGCCACCCTGACACATAAGAGCACGGGAATTGAAAAGAAACAAAAAGATACAAGAACTGGCAAAAGAATTAAAGGAGAGAAAGAAAGAAAGTGCTAGAAGGAGGATCCCTATTGATCGCACTATTCATTAACGGAAATGTGGATTCTACGCAGATGTAGATGACTTTATGGAAGCCCATGAATTGGGCAAAATGATTGCGACTAACATTGCTGCAGAAACTATGGATTTTGGACAAAATGAGAACCGAACAGATAACTCGGGGACCATTGTTGTATTCAAAGCTGATGCATCAGGCCCTGATATGCCGAAGGATGAAGAAAACATATAAATAGGATCCCTTCTTTACCTCCCTGGTTAATTTTCTTTACTTTTGTTGTTGAATGTCATATCACTTTCATTTTAGGACAAACACATTTTTTTGTGGTGGGATGAGGCTCACCATTGTTTGCTAGTGATGGATATTAGTGTTTTGTGTGCAATTGGATCCTCTGTTTTAATTGTATTTTCAAACTTCTGAGAAATTAGTTAAGCTTATGGCTCTTTTTTTTGTTTAATTGCAAACGATTTTGCCCTTTTCAAGAGTTTTCATTTTTTCAAAAATTTCGCCACCTCTTGTGTTGATAGTGTATGTTCAACTACGAATTTATGTCTCAGCTTTGATCAATGCGATGAATTGAATAGTGCTCTCGATTGTTAAAACATGAATGTACGGCTACAATGAGACCAAATGAAGTTACAAATGCAATATGTGAACTCTTTTCAGCACGTTGTGATTTGCCATGTATCGAATTGATTTCTCTTGTGATGATCATTGCACACTAACAAAAGTGTGTACTCTTGTTTGTCTTTAGTATCAATACCTTGTGTGATGATCTTATTTTTAACCATGCATAAATGAACCTAGAATTAGCCTAGTTAGTTTGATTGATTTAGAAAGGTGTCGTCTTGAAATGATCTTATGAAATTTTAAAGAGTGTGAGCCAAATTTGACATATATCGCTTTTGTAATCTACTCGTGAGCATGTGAAACTCTTTTAACACCCCTTGAGTCTTACTCTTCTTCGAAAGACCTTTATTCAACCACCACCTATAATCCTTATGACTTTTTATTAAATGAATAGACAACTTAAGCCAAAACCTTCAATTGGGATTTGGTGAAAACGGAAAGGAGAATGCAAGAAGTTCATGAAACGTCTCCTTAAACAAAGGTATTGCAATGAAATGGAATTCCTCCAAAAAAAAGAATGAAAAATAAAGATTATGGAATAAAAGTCCAAAAGAAATTTGGATTTCCAATTAATCCATGGAAACAAATAATAGGATGACTTCGAAGCACTAGAAGAAAATTGGTAGAAGAAGGTGGAGAATAGAAAGTATTTGTGGGCTTCGCAATTCATGAGGAGTTTTAGTCACTAAGCTTAAATTACCATACCTTTGCACTAAGCCTCATTACAAGCATTAGAAACGCCTTTTTGATCCTGGGTAACCCGAATCAAAGATTGATTGGAAAATAATGGCAAACCTATGGGTGAAAACATGCATTGTGTTCCTCCTTCTATGTGTGAGTATTGCATTTGATTCCTAATCTTAAAATGATTTACTTATGTGTGTGAATATGGAATAATTCTTTGTGTGAGGGCATTCTAATACCGTTGTTAAGCCTGAACGTGCATTAGTAACAAATATTGTGAGCATGAGATTCTTTGGTAGTGGTGTGTCACAACTTGAATCTCTGAGTACACAACAGACATTTGCATGAGTATTTGAGTCTTGTTATGTACATTCATTATTGAGTCTTGTGTAACACTATTTTAGACATCCCTTTTGAACTGCTGAACTTGTGTTTTACTTGAGGACAAGAAAAAGATTAAGTTGAGGGTGTTGATGAGTCCTTAAATTGGACTTATTTAGGGCTTTATTTTAATATAAATAGTGTTCTCCAATTCTTATTTAGTCGCAATATATTATGAATACTCTTATATTTCAGATATTTTAAGTATAATGAAGCATGTACACTTACACGTAAAAAGGAACAAAAAGGTTGAATATAACGTAGAAGCTGAAGCCTAAGCATCGCCAAGCGCACTTGGTAAGTCGCTGAGTGGACGTACGCGGCCCTTTGTTCCAAAAATGTGAAGCCCTGAATGAAGTGGGACAAAAAGTGATGAAAGGACCAGTTGGCGTATCGCCAAATAGGTTTGCGAAGCATCGCTATACCGCCCAATGGTCAAGAACATGAAGATGCTGAAAGCAAACAAAAAAAGGTGATGAACTAGAAAGAAGGGAGATTCACCAAGTCATTCGGCAATCGCGACTAACCTTTCTGAGTGTTATGATGAAGCACTTAATCTGAAAAATATAAATACTACTCCCTCTGTCCGGAATTGTATGTCATGTGTCTATCAAAAGTCAATTTGATTAATTTTCAAATGTAAATTACATCACATTAATTTTATATTTTAAATAAAAGTAAGATATTCTAAAACACTATGGAAATTACAATAAATTACAATCTATTGCATATTAATATGATGAAAAAGTACATCTTCAAATGTTAGTCAACGTTTTTATAGTTTGACTCCAAAAATAGAAATCATAACAAACAAAACCGGACGGAGAGAGTAGTTGCAGGTTTTATTTTTAGAAATCCGAACATTTTTATAGTTTTTAGATTTAAGAAATTTTTTCTTTTTATTTTCTCTAATGTGTGGAGAGGGCATTGTAGGAGACTTGAAGAGGGAATGGTTTCATTATCCCAAAGTTGGAAGTGGGTCTTCTATTAATATTATTTTGTTCATACTGAGGTTTAATTTCTTATACGGATCTAATTTCATTATCATTTTAGGTGTAATTTGTTATTGGTTGATTGTGGCTAAAAACCCCATTCTTGGGGTGTGATTTTGCAAATATGTGTTGTTATTATTGTTGGGTCTTTGTTGCTGATAGGTTAGATGTATTTTAATGTTGATTTCACCAAGTTGTTTTAATTTAACTTAATGGGTTTGTATTTTAAATACAAACTCACTCATGTGTTTTCGACTTGCCCGAGAGGGAGGTCTAGAAACCATGACCGCTAGACTGATGGGCTAAGGAGAAGGTCGACATGAGGTTCAGCCCGAGAGGGTGAGACCTAGTCCCATATCCTAAAACTCTGCTCGAGAGAGTGAAGGGGTTAAGTCGTAGGTTGGCCTTCATGCGGAAAATGAGTGTGCGATAGGAACACATTTGAAACAAGGTAAGTTGCCCGATAGGGAACTTATTTCAATATAAAGCTTAACCTAGTTACCATTATCTTGTAAACTTCCTATCAAAAGCATGTACCCAACTACTTATCTGAAATTCTATAGCGGTCACACCCCAAGATCTTTTCGTGTGTTTGATTCCTTTCGCATTTTTTTCATGTTTACTATTCTTATGACAACTCCCCTACCCCCCCCCCCCAAACACCGATATATAACACTTTTGTGTCACCCCTTTAATTTAAAATATTTTTATTTGTTAATCTCTTTATCTATGAATAATTATAATTAATTCTAAGTTTACTACATTTTCTCGAAATCACTCCCTTGGGACATGATCCCAACCCTTGGTTGGGTTACTAAACTGTCGACGATCGTAAACACTCATACCGTAGGTTAGTGTCGTAGGTCACAATAAGCATCATATGCTAAAAATTTTACCACTTTCGGAGTAAATCCAATGTTCTAATTCTCTAAGAGTGAAATTCAAAGTTCGACTACTTCGGTAGTTAGTAGTAAAGTATTTAGAGCCTGTTTCGATGCGCTTAAAAGCTGGTCAAGTCAGTTTTTGACTTATTAGAGTGTTTGACAAATATCAAAATGACTTACTTTAAGCCAAAAGCAAAAAGTTAGGTGAGGGGGTGCTTTTTCTTTTCAACTATTAAGTTATTTTATGTTAACCATGTATATTACCTTTTTACCCTTAATTCTTTTATTTTTATTGTTGTTGTTGTTATTATTATTATTATTATTAATATTATTTTTATTATTATTAATATTATTATTATAATTATTATTATTATTTATTAATATGATTATTATTATTATTATTATTATATTATTATTATTATTATTATTATATTATAATTAAATGTATTATTAATATTTTATTATTATTATTTTTATTATTATTTATTTATTTTTTCATTCTTTATTATTATTATTATTATTATATATTATTATTATTATTATATTATTATTATTATTATTATACATTGTTATTATTAATAATATTTTATTTATTATTATTATTATTATTATTGTATATTATTATTATTATTATAATTATATTATTATTAATTATCATTTTTATTATATTATTATTATTATTATCAATTTTATTATTATTATTTTCATATTATTATTTATTATTGTTATTTATTATTTATTATTTATTATTATTATTATTATTTTTATTTATTAATATTATTATTGTTTATTATTATATATTATTATTATTATATATTATTATTATTGTAATAATAATAATTATTTATAAACACTTTGTAATATTAAAGAAATATGTGAATGGTAGCAAAATATAATTACTTATGGATGTAAAATATAAATTAATTTTGTTTCATTTTTTAAATTATAAAAACCTTAAATTAGTCAACTTTTATTATGTTTACAACTTTTAAGGGTATTTCACACATTTTGATAATAAAAGTGTTTACCAGCAATTATTTGCCAAACACATCAACAATTTTTTTTAACTTCAACACTTTTATCCAAACACATAACTACTTATTTTTAATATAAGTTCCAATTTTTTCAAAAGTAATTTTTAAAAACTACTTTTTTATAGCACATCTAAACGGGCTCTTACTACTGTTGGTAGTGAATTTATGGTTTATGCCACGTCCCAAACTACTTGCTAGACATAATTAGCACCAGCACACACAACTAGGTGAGCCCAATTTCCATATCCTAACCATTAATGCACAACATTTGATCAATTTAATAAGTATTCAAACAATGTGATAAATAATTATAAACACTTGGTATCTTAAAATCATAATCTAACGGTCTTTCCCGAATACCAAAATAGTCCACAGAGCATCAAAATTGTTCACAACAGGACTCAGAATAAATGTTAATAAATCGTTTGAAAGCCTCCAAGGACAATGTAATTGTTCACCTCAACAGCTGGATCAACTCTAGTGAACTCCTCAATTATATTTCATCTTCACCAATAGTATCTGCATGGACACCCATATAAGGAGTGAGTTATACATATATATAGCCCACCTAAATTCTTCAACCTTCCCCTTTATTTACCCTTGTAATAAGCATTAGAAAATACAAACACACCTCTAACTCATAAGTAAATTTAGAGAGAAATTATATCATTAATTTTCAAACAATTGTTTATCAAGAACATTATATATCACAACATAAATTACACTAAGAACTTGTAATAAAAGGAAGATAAAACAATTAATCAAAACCACACGTTCATGACAACAGCACAATGCAGAAAATATATTGAGAAGCATACACGATGCCTGTACTTTCAAGAAGTATATACAATTCCTATCACAAAAAATACATTTGTAAATGGATTTTGAAAGAGGGTCGATTTATTTTTACCAAACAGCACGCTAGGCAGTCTTGCAAACGTCTGCAACACTCAGCCTATCTTACTCACACAGATTTGACTAAGCACAGAAATACTTAAGCAGCAATGTTAAACAACAAACAGAATGTATAGGAACTCATCCCAACCTTTATTAATCTTATAATTAATACAAAGGGAAGGCTTCACAAATTTGTTTAAGGCCAGAAACACCCTCTATCCTTAAACGAAATTTCCACCCTTATAAAATTTATGCACATGGCACTTACATGCGGCAGTTATAAATGACACATGTCCAACACTTGTCATCACAGGATTCAAACTAAGTTTCCAACAACTATATTTCTAACAGAAACAATCTAATTGAAATTACATCCTTATCCATACGAAATATTAATAATCTAACACTTAGAATATTTCAGGCTACATTCCAACACTTAGAATATTTCATCCAGCTTCCAATACTTAGAATATTTTAGCTGCCCTCCTACACTTAGTTTTATTTCAGCAATTCACATGAAATGCCTTTGTTTTTGCCATCGTCAAGTCTTCACAGCTTTGCCTTGTCAAGCCAACATGCTGCCTTGCTGATGACTCTAGCCCGCACGTAAGCCTTGCATGTTCAAGTTGCCTTGCCAACATCCAAGCACCTTGAACCTGTGTTGTACTGTTTTGCCCCCATATATGTCAAGACCAATGCCAAGTCCTTGACATGTCTGCACGTAGTTAGATCAAGTAGTTTACGGGCCAAAAAGACTTAAAAAGCAAACACCCAATGCCATATGGAATTCATTTCATATCATTCTTTGTTGAGATAGCAAGAAATTGGTTTTGAGTTTATCTTCAAAGAAAAAAAAAAGAACCAAAAAAATTTATCTTGACGGGAGGAAAAAATTGGTGCATTAAAATTTTAATTCTGTAGAAGGACATAAATGTTTATTATGAAGTAGCCTTACATGCTTGTTGAATAAAAAATATTGTTTGAAGTTCGGATCGGGTGTTAGATTGAGGTTGGATTATTTAGAACGGTAGTTTTAGTAATTAAACTTTTAAGTTGGGGTTCCTGCATTTAGTTTAACATAAAAAATATAGATTAAAAATATGGACATATTAATATATAGAAGAAATACATAAACAAGCTGTTGAACTTGTTCGGTATTTCCTCTCAAGTACCTCAACTATGTCCTCTTCCGCGGGGTGGATCTATTATGTCCCGTGGCGATGCCACGCCACCCATGAGCTCCGATGAAAACTTTATACATAGTTGTATATGTATATACAACATACGTATATATAAAAGAACATGGCACCTAGTGAACAAAAGTACTTCGCGGTGCCAGTGGTAGATCGTCACTACTTCTTTGTGGAGGTCACTGGATCTAATCCGCTAAATGCTTTTTTATAAAAAAAAAAAATCGCGCAACACAATAGTCAACACTAAAAGATACTTTGTTTTTTTTTCCTTAATTTTTATTGATTTATTAATAAGTTTTAATAAAGAATTATTTTTTAATCATTTAATTTAATAATCTGTGACATTCTTTTCTTTTAAATTAGTTAATATTTATTTAAAGATATAAAGTTAAAAAGAAAAGTTATGTTTTTCTCTTCAAATTGAAAATCATGTTCGTCTTCTTCTCCAAATATCAACCTCGCTCACCCAATTACTCTGATTCAACTATTTTCTTCGTCTATATTTAAGTTATCAACTCGATACTTTCATAATTCGTTGAATATTTTAACCTTTTTCTCTTCATGCTCCCAGTCGAATGTGGGTAGAGAATTTGTAGTATATATGTATAATACATAAGTGTCATCTTATAATTGTTCATATTTTGTATTTCGTTTGTCAAATACACCGATAAGACAAATAATTTTATGCAACACCTAAAATGATTTAATAGATGAATTTACTTGCCACCCACACATTCTAAATCCAAGATCCGCCTCTGCATCTTCCTATTGAACCTTTGAACCACCCATAATTTGTACCTTCTAATCATTATTTGATGACATGGCACAAAACTTCAAAAAAAAAAATTTTGATTGTGTGCGAGAAATTCACATTTTTTACGTGGAATTGGAACCAATCAAAAAACTCCACTAATTTAAATAAGGGAAAAGGACAAATATACCGCCAAACTTTTAAAAATGGTATGTATATACCCTTTCTTATACTTTGAGACTTAATATACCCTTGTCATCCAATAATTTGTGCACATTTGCCCCTCCCATGAACGACACACTTTCTGTACACGCGGTACAATCCTAAGCCACTATCCAGTTGACCAAATTTTTTAATTCAACTTGTAAGAACCTGCCCATGATCCAATTAACCCACCCAATTTCTGGGAAAATATACTCTCTGAAATCTAAAGAAAGGATTAAACTCCTAGTATTCCTGTGCGAGCAACATAGTCCAAGAACTAGGAGATATAATTGGGACCATATTTATGCTTTATGCATTACAGTCTCCAATATTAAGAGTACATTAGTGATCCAACCTTCGCTATGTTGGAAGGGACACTCCTCACTCTAGTTCACTTGGTGCTAAGCTACTGTCCCAATTTGAAATGTCTTTAGACCTTTATTAACAATCATAGCTTAGTTTAGGTCATAGGATCTATCCCTTGTATAATCATCATCATCATATATCAATAATAATTGCATGAGTATAGTCATTTCATTACAATTCATATAAGTGTGGTTAGCACATTTACATCATCATTCATGATAAGACACATTGGTAATTATCAACATCCTTATAACATGTAAATCTTAGACAAGACCTCAGAAAACCATAATCAAGACATTTCAATCCATCATCATACCAATATTATCAATCCTAATACAAGGTATACTTCAATGCAACATCATCGCTTGATCTCAAGTAACCACAATTGAAGTAAAAAATAGGGACCACAAGACTTACCAAGTCTCCTTCATAATCCATCTTCAAAAGTCTTACCATCAACCCTTAACTAAATCCAATAGGGCGTAATATCATCACACAACAATAATAGTATGATAACAAGGCCAATTGAATCGCTACATCACAATTTATCACTATTTCATACCTTAAGATAAGAGACTAAGGTCAAATTCATAAAACACTTCATAAATTAGATCGATTACTCAAGAACTAGACTAATTGGAATAAAATTCATCTTAATCTATTCATACTTGATACAATAACATCATCTCACAGTAATTCAGCAAATAACCAAGTCAATTGAACCAACATTACACAATTCATATTAAGATCACAACCTAGGGTTAAGGGGAACAGGTCATCTTCTACAAACTAGACCAATCTATCAAGAAATAATATAATTGAGTTGTCATACATTATATTATATCCATAATATCAAAATGAAATCATAAACAAAGTAATTCACATGATCAATTTCGAGATTGGAAAAGAACCACTTGAATTTCATACTTTTGAAACCAATTAGATGGAACCATTCGGGGAAAGAAGTCCCAAAGGTAAAGGAATCTCATTACTTAATGTTTGATGGAGATTTATGGAGAAACTTTGGTGTTTGAAGCCCTAGAACCCACGTTGACCTTGTCTTCTATGGACTTTTTCAACTTGAGAGAGAAAAAAGAGAGAAGGAAGAGAGTTTTAGGTTTGGGACTTGTGAGGACTTAGGTTAGTTTAATTAGCTTAGGGGATTTACATAGGTAGGTAATAAACTTAATTAGACATGCCCTAACCCATAAATAACCTCCTAACTAAGCCACCTAGTTAAATGAACTAAATTAAACCCACACAGACGAGACCACGATCGACGGATCGTGTGTCCATCGACTGGCAATGCTCCCTCCGTGCTGCACATCCATCGCTAAGTTCAGAGAGTTTTCAAAACAGTCCATTGGCCAAATATTCTAACTTTCCATCAATGGAGGCAATCTACGCCCCGTCGATTGGAATACAACTTGTCTTTGGCATCCGTTAGTGACACTGTCTATTGACCTCTTTTAGACACTTTTGTAAGGGTCCACCTCAAGGGACCTTAGTTGGTCCTTTAGGAGTCCTACCTTGAAGTTTCAATACGAACTAACTCTAATGTGTGTTAGACACCCTTCCACCAATTTTCATCATTTTCCGACTCCTAAAATCTAGTCATATAAGCTAAGGTACACTAGTACCTCATTGAATTAGTTTACGAACGTCATGGGCGTTCGTTGATATTTTGGTTTATAGATTTCGTAAATGACTTATATACACTAAAATAGACCTTAAAACATTATCTAAACCTTTTTATACTTACGCTAGGCTCTAGAACACGCCTTAGATTTTCGAAGTGTTACAAATTTTTTGATTGACGACGGACTGGTAAAATTTGTACATTAATCTAGAAAAATAGAGTAATTATATTTATGCTTTAAGTTATATAAAACCCTCATAAAGAGGACGATTTATTTAAAGTTAATTGAAAATATTGAAATATCAATTTCACTGGAAGTTACTATATATATATTTCAATGAAAATTAATATAATTACATATTATTTGATGTTTTATGTGTACTAACCATTTGAGATGCTCTGATGATGGTGTGCTAGCTTTCATACTTAGTACCTTTTGTACTACGGCATACTTCTGATATTCTAACCAAATATAGGTTTGGAGGTTTGAGTTGCTTTGGAGTCTAGAGTCTCAAGGACTTCGAAGAGTTGATGATCTTGGTGAGTCCTCATAGCTTTGAAAATAATATACCCATTACCTTTATGTCATTTCCTTTATGTTATTGAAATTGTATGAGCTGCGTCCCAAAGACTATTATTCTTGAGTAGCTAATAGATGTTTTGAGACAAAAGAATTAGAAAAGACTTCTGTTTGAATTTTATGAAAATGACTTCGATTGAACATCTTAAAGTTTTAAATTCCTCCATATTATTTACTGTCTTATGTTATGATTATACTAAGGGCTTGTATGAGTCTCCTTCGTGTCAAGTACGCCATATCAAATCTAGGGGGTTGTCTCGTGGCGTGATAGATAGATAGATAGTCATATAGACAGATAGATAGACAGACATAAAAACAAATAAATATATAGATATATAGATATATAGAGAGAGATAAAGAGAAAGACAGATAGAAGACAGACAAGTAGATGGATAGAAAGAGCAGTACATTTAGAAAACAACTAGAATGTAGTTATATGAATGAAAAAAAGTATCTATGATTGTCCCAATGTTTGGCCGTCATTTTAATGTTGTAAGCAATATACTTTATCATTCTGTGCTATCCCCAATTTTATTTTATTTGTAGAACCTTCATATTCTTCCACTCAGTTTAGAAATGCACATGCAATTTATTGGGTAGAAGAGGTTTACAACAAGGCATCGTTTGCAGTGGTTTTTTTAATTGCTTGAGATTTTCAAAACTAAGGATATCACAGACGATTCGGTGGAAAATAAAATATAATAAACTATCTAGTTATGCCAATAAAAATTCTACATCAATGCTACCGAAAAATAAAAAAATTTCCAAGTATTCATACGTTATATCACCAGATTTCAAAATCTTGAAAAAAATAAAATTACCATTACAAACTATACCTTTTCGTAAACCATTTCATTCCAATTAGTTCCATTTGTATTTCCCATCCGAGTTGAAGAATATAAAAGTTCTATAAATAAAATAAAATTGAGGATATAAATATAGCAGAAAATTAGAGATGTCAATATGGGCTAGCCCACCCCATCCGCACTACCCATGCAGGCTTTGACATTTTACGAGTCAGACCGGGGTAACCCATTTTTTGTGTGGGCCAGAAAATGATTGGCCCAACCCACAAGTACGTGGGCTACAGGCTTGCCGGGCCAGCCCATTTTTTAAAAAATTATATTTTTTATAATTATTAAATTAAATTATAAATTATAATTTAAAAATATTATTATAAATATGGAAAAATAATATTGAATGATGTTAGGCCTTATTTGTTTGCACTTAATGGAGGTCTGAATCTTAATAATTCAGATTTGCCTCATTAAGTGTGTTTGTTTTTAAGAACTGAATCTTAATTATTCAGATTCAGTTCATTAAATTCGTATGTTTTATTTTTTTTAAGCCTCTTAATGGGTCTGAATATATCTGAATGAATCAGATCTGTAACACACTCTTAACACTATCTTAATTCAATTAAATCACAACAACTCCTAAAAGTTGTTTTCTTATTTAATAAATGTTAATTACATTCTTTATTAATATTAATTTAATATAAATATTTTACTTTCTTATGTTAATAAATATATTTGAATTGATAAGAACCCCCAAGATATAATATTTAGCACGGTTTCAAAAAATAAGAAAGTATTTGTTATTTAATCGATAACAATAATAACTGTCTATTATAAAATAAATATTTTCCTAAACAATATATTTTCTACTCTATATAAACTATTTTACATTGCATTATATTAGTATCTCAAAGTATTTGAGTGCAAAAAATAGTCATATTAATGATGTGACTTGATGTTAAATTCTTAAAAGATAAATCATTTTATCTTGTTACAGTAAAAATGTTCAAAATATTATTTTATTAAAAAAAACTATTTTACTAACAAGGTTTTTATAATATTTTATTGTTAAAACTAAATAATTTCATATGTGCGTTCAAATATTGAAAACTAATCGTCCCAATAATTCAGTGATCAAATTCAGAGACGACATCTTAATATTCAGATGTTTATTCAGATTCAGACGTCTTAATCTTAATGGAAATAAATGAGGCCTTAATGTTACTACTCTTCAATCAAACTTACAAATAAAATTATCTTTATAATATTTATTAAGTTTTTTTTTCAAGTAAAATTAAAAGTATATATATCTAAATAGAAATATTTACCTAATTGATTTGAGTTTGGAATCTTTTTAATTTTAGATTTTAATATTATATTATATTTTTTAATTAATATTTATTGACCCACGGGCCGGCCCTACAAATATTTTTTAAACCCTTCAAATCAGCAGGTTTATTCAGGCCGGGCTAAAAAACTCTTTTCTTAAATGTGCTCCAAAAATAAGAAGTTTTAAGCGTACAAAATTATAATTTCACGTAAATTTTATGAAAATGGTAGATATTATTTCAGGCATATAGATACATTTTAATCGTCATCTAAATGTACTTGTCTGAGAATATTATAATATTTATATTAATATGTCCATCTTTTTAATCTATATCTTTTTTTTGCATTAAACTAAATGTAGGAACCCCAACTTAAAAGTTAAAGTACTAAAAATACAATTCTAAATAATCTAACCTCGAGCCAACACCTGATCCTATCTGCAACAATGTTTCATATTCAACAAGTATGTAAGGTTACTTCATCGTACATGTTTATATCCTTTTTACACAATTAAAATTTTAATGCACCTATTTTTTTCATCCTGCCTAGATAATTCCTTTTATTATTTTATTTTTTTCGTTTTAACATATTGTAACTTGAGCTATCTAAGAATAAGATACTAAGAATAATTAATTTTTTGAAAATAAATAGGGACATCTGGAAAATTTCCAGCGCTCAAAAGACGGTCATTTTCAAATGGTTATAAATCTCAACTTAGGGTATTTTGGATGAGTTCATTTATATGAGTGAAAAACTCGGGAATATCTTTCCAACGCCATCGATTTTTCATAAATGCGATGTCGTATGAGGGTGATATGCCTTTCGCAAGTTAGGTTGTTGGATTGAGGAAAGTCCAATCCAAATTTTAGTAAGAGCAGAGTTGTCTAATCACCCTGGTATGCCTAATTCGTTTTAAGTGCTATTTGGGGGTAAAGACCAAGTCCCAAATAAATTTAACAAAAATTGAGAACGATTAGGATTTGGGAAAGAAGAGAAAAGAAGAAGAAGATCAAGAATTGTCCAAGAAACACCAAGATCGTTGCGTGGAATTTGTCGGGGGTGATCCCTTTCCATGTATGTGACATCATTAGGTTTTGGGTCCTTTCACCCACACTCCAACTTGATTCAATATAAAAAATTAGAGTTTATTT
Source organism: Solanum pennellii (assembly GCF_001406875.1). Classification (NCBI taxonomy): domain Eukaryota; kingdom Viridiplantae; phylum Streptophyta; class Magnoliopsida; order Solanales; family Solanaceae; genus Solanum; species Solanum pennellii. The sequence continues at coordinate 18,349,428 of NC_028637.1, read as the reverse complement.
GAATGAAAATCTTGAAGTTCTTGCTGAAAGGTTGTGAAGTTCTGGTTGAATTGTAGTTGAACTTTAGTAGTTCTAATTCATGTTTCCGGACATGCTTCAGGTCTAATCTATTGGGTAATGATGTATTTAGGATTCCTAAGTGTTTGGGGTAGTATCCATGTATGTTTAGGAGGTTTAGAGTTTAAAAAAGGAGAATAAATGTAGAAGGTCACGTCAGATAACCCTTGGAGCGCCGCGCCTATCAGAGCACCTCAAGGCAGGCTCTGTCTGACAGGCCCTGGAACCCTGCGCCTCTCAGAGCACCAAGAACCCGTGGAGACCCCGTTTTTTCCATATATTTTCGTACTATTTCCTAAGTACTATAACTTTCATTCTTAGTTGATTCCAATAATAAAAAGTACATCTAAACATAATTAAATCATCCCTACACATGAGATGATGATCCTTGAATCCATATTTCAATTCAAGGGAAGCTAATATCGAAGTCAAAGAGTTAAGAATCAAGCTTAAAAGTTAAGAAAAGAGTCAAAGTGGGTTTTTAATGTTTTCAAAGAGTCTCAACCAATCATTTAAGCTTTGATTTAAGACTCAAGTTACAAGTCGACAAAAGAGAAAGGAGTTGAGTTAAATTCTCAAAAGCTATGAGGAAAATAAGTATTCCCTAGTAGTTAAAGTTTTAAGTTAAGTAAAGAGCAAGAGTTGAGTTCATTTCTCTAAAAGTTATAAGGGGGATTAAGTATTCCCTAAAGGTCGATAGATTTTTCACATTTATGTTAAAATGGAATTCCAACTCGTATACTCCATTTCAAGCTATATAGTTTTCTTTATAATTCCAACTCGTATACTCGTTAATTAACATATTGATTCTAGTTGTCCTGCATTGTTTTATAATGGTGACGCAGGTATCAAGGATTTGCACGCAACGCTTGGTTGATCCAGATTGAGCTCAGAGTTAGTGATCCTCCTTGCATTTTAGAGGACATCTTTTTCATTTGGTTTACTAGTTTAGTTTATTTTTAGGATATTGTGAGGTCTATCCCAACATCCATCTCAGTTAGCTTAGAGGCTTCACAGTTAATAGTTCTATTGGAGTATATTATTTTTATTAAGACTTAAATGTCAATATTTCCAGAATATTACATGAAGTATTTATTTTAAACATGATTTATTTCTCGATTAAGTTGACTCGAGTCTTCCACTCAGTTTAGTAAGCCAGACCAAGGGTTCGCTTGTAGGCTAACAATGGTCTTTGAGTTCCGGCCACGTCCATGGTGTAGGCTCTGAGTGTGACAAACATGGTAGCAGAGCACAAAGTTCAAGAGTCCTAGGTAGTCTATGAAGTTGTTTCTATAATGCCTTAGTCATCGGTGTGAAGCTTGTCGCACCTATGATTAGGAGGTTACAACATTTAGGAATGTTTTACTTCTTTTTTATTCTTTTTGTGCGTAGAGTTTATATCTAAAAGTATCTTTCTAATTCTTGCTTACGCGCATTTTCAGATCATCATGCCTCTACAAAGAGCAGTCACAGGTCGACTATCCCTAAGAAATGTTGATGAACAAGGGGTTCCTAATGCACCAGATGTGTAACCCCAAGGAGAGGCTACCAATGCCGAGTTCCGAGAAGCTATCCGGATTTTAAGTCAAGTGGTAACCAAAAAAGACAGGCAAGACAGAGAAGCTCGACAAGAATGGGCTAACACCTCGAGTTTTTGTGAGTTTCTAAGAATGAATCCTCCCAGTTTCACTGCATTTAAGCACAACTGAAGAGCCGGAGATTTTTGTGGAAGAATTGAAGAAGGTATTTCGGGTAATGCATGTTGTTGATGCTGAGAGGATCGAATTAGTTGCATATAGTTCAAGAGTGTTGCCAGAACTTGGTTTCACCAATGGAAGGGTGTTAGGGTTGAGGGTGCACCGCATCCAAGTTGGGCTTGTTACGAAGAATCCTTCTTGGGGAGGTTATTTTCTCGAGGACTAAAGGAAGAAAGGGTAAGGGTGTTCTTCACTTTGAAACAGGTCTCCATGAGTGTTCATGAGTATGGTTTGAAGTTCACCCAGCTCTCTCGCTATGATACAGGGATGGTAAACGACATGAGGAGCAGAATGAACTTGTTTGTCACCGGTTTGGCTCGTTCTTCACTATTGATTGGTGACATGGATATATCAAGGATTGTCGTCTATGTCCAACAAGTTAAAGAGGAGAAGCTGAGGGACATAAATGAATATCGAAATAAGAAGTCAAAGACTGGAAATAAGTCTGGTCAACAAAAAGGTGGTTCAAGTCCACCACAATTTCATAAATCAAAGGGGAATGCACTAATATCTACTAGTGCACATGCACCCAGAAACCGAGGTGAGTATAGTCGCCAAAATTCGTAGCACTTCAAGGCAAGACCAGCTTAGTCTCAAGGTAGTGTTGCGCAAGGATTAAATAGGGCTCCTACATGTACTTAGTGTGGTAAAAACCACCTAGGAGATTGTCGTAATGGCCATACAGGCTGTTTGAAGTGTGGTCAAGAGGGTCACTTCATGAGAGAGCGCCTTAAGAATTATCAAGATGGTGGGAATCAGGGTAGTAGAGCACAATTATCATCAGTTTCTCCACTAGATAGGGCAGTACCTAGAGGTGTCACTTCTAGTACTAGTGGAGGGGCAAACCGTCTCTATGCAATCACTAGTCTCCAAGATCAAGAGAACTCTCTAGATGTTGTTACATGAATGATCAAATTCTTTACTTTTGATGTTTATTCTTTGTTAGACCCACAGCAAGTTTATCCTTTATAACTTGTTATGTTGCAAATCAGTTTGAGATTCTTCCTTAAACTTTGTGAACCCGTTTGTGTTTCTACGCATGTTCGGGAGTCTATTCTAGCAGAAAAAGTCTATCGTGATTGTGCAGTTTCCATCAATCACAAGAGCACCATGGATGATCTAGTATAATTAGACATGGTATATTTTTGTGTCATTTTAGGTATAGAATTGTTCCATGCCAGCTACGCATCAATAGCTTGCAGAATTTGAGTTGTCAAGTTTCAAATTCCTAATGAGTCAGTCAAAGAGTGGACTAGTAGTTCAGTAGTGCCTAAGGGTTATCTCGTTTCAAACCTTAAGGCGAGAAATTTAGTCTCTAAGAGGTTTATCTATCACTTTGTCCAAGTTAATGATTCAAATGTTAAGGTGTCTTCCCTTCAGTCAGTTCCTATAGTCAGTCAGTTTCCAGAAGTCTTTCTTGATGATTTACCCGGAGTCCCTCCCGGAAGAGAGATAGACTTTGGCATAGAAATCATCTCAGATTCTCGTCCTTTCTCTATTACGTCATACAAAAGGCACCAGAAGAGTCAAAAGAGCTAAACGAGAAATGGAAAGATCTGTTAGATAAGGTCTTTAATCGACCAAGTGTCTCACCTTGGAGCGCTCTGGTCTTATTTGAAAGGAAGAAAGATTGGTCCTTAGGATTGTATAGACTACTACCAATTGAATAAGGTGAACATCAAGAATAAATATTGTCTTCCAATGATATATGATCTTTTCGATCAATTTCAGGGTGCTTCTTGCTTTTCCAAGATTGACATCACATTAGGCGATCATTAGTTAAATGTAAGGGAATGCCATATTCTAAAGACAACTTTTATAACAAGGTGTTGGTATTATGAATTTTTTGTTATGTCCTTTGGTTTGACAAATATACTCGCGAAATTCGTGGATCTTATGAACATATTTTTCAAACCTTATTTAGATCCATTTATCATCGTTCTCATTGATGACATACTTATTTATTCAAGGAATGAAGTTGATCATGCCAGTGACCTTAGGATTGTTCTTCACACTTTGAGAGATAAAGAACTACATGCCAAGTTCTCCAAGTGTGAGTTTTGGCTTAAGTGTGTGGAATTATTAGGTCACATTGTTTATGGTGAAGGGATTAAAGTTGACACTAAAAAGATAAAAATAGTTCAAAGTTGGCCTTGACCCACAAATCCAACATATATGAGGAGTTTCTTGGGCTTGAATGGCTACTATAGGAGATTTGTTGAAGGATTCTCATGTATATAATCTCCTGTGATGAAGCTAACTTAGAAGACAATCAAGTTGCAATGGTTTGTAGCTTGTGAGAAAAAACATTAAGGAGTTGAAAAAGAGGTTGACTACCGCTTCGCTTTTGACATTACAAGAGGGTATTTAAGGCTTTGAGGTGTATTGTGATGCATCAAGAGTTTGCTTGGGATGCGTGGTGTTGCAGAATTGCAAGGCTATAGCTTATGTCTCCAGAAAGTTGAAGGTTAATGAGAAAAAATAACCAAAGCATGACTTAGAATTCGCTGCAGTAGTGTTTTCTTTGAAGATGTGGCGTCACTATTTTTATAGTGTTCATGTTGATATATTTACTGATCACAAGAGCCTCCAATATGTGTGTGAACACCTAATTTTTTACCAAAATATAAAGATTTAACACCAATTTTAAAAAAAGTTATATAAATAAAAATAAATAAATTGTGTAAATTACATTAATAATAAAAAATTATGAATTTATGGTATTTGTTTTAAATCTTCAATTTTTAATAAGTTAAAAAAATAATGGTAGAAAAAAAAAGAGTCCTAAATATTCAAATTACCTTCCTCTTATCTTAATGAACCTCAAACTCCCAAATACTAATTTTCCTATTATTGTTATTTAGTAGGATAATTATTTAATTATTTCTCAACAATAATTCCCTCAACAATATTTCAAATTAAATCCTAATCCCACTCTATTACGTTCCTTTTAATTAGCACCAGACTCTCAGTTAAAATAATTATATAACCCACGTTCAGTTGAAAAAAGATACGGAGAAATATAGAGAACACAGAGAAAAAGAGAGAGATATAAAGAAAAATACAGAGAGAAATACAGAGAACACACACAAAACTGAGCTTGATAGACATATAAAAGAAAAAAACAAGCAAACACAAAGAGAAAAAACGAGTTATTTCTTTTGAGAATTAGGTTACAGTTAGAGATTTGATCGTGATTCTGAATTCGTGGATAACAACTCGCTTTTGCGGTATTAATTTTCGCAGCGAGGTAACAATAAATACTCGCGTGATTTAAATAATATTACTTCTAAGAAAATTTGATTCCAATAGCATGAAATACTTCAAATCACATGTATTATATTGATTATTGTTACGTTATTATTATTATTATTATGTTTTTTAGATAGAATATGAAATTTATGTCGCTTCATGATATTGAATTGTTGAATTTAAATAGATAAATATATCTTTCCGTCTATTTACACTTTTGAAGGTTTTTGTTGAATTTATTGTAGACTTGTTAGATTAGGATATATAAATAATTAGTAATTTTTTTTATCTAAGTAGAATTGTAAATTTCATCTAGAGATTCATGATAAAATAGTGATAATTACTATAAATAATTATAATAAAAAAAAGTAAAATTTGTGAAATTGTATAAAGAAAACAAAAGAATAAAATAATAATAATAAAAAAAAAAAAACAAGAAGAAAGCATAAAACAAAAACAAAAAAACAATGAAAAAAAAAAAGGAAAAATAACAGATTTTTCTTTAAAAAAAGAAACAGAAAATAAAAATAATTAAAAAAAAACGTTAAAATGAAAAAATAAAAAAAAAGAAAAGAAAAAAAAAAGAGAGAGAAGCAGAAAAAAATAATATAAAAGAAAGTGGAAAATAAAAAAAAATGAAAGAAAGAATGTAAAAAAAAGATATAAAAGCGTAAAAAGAATTTTAAAAAAAAGGAAAATAAAAAAATGAAAAAATACAAATATAAAATTAGTAGAATGTAAAAAAAACAATTTAAAAAAAAATTGTAACAAAATTAGTACAAAATAATTTGAAAAAAAAAAGACAAAAAGTTTAAAATAATAATATAATAAAAATAATGATAAAATAAAAATAATGATAAAATAAAATAATAAAAAAGAAGAAGAAGAGAGAAACGGATTTTCAAAGAACACAAAAAAAACAAATATATAAAATTTAAAAATATACAAAAAAAATGCGTGCAAAAAAAAAGAGAAAAAATGAAAAAAAACACAGAAAAAAACATTAAAAAAAGAGTTAAAAACATAAAAAGAACAAAAAGTAAAACTTAAAAAAATAAAAGATAAAAAAAAAAGATGATGTAGCACAAAATTTATTTTTTTAGTACGGAACGTAAAAAAAATTATATAAAAGAAAAGAAAAAGATATCAAACGTAAACAAAAAAAATTGATCTAAAAATAATAATATAATTGTTTTTTTAAAAAAAAAAGACAGAATGTTAAAAATTGTTACATGCATTAAAAATAAAAGTTAAAACCTTTCTTAAAAAATAAATTTAGTCCTAACCTATTTAGAATTTTTATGATTTTAAAACTAATTTCAAATCTCATAAAATTTCATCTTTCTATTTTTAAATTAAAAAAATTAATAAATAGAAATCCTAAATTAACTTGAACTCTAAATTTTTTTTTAACTATAAAATACCTATATAAATTCATCCCCATAATAACGTGAAAAAAATATTAAAAAAAAAGTAAAAGCAAAATAAATAAATAATAAATAACAAATATATAAATAAATATGAGTGTTTCAAATTTTGAATTAATGGACACACCAAAAATAATAAAATATTTTTTAATATATTTAAAATAAATAAAATGATTTTTAAAAGGTTTAAAATAAAAGAGACATAAAGTAAAAAAATAATATTTTTATTATTAAGTTAAATAATATAATATTCAAAATTAAGTCTAGTCATATCAAAGTCAATGAAGCGATCGTGCTAGAACCATGGGACTCGAGAGGTGCCTAACACCTTCCCCACGGTCAACAACATTCCTTACCCGGATTTCTAGTTCGCAGACCAACAAAAATAGAGTCAAATTTCCTTTTGATTAGGGATTTAAATAAGGTGACTTGGAACACCAAAACTCAATTCCAAGTGGCGACTCTAAATAATAATTATCCATTTTTAAAACGTCACTTTAATTGGAAAAACTCTTTTTCATTCAAACAATAAAAATCAAAAATATTGAGAGAGAAAAAAAAGGGGCGTGACAGATGGCGACTCCACTGGGGATTAACTAGAATTCGAGCTTTAAATATTAATTTATGTATGACTATGACTTATTTATTTACGTTTTTGGATATTGTATTTATTGTCTTAATGTGCTAATTGTATATTTATTTTATTTTAAAATTATTTGAACGGTATATAAAATGTTTTCTTGCACACAACTATGAGTATTCATTAATATAATTATGGAAATTGCGACTGCGCACCCCAATTTTGTAAAGATAGCCAGTGGATCTTCGGTCCATGGTGAAGGATATTTAGTCACACCATGTAGGATGGGAGCACCCATGCACAAAGCCGGAAAGCGCTGCTACCGGTACGTTGCTACTCCCTAACTCGAGTTGTCGGCTCGTTTTCAGCCAGTCTAGATACTTTTCTTCACGAGTTTAAGCTTGATAATTGAAACCAAATGTGGTATTTCCTAATAGACTTCATTATTTGAATCATTTATATATGATTTAATGAAAGACTATACATATGATCGGATCTATCTAGATAAATAACTCAATTTACCAGTTTAAATTAAAATCAGAACAATAGAAAAAAGTTTTTTCTTTTACAATGTAAAGTTCAAAAAAAAATCTTTAAAAGTTTTCTTATATCACTTTAAACGAAGAAAAGAGTTGCATTTGTCAACAAATTTCTAACAAAAATTATTTAAGTGTTCAAAAATCTGAACGAACTACGCACACCTGATTCTCACCTTGATGAGATACGTAAGCAACCTTCCTTGGGTTCGGTGATCCTTATTTAAAAAGTAAAAAAATTAAAAAAATTTCTAAATTATTATTTAAAAATTTAAAAATGAAATAATATGTGTATATATTAAAAAGAGAATTTGTCTTTAATAAAACATATTTTTACTTATATTTTGGAACTACGTTAGACCTGATTCTTGTTTTAACAAGATACGTAGGCAACCTTATTGTGAGGTTCGGTCCAACTGAGAAAAAAATCTGAAAATCCTAGTCACATAAACTGGGGCAAAAAAAAATATAGATTTTTATTTGACTTGTTTGGTAACAACATGATTGAGATTATGCATAAGAAAAAAAAAGTGTTAATTATTTGGTAAGACAGATCAACTTTGTTGTGACCTATAGACTTCTATTGGCATCTCTGAATATATTTATGTCATACTTGAGAAATTATCTTGTTTAAAGTTATGGATAAAATAAATTTGACCTCATTGTTTCAAATGCATTGTGTGGTGAGCTGTAGACGTAAAATTCAAAGACATGATTTTGCTGATCTAGAACTTGGCCCGGATGTTGGTTGAGACGAAATTTTGAGCAATATTTAATTTGAGAAATGATTATAGGCTTTCTTTGAATCGATTGTGCCTTTCAAACCTACCGAATGACATGTTATCTACAGAACTCCCATTTCGACCCTGAAAGCTTTTTATTTGAATAACCACATATTAGCATATATCTTTTGAATGTATAAATGCACTAATCCCTTTATCTCATCTTTTTGAGCGCACTATGAAATATCTATATAACATCAAAGACCTAAGTTGGGTAACAAAGATCAAATATGTCCAAAAAAAAGATAGAATGAGAAAAAAAATCTCAAACATAAAGGAGGGAGAATGAAAAAAGGAAGAGAAAAAAATAAATGAGAAGGAGCTTACAAGAAAACAAAGGTATTCAAAAATGAAAAAATAAATATCAAAAGCATCGTGCAAATTCTAATGAGAAAATAGTCACTTTATCCCAAATGAATATCCTACCTTTCCCTAAGACTACATTACAAGCCAATGACAAGTCATATTTGATCTCATTTTTTATGTTCTCACATTAGTGGATGCTTACATGAGGTCCAAACATATGGTATCTTAATCTCATGCATTGAATATCTTTCTGAGTGTGAGTGACTTTCAAAAATGTCCTACGATCTTATTGTGTGAAGTAGAACTTTCATATGTTGAGGGTGCATTTGAAACAAGAGGATACAAATAATTCTATCCCTTAATTTTGACAAGATAAATTGATCTTGTAATTACTTAAGCATATTTGAGATACAATTTGAAACTATATAAATTACTCAAAGTTGACCTCAAATTTATTTGAAATTAATTGAATGTAGTTCATATTCATAATACTAATTTTTTGTACCAACTAAAGTCAAGGCATTATCAAACATGAAATAATTATTTTTTTCCATTTTTTTCATTATATTTCTAAAAGTAAATCAAAAAAAAATATATTTTTTTTATTGAACTACGTTCGACCTGATTCCTAAGAGGATACGTAGGCAGCCCTTCATTGAGGTTCGGTCTAATCACTCAATAAAATAATGATCATGCTATTTCAAATCTCCAAAGGTTGAAACATGACATTGTAGCATATGGTATGTTATAAAAAATAAAAAAATTAAGAGGGTCTTATGAGTGAAAACTCTCACGAGAACAATAAGACGACAGTAAAAAGATAAGAATGTCTACTTGGTAAAAAATCACGAATGACACCATTTATCAAATGAAGACATTTTGTCTTGGCATGAACACAATCAAGATAAAGTTATAGGCTGAAAGAGATATAAAGACAAATCGTGCAAGTAATTTGCTAGAGACAAACGCCGCGATGGTAACAATTTGAATCGTTGTCTCTCATATAACTTACCAAAAAAGGATTTTTTTTAAATAAAATCTGGGGCATTTTATTTTATTTTTAGATTGGTCAATATATAAATAAAAATAAAATAAAATAAAATAATAATTAATAATAATAAAAGTAAAAAAAATAACCTCTGGTTGCATATAAGGTACAATAACCCCATTTTATTTTTACAGGGCACAATAACCACTGGTTGCATATAAGGCACAATAACCCCTATCATTTTTTCATGTCTCCACAGGGCACAATAACCGCTGGATTGCATATAGCGCACAATAACACCTATCAATTTTTTCATGTATTCACAGGGCACAATAACCCCTGGATTGCATATAGGGCACAATAACCCCTATCATTTTTTTATGTCTTCACAGGAGACAAAAACCCCTGGATTGCATATAGGACACAATAACCCCTATCATTTTCTTTATGTCTTCACATGGCACAATAACCCTGGTTGCATATAGGGCACAATAATCCCTATCCTATTTTTCATGTCTTCACAGGGCACAATAACCCCTAGATTGCATATAGGGTACAATAACCCCTATCAATTTTTTTTTTCTTCACAGGGCACAATAACCCCTGGTTGCATATAGGGCACAATAACCCCTATTTTATTTTTCATGTCTTCAGAGGGCACAATAACCGCTTTGATGGCATAGAGGGAACAATAACCCCTATCATTTTTCTTCACAGGGCACAATAACCCCTGGATTGCATATATGGCATAATAACCCCGATCAATTTTTTTTCTTCACAGGTCACAATAACCCTTGGTTGCATATAGGGCACAATAACCTCTATTTTATTTTTCATGTCTTCAGAGGGCACAATAACCCCTTTGATGGCATATAGGGCACAATAACCCCTATCATTTTTCTTCACAGGGCACAATAACCCCTGGTTGCATATAGGGCACAATAACCCCTATTTTATTTTTCATGTCTTCACAGGGCACAATAACCCCTGGATTGCATATAGGGCACAATAACCCTATATTATTTTTCATGTCTTCACGGGGCACAATAACCCCTGGTTGCATATAGGGCACAATAACCCCTATTTTATTTTTCATATATTCACAGGGCACAATAACCCCTGATTGCAATTTGGGTACAAAACTCCCTTTTGTCTTATTTTTTTTACATTTTGTAATAGGCTACAAAAACATTATTTTGATTATTAGTATAGACTTTTATAGCTTTTATCAATAACTCACAAAATTTCCTAGTGCAAACTAGGCAGAAAATTTTGTTTTGTGTGCAGGTTTCTACATTGTACACAAATTTGCAATTCGAAAATAAAAGAATTCATCCTTTCAAGAAAAATGAGTTTTCAAGAATATCATGCGGAAGAACGTCAGTAGCTGAAGTCAAGTCATGAAGTTTCAAGTCTTAAACTCAGATGTCTAGAGCAAAGTTTGGAATCGATGAACCTACCAAAACAGGTGAAGCGATATCTGAGAATTCAAAATGAAGACTTAGCATTATCGGAGTAGATAGAATTTCATATCTTTCCTTCTGCATTTTGGTTTTTTATGTAATAGCTGGAGCTACGAACCGGAATCTCGACAAAACCTCACTCGACTACCTAACTCATTGGAACTACGCCTGACTCCTTATCATCAACTTAGGATAGGTAGTTTTTAAAAAGTTAGGACACGGTCAAATCTCTTCTCTATTATAGATTTTTCACATTTTTGCCATAAATATTTCAATAAAAAATTAGTCACATTGTTCACGTTTTTGCATGAAAACTCTTCATGTTTTCAAGCAAAGAGGGGCATACTGTGAACACCTAATTTTTTAACAAAATATAAAGATTTTACACCAATTTTAAAAAAAGTTATATAAATAAAAATAAATAAATTGTGTAAATTACTTTAATAATAAAAAATTATGAATTTATGGTATTTGTTTTAAATCTTCAACTTTTAATTAGTTAAAAAAATAATGGTAGAAAAAAAAAGAGTCCTAGATATTCAAATTACCTTCCCCTTATCTTAATTAACCTAAAACTCCCAAAAACTAATTTTCCTATTATAGTTATTTAGTAGGATAATTATTTGATTATTTCTCCACCATAATTCCCTCAACAATATTTCAAATTATATCCTAATCCCACTCTATTACTTTCCTTTTAATTAGCACCAGACTCTCAGTCAAAATAATTATATAACACACGTTCAGTTGAAAAAAGATACGGAGAAATATAGAGAACACAAAGAAAAAGAGAGAAATATATAGAGAAAAATACAGAGAACACACAAATAACTGAGATTGATAGACATAGAAAAGAAAATAACAAGCAAACAAAAAGAGAAAAACGAGTTATTTCTTTTGAGAATTAGGTTAGAGTTAGAGATTTGATCGTGATTCCAAATTCGTGGATAACAACTCGCTTTTGTGGTATTAATTTTCGCAGCGAGGTAACTATAAATTCTCGCGTGATTTAAATAATATTACTTCTATGAAAAGTTGATTCCAATAGCATGAAATACTTCAAATCACATGTATTATATTGATTATTGTTACGTTATTATTATTATTATGTTTTTTTGATAGAATTTGCAATTTATGTCGCTTCATGATATTGAATTGTTTAATTTAAATTAATATATCTTTCCGTCTATTTTCACTTTAGAAGATTTTTGTTGAATTTATTTTAGACTTGTTAGATTAGGATATATAAATAATTAGTAATTTTTTTTATCTAAGTAGAATTGTAAATTTCATCTTGAGATTCATGATAAAACAGTGATAATTACTATAAATAATTATAATAAAAAAAAGTAAAATTTGAGAAATTGTATAAAGAAAAGAAAAGAAAAAAAAATAATAAAAAACAACAAGAAGAAAGCATAAAACAAAAACAAAAAAACAATGAAAAAAAAGAAGGAAAAATAACAGATTTTTCTTAAAAAAAAGAAACAGAAAATAAAAATAAAAAAAAAGAAAAAAACGTGAAAAATGAAAAAATTAAAAAAAGAAAAGAAAAAAAAAGAGAGAGAAGCAGAAAAAGAATAATATAAAATAAAGTGAAAATTAAAAAAAATGAAAGAAAGAATGTAAAAAAAGAAGATATAAAAGCGTAAAAAGATTTTTTTTTTAAAAAAGGAAAATTAAAAAATGAAAAAATACAAATATAAAATTAGTAGAATGTAAAAAAAAACACACACAATTAAAAAAAAAGAGTAACAAAATTAGTACAATATAATTTGAAAAAAAAAAGAAGACAAAAACTATAAAATAATAATATGATAAAATAAAATAATAAGAAAAAGAAGAAGAAGAGAGAAACGGATTTTCAAAGAACAAAAAAAAAATAAATATATAAAATTTCAAAATATACAAAAAAAAATGCGTGCAAAAAAAAAAAAGAGAAAAAAAAAACGTGAAAAACTGAAAAAAAAAACAGAAAAAAAACGTAAAAAAAAAGAGTTAAAAACATAAAAAGAACAAAAAGTAAAAAATAAAAAATAAAAGATAAAAAAAGAGGATGTAGCACAAAATTTATTTATTTTTAGTAAGGAAAGTAAATAAATTATATAAAAGAAAAGAAAAAGATAACAAATGTACACAAAAAAAAATTGATCTAAAAATAATAATTAATTTTTTTTATAAAAAAGACAGAATTTTAAAAATGGTTACATGCATTAAACAAAAGTTAAAACCTTTCTTAAAAAATAAATTTAGTTCTAACCTATTTAGAATTTTCGTAATTTTAAAACTAATTTTAAATCTCATAAAATTTCATCTTTCTATTTTTAAATTAAAAAAATTAATAAATAGAAATCCTAAATTAACTTGAACTCTAAATTTTTTTTTAACTATAAAATACCTATATAAATTCATTCCCATAATAACATGAAAAAAATATAAAAAAAAAGTAAAAGAAAAATAAATAAATAATAAATATATAAATAAATATGAGTGTTTCAAATTTTGAATTAATGGACACACATCAAAAATAATAAAATAATTTTCAATAGATTTAAAATAAATAAAACGATTTTTAAAAGGTTTAAAATAAATGAGAGAATAAAGTAAAAAAAAATATTTTTATTATTAAGTTAAATAATATAATATTCAAAATCAAGTCTAGTCATATCAAAGTCAATGAAGCGACCATGCTAGAACCACGGGACTCGAGGGGTGCCTAACACCTCCCCCTCGGTCAACAGAATTTCTTATCCGGATTTCTAGTTCGCAGACCAATAAAAATAGAGTCAAATTTCCTTTTGATTAAGGATTTAAATAAGGTGACTTGGAACACCAAAACTCAATTTCAAGTGGCGACTCTAAATAATAATTATCCCTTTTCAAAACGTCACTTTAATTGGAAAAACTCTTTTTCTTTCAAACAATAAAAATCAAAAATATTGAGAGAGAAAAAAAAAGGGGCGTGACAGTGTGTTAACCTAGAAAGAGCTCAACCTCAGATAGAGAAGGTTGTTGGAATTACTCATGAATTATGACATGAGTATTCTTTACCACCCATGTAAGGCTAATGTTGTTGCTGATGCCTTAAGCAGGTTATCCATGGAGTTTATTTCCCATGTTGAAGAAGAGAAGAGGGATTTAGCTAAATATGTGCATAGACTAGCACGTTTGGATGTCTGACTTATGGATTCCACAAAAGGAGGTATAATTGTGACAAATGGGCTAATTCGTCCTAAGTGTCAGAGATTAAAGAGAAGCAACACCATGACCCTATTTTGCTTGATTTGAAGGAAAATGTCCATAATCAAAGAGTATTGGCTTTTTAACAAGGCAGAGAAAGTGTGATGAAGTACCAAGGCAGATTATGTGTATCTAACGTGAATGGACTCCAAGAGAGTATTTTAGAGGACAGTCATAGCTCCAGACATTCCATTCATCCGGGTTCCACCAAGATGATCTGCAATTTGTTTTTTGAGTGCTAAAATCATATTACTACCCTTAGATTAGTGAAATAATTTTCATTCGAGGAAAAATGTTCCCAAGGGGGAGATATTAAAACATCTTATAAATTAAATTAACTAAGAATAAGCTAAGAAACTAAGAATAAATAATTTTGGGAAATAAGTAGGGAAATCTGGAAAATTTTCAGCTTCCAAAAGTAAGTTTTGGTCATTTTCAAACAGCTATAACTCCCAGCTTAGGATGAGTTTGGATAATTTCTTTATATGGTTGGAAATTCCTTGAAAAGGTCTTCCAACGTCGCCGAGTTTTCACAAATCCTATGTTGTATGAGGGAGATATATCTTTCGGAAGTTGGGTTCTTGGACTGAGGAAATTCCAATCCGGATTTTAGTAAGGGCAAAGTTGTCTTTTCACCCTAGTATTGCTTAACTCATTTTAAGTGTTATTTAGGGGTAAAGACAAAGTTCCAAAATAATTTTAATAAAAATTAAGAATGCTTAGGGCTTTGGAGAGAAGAGAATAAAAGCCGAAGATCAGAAATCATCAAAAAGACGCCAAGAAGGATGCGTGAAATTTGTCGGGGCTGATCCCTATCGAGGTATATGAGATCATTTGGTTTTGGGTCCTTTAACCAACACTCCAACTTGATTAAATACATAAATTATAGTTTATTTGAGTGAAAATCTTAAAGTTCTTGATGAAAAGTAGTGATGTTCTTGTTGGTTGAATAGTAGTTGATCTCTAGCAGTTTTGATTCATGTTTTCGGACATTTTTTCGGGTTTAATATATTGGGTAATCAGATATTTAGGATTACTATGTGTTTGGGGTTTGATCCATGAAAGTTTAGGATGTTGGAAGATGAAAAACGAAGATGAAAAGTCGAAGGTCCCGTCAGATAACCCATGGGGCGACGCGCCTGCCAGAGCGCCTCACGGCAGACATTGTTTAACAGCCTTGATGCCCCGCGCCTTTCATAGTGCAAAGACCCCCAAGAGACCATGTTCTTTGTTTATATTTTCGTACTAGTTCCTAATGATGTACCTTTGATTCCTAGTTGATTCCAACACTCTAAAGTATATCTAAATATCATAAAATCATTCCTAAACATGAGATCATAATCCTTTAAGCCATCTTTCACTTCAAGGGAAGCTATGATCAAAGTCAAAGAAGTTAAGAGTCAAGTTTAAAAGTTAAGAAGCAAGTCAAAGAGAGTTCTTAAAGTTTTAAACGAGTCTAAAACATTCATTTAAACTCTTATTTAAGGCTCAAGTAACAATCGAGCAAAGAGAAAAGAGTTTAGTTAAAATTCTTAAAATATATAAGTGAACTATGTATTCATTAAGACTTAATGTTTCAAGTTAAGTAAAGAGCAAGATTTGAGTTCATTTCTCCTAAAGTTGTAAGGGGGACTATGTTTTCCCTAAAGGTTGATAAATGTTTCACATTTATGTTTAAAGGAGACTAAGAAGTCCCAAAAGAGTTATGAACTAAAGAGGGGAACATTGATTCTAAGAGGAGCTTTTAAAGATAAAGGGTTCAGTAAATTATCTCAACCTAAAGGAAGAAAGTTTTATTAAAAGTATGAGCTAAAACATATTTTGGGAGTAGTATTGAGTACCGATGTGGGGATGAGAGTTTAGATAACTGAAGTCCACCTGTAAACCATGTTGCCATCATGGGTATTTACGTGTCACACTTTTTAGGTGATCACTGAGATTAGCTAGTGGATCCACTAGGTTGAGGATGTTTTATGCCACGACAAAGTATAGGACAACTTTGAAAATGTGGACGAGGCGATGTATCACGTGGCTCATAGTGGTGGTTGTCGGTTTGAGAAACTCCCACAAAAATTATATTACTTTCAGATATAAGTAAAGTTGAGTTTATTATTTTTACATCTTTAATGAACTAAGAGTTTACATTGTTTTACTAGTTTAATATATACATATATATTGTATATGTTCTTATTGAATTATATTGAGTTGTAATCTTATTAGTTGAGCAGTGTCAAGGTAAGTTCATCCTTACTCCATTTCAAGATTTATAGTTTTGTTTAGCATTCCAACTCGCATACTTCTAAATTCAACGTACTGATGTCAGTTGGCCTGCATCATTTTATAATGTAGACGAAGGTAACAAGGATCAGCATGGAGAGCTTCGTTGATCCAGAGTCGAGCTCCAGAGTAAGTGGAGATCCTTTTAGCATTTCAGACGATATTCTTATCATTTTCTTTACTAGTTTAGTTTGTTTTTAGGATATTGTGGGGGTCTGTCCTAACATCCATCTAAGTCAGTTTAGATGCTTCGTAGACAGGTAGTAGTTCAGTTATAGTCTATTATTCTTGTTGAGACATAAATGTCGTTTGGCTAGAATATTACATGAAGTATTTATTTTAAACATGATTTTAACTCTTGCTTATTAACAATGAATAATAATGAAAGTACTTATTTTTTGTCAAAAACTAAATATCCAATTGCTAAAAATGGAAGAAAGATGACACGACCTTTTATGACTATTGCTCATTTTAAGCATAAAGCGGTTTCTTCCTATCCGTATGAATCGGACAATACTATGCTATTCTCAATTAAGTTGAATGGAGTCTTCCGCTGAGTTATGAACGCCAGACCAAGGGTTGTTTGGGCAAGAAATGGTCTTCGAGTGCCGGACACGTCCAGGGTATAGGCTTCGGCGTGACATTCTTTAAATATAAACTCTAAACAAATTTCTTGCTATCCAAACAAAGAATGATATGAAAACTCCTTAAAGCATTGGATGTTTTCTTTTCAAATCCACTTACAAAATGTGTTTTGGGTGCGAGGCATTGTGTATGCTTCTCGAAAGTACTAGCATTATGTATGTTTCTCAATATGTTTTGCGCATTGTGTATGTTGTCGTGAACGTGTGGTTTTGATTAAATTCTTTGTATAACTTTTATCACAAGTTTTATATATCGTATTCCTGATAAACATTTGTTTGAAAAGTGTTGTTATAATTCCTGTGTGAATTTACTTTTGTGCTAGAAGCGTGTTTGTATTTTCTAACGCTTATTACAAGGGTTATTAAAGGGGAAGTTATAGGATTTTAGTGGGCTATATTTATGTATAACTCACTCCCTACATGGATGTCCATCCAGATACTATTGGTGATGATGAATTAGAGTTGTGGAGTTCACTAGAGTTGATTCATCTGTTGAGGTTAACCATTACTCTTCAATTTATTTGCACTTCTTTACATAAAGTGATACTTCATTGTGCATTGTCTTTGTTTGCAGGAGATGCTGTGTACTTGGAGGATTTCAAAAGAGTTATTAACACTTATTTTGAGTCCTTTTGTGAATAATTTTGATGCTCTGAGTTCTATTTCGGGATTTGGGCAAGATTGTTAAATTATTATTTTAAGATACCAAGTGTTCATAATTAGTTATCACATTGTTAAAGTACTTATTTAATTCATAATTGTTGTGCATTAGTAGTTAAGGTATCACCTAGCCAGTTGTTTGTGATGGCGCTAATTATGCCTAACGGGTAATTTGGGATATGACATAAACCTATAATTCACTGCCTGCATGAGTAAATACTTTACAACTAACTCCTGAAGTAGCAGATGTCATGACTGGAGTCTAGACCCCAGATGAGACAGGCGTCGTTGACCTCTCAGAGGTCGCATACAAGCCTACATACGTCATTGTTACTTCATCTAGATTAATTTTAGCGGAAATTTGAACTTTTTGTTATTTAACATTCATATAAGACATTCTACTTAAACTCATAGATGTTCACAATCAACCATCTAATATTAAGATCATCAAATGAAAGAAATAGTTCAACACTGCATTAAGTGTATACTTGCCAAAATGGCACCAATACAATGTCTGAAATAAAATGAGAAAGAAACGCTAGTGGAATATACTCCACTAACTCAAACCTATATATAAGATAGAATATAATGGTCAAGCGTCCTAAAAAACATGAGGGCCTACCAAGTCTGGATGAATGCTCCACGTCCGGATAGCTGCATCGTCGTATCGTATGCTCTAGCGTCCGCCTGCACCTGCACCTAAAAGTATAGAGTTGTATGGGATTAGTACAAACATGTACTAAGTATGTGTATATGCAATCACACACCAAGGACATGCATGATTAAGAAGAGCTCTCGCCTACCGATATGAAATACGGAAAGTCAAGTCAGTGGACTTTCCAAATTGGGATTTGGAAAGTCATGCTATGAGAGTAAAACATGCATCATCATACTTATCATTTTGCAAATATCACATATCATATTTCACATATCATATCTTATAGTTCATATCATTTTTTTCATATGCCATGAGACCTTGGAATCATGGACTTTACATTAGGACTTCCCAAAATGGGGGCTCAACCTATGGGACCTTAACTAGGGAGCATTCTTTAGCAAACACAGAGTGTGCTTCATCATTCATACGTATTTCATTATCATTCTTTCATATACTAGTGCAAACACCAATCATACCAAGATTATAGTTTAAGACTCTCATCGGGTTCGGTGTGCAATCACCAAGAATAACCTAGTTTCATTACTAGCTCACCTCTTTATTATCCTATCCTAACATCTTTGGTATCATTCATTTCATTATGTGTACGCTTTGAGGCTGGCCTAATTCTTTTTTTGGGAACATTAACCTTAACCGACATAGATCATGTGAGCATCATGAAATCTTGTGTTTAAACCCACACCAAAAAGATGTGGAATCACCGGCAAGGGCGAATCAAAACATGCTAGTGTATAGGGAATTGAACCCTGCTAGATCCCTGTATTGGCAATATATATATAATGAAACCCACACCCGGCATGCCAGACAGTCTCATCTCATTAGATTTGCGTGAACTTCCTCCCTTCCTGAAGGAAGGCATCACCACTCATAGCTAGCCTATCGGTGCTCAGTATAAAGTTCCATTACATTCAACTCATACATCATGGAAGTTGACTTCTAGCATGAGGATCTCATAGCTCATTAGATGATTTCTCATCTCATCATTTGTATTAAGCATGCATTGACTTCAATACTTTTATTGGAATGTTCATAGAGACTGGTGTTTTATCGAAAAAGTATTTTTTTAAAAGATTTTTGACTTTTTTAGAGTTGCCACTTAATTTTTGAGAAAAATCAACACAACTAGCGTTTCCAAAAGCCTTAAAAGATAAAATTATTTTGAGATTATTTAAAGGGTTCGGGGATTCATATTAATGTCTTACGAAGGTTTAAAGCACCTAAGACATCCGCTAACTCGCGGTTATCCGGCATCTAACATAGTTTGGCTAAAACCTTAACTTTTAAATTTTCGAAATGACATCAATTGAAATTGTTTGAAAAAATGAATTATAAGCGCCTTCACTAAGTGACCGTCTAATTGAAAAAATTATTTTGTTAAACATATTCGAACCTGATCCAAATTTAAGTTGTTAAAACATTACGGTGTTCTACGTGGATTTGGATTTTTCAACCTTCTAAACTACCGACAAATAAAGCAAACTAATAAACAATAAACGAGAGAGAGGGAAAGAGAATTTGGGTCAAATCCGGGTTTCCTGTCCGCCTTGACCGAAATTTCGGACCCACCTGTTTTGGGTTTTTGACCCATTTCCTTTTTGTATCTGTCCTAGACTAAACATATAATTAATACAAATAAATACAGCAAATGAAAGAGACAAGGGCTTACGCCAAAATATGTACAATACGAGAACTAAAAAATAAATTTAGGCCTTTTCCCCAATCTCTTCAATTCTTCCGACTTGCTACAGATTCTTCAACTTAATTTACTTTGACATATGTTCGTCGGTTCGGGGGCTTGCCTTGAATCTTTAAAAGGTGGTTTGACTCGAAAAGGGATGGGGCCTTCGTGGCCCAATATGAAATCGAGAATGGAATCCATAAGGACTCAAAAGGGATTCACATGCAAACAAAACAAATGAAAGGAATTAATATGTAAACCAACCAATATAAGTAAGAAAATGAACAAACCGATTGGAAATTTTGACAAATTCAAACCCTTTTACACGAAGACAACCCTTCGATGGGATTTAAAGCCAATGAATAAAATACTCGAGATCTAAAAAAAATTGAGAGGCATTTAGTTTGAACCAACTAGTAAATATCGAGCTCAAACATAAAAGTAAGGACATTAGAGAATATTTTATCCAATTAGATTATAAAGAGAAATAACATGAAATGTAACAGTCCGTTACATCAAAAGAAAAACATATTTGTAAATTACTTTAAAGAAAATAAAAAAAGGAGCAGATGCAAAATATAATGCCACACTCACGATACTTTAATTTAATCAAAGTCATAAATCACAAAATAAGGCATGGATGACTAACTGTAACTTATGAAACGATTGACTAAACTATGACAAGATGAATTGAAATAGTTTGGCACTACCATAGATGACAGATGCAAACTAGCTAAAGCTGTCTTTTTTTAAAAAAATGAATAGAGGGACAAGTTGGAAGAAAAACAAAGCACACACAAACTAAATCTCATAAAGTTTGACCGCACAACTTGGGTGTTAAGAACAACTAAACAACTTTAAAGTGTAAAATATGGATTCCCAAAATACACAAAACAAATCGACTAATTTTAGTGATAAGCTATGTGCTTCGAGATCCGAAAAGAAACAAGAACAACACAGCAACACACAAATGTAGAAAGATATGCTGAAAGAACAAAATAATTGGAATATTGGAATCATATAGAATTACATCTAAAACGATAATGTATTGAACTACATAACATCCGATTCCATGGTACTCAAACATATTGAAAGCACTGCTTCAAAATAAGAGCACAATTTATCAATGAAGGTTGTAAGCATAGGAAGTCAGATTCTACATCTAAACACATTGACAAACCGTAACATGAGATTCATACCAAATTAAGGTAATACTATTCGATTTTTAGATAAAGAAAACTGAAGAGAGAAATGCATTAACAATCTATGAGCGAACTGAAAATGAATCCAAATCACCTTTGAAACAATGCCTAAATACAGGAAACTTGAAACAAAGCAAGTTGTTAACAATAACCTTGACAAATAGAGAAAACTAAACTATTAAAATATACAAATAGTAAATAGCTAGAAAAATGACTTTTTCCTCAACAGATTTTCGAGATTCTGCTTCATTGTGTAAGACAAAACAACATTAACTATAAGAGAACGGTACAGCAAAACTCAAACTCCAGCAACAATATTGATCACAACATTGAGACCTAAACGAACAGACCTTCAACTCGATATTATGCTATACAACGACTAAAATGCAAGTATCATATTAAATATTCACTATTCCGGCAGCATCTTACATCACACTATCATAGAACGACGAACTTGCAATGTTTGCAAAAAATATAGAGAAAGAGATGAAGAGGAATCATTAAACTTGCAAGACAGATTTTAACCTTTGATTAGCAGTCAACGATGGGTCGAACACATATCGAATACGAATGCCTAAACAACTTCACACAGTGGAGGATAAATCAACAATACATTGAAAGCAAAAATGCTTTGGAAACGAAGTGGATATTACCTTTCTGGGTGCAACTTCTGAGACAAAACGAGTGAAAAACAGCAAATTCAACACCACCGCAACGCGACTCCAAAGATGTAAACCAACAGAGAAAACGACACAGGGATTTGAACACTCACCACGCCCCTGCCTCTCTTAGTGTAATTAATATATTTTTTTAACAATTCATCCTTAAGATTTTAGTATATTTCTCTTTTGTTCAAGGACAGACCCCAACATCCTCTAATACACTTTCAAAAAATTTCCTCCCTTAATACACTATACACTTTCCCTGTTAGTTCCAAAAATTTCCGCCCCCAAAAATCTCTTTTCTCTGTTCTTTTTTTATGGTGAACAAAGAGAATATATATCGTAGAAGATTAGGGTTGGGATTTTTGGGGGAAAAGGGCTGAAAAAAACAAGATAAGAACAAAGCCCATTTCAGATTTTGATTCAAATTTTCTCCCAAAAACAAAGGAATCGCATGTGCTTGTACGAAAGCTCCTCAATTACTCAACAATTTCCAACTTCTCATTAACGATAGTCGTTCGATTTCAAACCAAGGACGACCGTTTGCAGAGATTGTTCCACCTAGACTGCGGAGGACACATCTCCCTAATGGAAATGTACAAATACGCAAAGGTTTGTCCAAAAACTAAGTCAAAAGGCGAAACAAAGAGAGAGGGATACATAAAAGCTTTTGGACGTTGTCCACTCGTCGTTGCGAATCTGTTGTTCACGCGCCTACAGAGGATGAAGACGCGAAGGAGAATAAAAGGCGAGGGCGGGTTACACGTGTCTGGCAGTTCCGTTAGCATGCTCTTCTGGAGAAACGTACTATTTGGATTCCCTTGTTGAATGAATGATCAGCCATGTCGAGAAAAATAGATAAAACGGGCTACTAGACAAGGGAAAAAATGGTGGGCAGGAAAAGTGGGCTCTCTTCCAATGGGCTGGGGCTTGGGATACTGGTAGACTGATTTAATTGTTAAGGGAAATAAAACACAAATGGATTAGGGAAACGTGGGCCTTGGGTTAATAAAATTGGGTCGGTATTTAAAAAGGAAGATGGGGCGGCTGATTTGGTTGAGGTAATTAAAAATGGACTACTGAAAATCAAAAAGGGAGGCCCAAATCAGGTCTTTAAATGATTTGAAGATATAAAGAAAATGACCATGCAATTTTAATTGTAGACATTTAGAGTTAACTATTTAACAAAATTGATCTAGCTGATGGACGATTTTCAAGTATTTTTTACAAAATGAACTCACTATATAAAATCATATATATATATATATTACAAAAAAAACAATAGAAATCGACTAACGTTATTTCAAAATAAGTTGAAAAACATTTTTGAACTTCCTAAAGTCAATTATTTCAACTCGTTAGGAAATTAAGTAACTGGAAAATTAATTATTACGGGAAGGGTCAAAAATGGGTGTCAACAACCGTCTCTCATTTTACTTGGATTGATGCAAGAAATTCGAGGAAAATGAAATTGATCAATCTAATCTTGACCGACCACACATTCATCTTTGGAAAAAGGGATTTAGTACGGACTTTTAGGAGTTATGGCCAAGCCCTGGAAAATGGGTTTCCTACATATCTCAGGCTATATGAGAATTCAGGCCACTTGTAGTTCGATATACTAGATTTACAATTTTGAAAGAAGTCAAAAGTTATCGCGACACCGGATTATGAGGGAATCGCAATGCCTAGGAGTAAGATTTAAGATCTCTTGTTGGAATACAGTCGAGTTTTTGACATTGAGCCCGCCTACATATCCCTAAAACTTAAAAATCAGGTTGCTTGTAGTTCGACTCAATCCGGTTGAAAAGAAAATCTATTATGCTTAATAATCTTTGGTTTTGGAGGAGTGAAAAATAAAGTCGAGTATGAAAAAGATTTGTGTAATATATTATCCATGAATGTGGCGTGTTCCACACTCATAATTAAGAATTTACCTGGACATAATTTACAAAGCCTTTGGCGTATTGTCACTCAGATTGGAAACATGCTTCCGGTAGGTACCAAAATTTCCGGATGCGAGACCGACACTGACAAAAACCAAAGAAAAACGCACATGCCTTTAATAGGGGTGTGGTTTGATTTTGGTTGAAGTCGCTCCTCTGCTCGCGTCCTAAAAGTTTTACAATCCTCTTTGGAATATGTCCCAGTTTGCTGCAGAGAAAAAGTTCCATGTTGTGCTGCATCCTTTTTGATGTCATCCGCACCTGTGGTTTATTTTTGGAGAATTCATCCTTTCTGATGCGCTCGTCAAGGCTGAGATAAAACACGTCACCATAAAAATTCAATTAAAATGGGAGACAGTGTCGTTTACCGTGTCGACACTTAATTTTTCTCCTCGACATTTGAAAACTTGATCGGTTTGACGTAAAGCAAATAAATCTTATGTCTTGTGTTTGCAATATAATCTTCAATGTATTCATCATTTGATGTCAACATAAAGGAAAATTGATGCAGTGTGCTAGTATTTCTCTTGATGTCGTCTTCGATGATCTTTTGATGTTTACTTTTATCAAAATAAAAGAATGTAGTTGATGTCAATAGATAAATATCTCTTGGGATGCACGATTTCATTTTTTGGTAGTGCATGCCTTCTTGCGGGGCATGAATATCTTATTGCGACACGTAAATTTCTGCGAGGTATGAAATCTTCCCATGAACGTAAATTTTTGCGAGGTATGAAATATTACCACGATGCATACTTTCTGCGAGGCATGAAATCCTATCGTCATGCATAAATTTCAATGAGGCATGGAATATTCACGTGATGCATTAATTTCTGCGAGGTATGGAATTTTTCTCGCGATGCATAAATTTCGACTAGGCATGGAATCTTCTCGTGATGCATAAACTTATGTGAGGTATGAAATCTTCTCGCGATGCATAAATTTCTGCGAGGTATCAAATCTTCTCGTGATGCATAAATTTCAATGAATCTTTTTATGATGCATGAATATTGACTCGCGATGCATGATCTTCTCCGATGCGTGGATATTGTCTCGCGATGCATGGCCTTCTGTGATGCATGAATATTGACTCGTGATGCATGGTTTTTCGCGATACATGAATATTAACTCGCGACGCATGATCTTCTGCGATGCATGAATATTGACTCGCGGCACATTGTCTTCCACGAAGCATGAATATTGACTCGCGATGCATGATCTTTGGCAATGCATGAATATTGACTCACGATACATGATCTTCTGCGATATATGAGCATTGACTCACGAAATATTATCTTCTGAGATGCATGAATATTGACTCGCGACGTATGATCTTCTGTGATGAATGAATATTGACTTGCGACATCATCCTTTATACCAAATGATATAGTGCTTCAATCGAGCAACATAGTGATCTTCTGGGTACATTCTGGATAATCATATTGTCTCCAATGATGATAACAGTAAAACGACTTCCTGATGGTATTTCGTCTTTATTGGCAATAAAATAACTGACCCCTCCGGGTAATGCATAATATCGTATGACATTATGATTCAAATGACGTCCTTTACGAAACCATAAACTCTTCCTTGAGATTTTCGCTTGATTCACCTTTGAATCTAGCTGGACGTTCTTAATAAATTTCATGTTATCAGAAATTGATTGAAGTAAACAATTCATATTCCTAAGTCTCCGACATAAGGGATATAAAATGATTCCTGCTTCTAGGAGAACTATTGATTTTGGGATAGTTTTCTCCTTCTTTGACTTTCTCCATAATCATCCATCGGAAGAATTCGCTGATTTTAGAGAAAAGCTATAAACATGCGATCATTGAAAGATTGTTAGTTTTAAAAACAAACTAATCTGTGACGATTTCTTCAGTTGTCTGCTCCTTGTTCTGCTATATTTGGTTTATTTTCGATCTCCCGACTCTTGAAAGATAAGACAACATATTTTATGCCAAAACAAATGAAACATAAAATGGAAAAATTGAGAGAAATAAATTCTCGAGATATAGTATCTGAAAAAGGTCACTGTTAAGTCATGTCATATCAGGCTTAACAAACTTTTTTGAGTTTGATGGTTAGAGGTTTATTTGGTTATTCGCTAGAATGTTTTCAGAGTCACTTCGGGCTTGTAGATGCAAAAATTTTGAGGCCATCCTCAAAATTTCTGTCCCAGTTAACTACCTTGCTTATCTTTCCACTGTGACTGAGTACATCGTGGAATTTTTGAGATCTTCTCAAAAATTCCGTCCAGTTGCAAATCTCGAAATATCTTTTGTCTTGACTTGTTGAGGAAAAATCATGTTCTCGAGAATTATTGAGTCCCTCTCAAAAATTATGTCCAGTTTCTATTGTAAAGAGGAATAGAAATCATACGAGAGATATGACCGAACCCTTGTGGCGACTATGTATCCCGTTGAGGCAGGAATCAGGTCAAATGTAATTCCCCTAAGGGATAAAAAAATAAGAAATTTTAGAAAGAAACGATCGAGGCCTACATAGGCCTCCTACGTATCTCATTCTTGAGAATTCAGGTTGAACGTAGTTCAAAGACAATGAAATAACTAAAGGGGATCAATGGGGTGACCAAGGCCGACATAGGCCACCTAGGTATCTTATTCTTGAGAATTTATGTCAAACGTAGTTCATTACAAAGAGGGATAAAAAAATTAACCAAAATAAATACAAGCAAACAGAATGATTTCAACTAAAAAACAAAAATGCAAACTGAAGCTTCACATGTAGTATCTCTTGACAGCATCCGAGTTGAAAATTTGGCCCAAATTTTCCTTTGAATTTGTCTTGATGAGGGAAAATGCTCTTAAGGACCAATTGACCAACTTTTAAAATTTTGGCTGTTACTCTCTTGTGAAAAGCACGAATTATTCTCTGTCGATACAATTCACCATGACAGACACAACCATTCTCTTCTCGTCAGAGGTTAACTAATTTATTCTCTTTCTAACCCATTCAACGTTACTCAACTCTGCTTCTTGGATGATTCTCAACAACTGTATCTCAACCTCAGCAGGTATGACTGCCTCTGTTCCATATACTAGTAAGTATGGAGTAGCTCTAGTCGATGTTCTTACCATCGTTCAATAACCCAATAAAGCATATGGTAACATTTCATGCTAACCTCAGTGATTGTCAATCATTTTCCTCAATATCTTCTTGATGTTCTTATTGGCGACCTCTATAGCTCCGGTGAGAAAACTTGAATTGCTCACACTTATATCTCATCAAGTGACTGTTAAGATTTGCACCATTACCAGTAATGATGGATTTTAGCACTCCAAATCTGCATATCAGATTGTTGCGAATAAAATCAGCTACAACTTTCTTGGTTATCGATTTGTAGATTACTGCTTCCACCCACTTTATGAAGTTGTCAATGACAACCAAAATAAATTTGTGTCCGCTAGAAGCGGCTGGCTCTATCGGACCTATGACATCCATTACCAAGCTACAAACGACAAAGGTGAACTCATAGCATTATGTTCGTGAGGTGGCACTCGGATCAAATAACCGTGCACTTGACATTTATGACATTTTTGCACAAATTAACAACAATCATTCTCCATACTCATCAAGAAATAACTGTCTCAAAGGATCTTTCTTGGCAAAGTGATCCCATTCATATGCATGCCACAAACTCCAGCATGTATCTGTTCAATAAGTTTCGTAGCTTCAACAGCATTGACACATCTAAGAAGACCCAAATCTGTAGTCGTCCGATACAGGATTTCTCCACTTAAAAAGAAATTGAGATCCATACGGCGTATCGACTTCTTCTGATTGGACATAGCATATTCAGGATAAATTCCCGATTCCACATACCTCTTTATATCAAAATACCAAGGCAAGTCGTCTGGTTCTGCTTCAACATGAAAATAATGGACTGGATGTTCTTTCATTCGATATCTAGAGGATCAATATAATATGTATCCGAATGTTTAATCATCGAAGGATGGTGGCAAGAGTATCGACCAATTCATTCTGTATCCTGGGAGTATGTCTGAACTCGATCTTATGAAATCTTTTGCAGAACTTCTGCACATACTGTACGTAAGGTATAATCTTTGGGTTCTTTACAACCCATTCTCCTTGAACTTGATGAATAAAAAGGTTTGAATCTCCAATAACCAACAACTCGTATACATTCATGTCGATGGTCATTTTTAAACCAAGAATACAATATTCGTATTCGGCCATGTTGTTCATGCAATTAAATTGAAGTTTAGCCATCATGGGATAGTGCTAACCTGATTATGACACTAAGACTGCTCCAATACCTTTACCTTTATGATTTGCCGCTCCATCAAAGAATAATCTCCATCCTGGATATGCTTCAGAAATATCCTCACCTACAAATGAGACTTCTTCTTGGTGAAAATAAGTCTTAAGTTGTCCATACTCTTCATCAATGGGATTTTCTACTAGATGATCAGCCAAAGCCTTCGCCTTTATCGTTTTCTGAGTCAAATACACAATGCCAAATTCACTCAACAACATTTGCCACTTAGCTAACTTTCCGGTCGGCATCGCCTTTTGGAAGATAAAATTCAGTGTATCTATTGAGGAAATGAGGTATGTAGTATAAAAAGAGAAAGAATGTCTCAACTTCTGAGCAAGATTCGTAAAAGCACAACACATTCTCTCCAAAAAAGTGTAACGAGACTCTATGGAGTAAACTTCTTGATTATACAATAGATAACCATTTCTTTCTTTCCATTCTCGTCGTGTTGACCAAGTATGCATCCTAATGCACTATCTGAGACAGACAGATACAACAACAAAGGACTCCCTTCTAGCGGAGGAACCAATATCGGCGGATTGGAAAAATAGTTCTTTATAGCATCAAAATCAGTCTGACACTCTTCAGTCCACTTTGTCGGGGCGTCTTTATTCAACATCATGAAACACACCCCACAGTTGATTGAGCTATGAATCGACTGATGTAGTTTAACCTTCCTAAGAAACTCATCACCTCTTTTCTCGTCTTCAGTGAAGGTAACTCTTGAATTTCTTTAACCTTAGAAGGGTCGAGCTCAATACCCTTCTGTTGACTATAAATCCCAACAACTTTCCGGCTGGAACTCCAAAAGCGCACTTGGCGGGATTTAGTTTAAAATTGTAACGACGCAAACGATCGAAGAATTCCTTAGATGTGTCAAGTGGTCCGAACTCTTGCGGGCTTTGATTATGACGTCATCCACATACAACTCAATATCCTTATAAATCATATCATGAAATATGTTTGTCATAGCCCTCATATAGGTAGCACCAGCATTATTGAGGCCAAATGGCATCACTCTGTAGTGATATACACCCCAAGGTGTAATAAAAGTCAACCTATCTGCATCTTCCTCATCTCTCAGAATCTGGTGATAACCTGCATAACAATTCGCAAATGACTGCATTTAATGCTTAGAACAATTATCAATAAAAATATGAATATTTTGCAAAGGAAATTTATCCTTCGGGATAGCTTTGTTGAGGTCTTTGTAGTCGACGCAAATCCTGATTTTCCTGTCTTTCTTAGCAACTATAACAACATTGGCTAACCAAGTTGGGTATTGTGTCACATACACCAATCGAGACTTTAGTTCTTGGTGATATCTTCTTTAATCTTTAAACTCAATTCAGGATTGAACTTTTGAGCATTTTGCTTCATCGGATTGAACCCCGGATTAATCGGTAGTTTATGAGATACAATATCGGTACTCAGCCCTTCCATATCACCGACTTCCCCGACGAACACATCAATATATTCAGCAAGAAAATGAATTAGGACTTTCTCTGAGTTTCATTTAAGTTGATGCTGATCTTAACCTCATTAACACATTCTGGGTCTCCCAGATTTACCATATCCGTTTCCTCTAGATTCGTCTTATGCTGGTTTTGAAGCTGCCAAAATTCCTTGGCGACATACTCTGGTTCCTCACTTTCTTCTATGTAATCGTCAACCTCGTTATCACCTTCCTCATTTTGTTCATTCAACTCGTGACATGACATGACATTGGCAGATTTAAGACTTACATTACAGAAACCATAAACAAACAAAGTTAAAAAAAATGAAAGTATCATAAACGACTGAATAAATAAATTAACAAAGAGGCTTTCATTCAAATTTAAAAACAATGCAAACTTAGGCGATGGCATGGGGCTATGTTTCCTTCTTGAACATCACAATGGAACTTCAAAAATTCAAATTATTAAGAAAATGCAAAATAGTGGGTCTCGGGCCTCTTCCGAACTACCACCAATTTTAATGTGCATGAAACGATGGAGGTCTAGTTATGCAGCATCTCTCCTAGCTCAACATCGTGGATACCAGCTATCTCAACCTCTTCCTTTATAAAAACATCGATCTCCTCGAAGAGTTCACAGATTCCTTCTCCGAGGTCTTTATGCTCGGCATACTCCTGGACTGAGAAAGATTGATACAGATGTGGGATCAACTTAGACCATGCTTGATCATTTTTATCTTCATTTTCATATCATTATCTGTGGGGATCTACCCCAAACCATATCTGGCTCCTTTGACGCGGATTGGAATATGCTCAATAATTCCTTGAGAATTTCTTCCCTATCCGAAACCTGGTTCAAAACCATTCTGCAGCATCATTGTGACTATCACCTTGTACACGACAGACATGGGAGTCTATGGAGACAAGTCTTCATCGGTGGCATTTACCAGCTCCAATGTGTAGAAATCTGTACCTTGCGATATCTCATCAATGATCGGCGTCTGTTTGCTAGAGTGACTTATTTTGCCATGAATAACCAGCTCTTCGTTCTTCCAAACGAGCTTCATCATCTGATCTAGAGTAGAAGGGACATCTCCAGCCATATGGATAAAAGGCCTTCCCAAAAAAAGGTTATAACTGGTATCGATATCTAATACTTGAAACTGTGCACTGAATTCTGCTGGGCAAATTTGGATGAGCATATTCATCGCTCCCAACGTATATCTCTGAACCACATCAAAAGCTCTTACATTGACTTGGTTTTGTTCAAATTTTCCCAAGTCAAACCTAAACAACCTTAACGTTGACAACGGGTAGATATTCAGACCAGTTGCGTCATCCACCAAAAAGCGATTTAAGACTTTTTCGCGGCATATGACAGTGATGTGCAATGCCTTGTTGTATGACCTCCCTTCACAAGGAAACTTGTCACTGGAAAAGCTTTTCCGATGCCATCGAACAATCTAGTGGATCATAGCGGCCACGTTATCGCTGCTTGTGCCCACGGGTACATACGTATTATCGAGAGCCTTCATTAAAGCCTACCTGTGCGGTTGATATCTCATCAGCAGGGCCCATACGGAGATCAGGCTGGAGTCTTCTCCAAATGCTTGACGATAGTATAATCTTTCGGATGCATTCTTCTCCAAAATTCCTCTGCTTCTCCTTCGCTTATTGGCCTTTTAACCCGAACCTTCTTTTGACCTTTGAAAGCAAGCTCGTCAGGAGTGTAACATCTTCCGGATCTTATCATGCCTTGAGCAACAACACTTTCCATAACGAACTTAGGCTTGAAGAGAATTTTTGATTGAACCAAAACAACAATCTTTGCGGGTGTCAAAATAACGAACTCTTTCTTCTCTTTCATGCTCAATGAAGCTAAAACCTTTTCCAAATCATCGTGAATGATTAAAGTAATCATTTTTGTTCCACACCATTCATCGTCTGTCTCGATCGAATTGACATTGCTGCCCCTATGATTCGGCAGCAGGTTGGTGTTGACATTTGGTGACGCTGGTTTGAGATAGACTACCTCTTGTTAATCAAATCCTGAATTTTATGCTTGAGGTTGATACAATCCTCAGTATCATTCCCAACACTGTTGGAATGATAAGCACATGTCTGATCGGGTCTGTAGAATTTTGAATTGACATCCACGGGTTTGGGCCCCACAGGGTGGATGTATTCGGCCCAAGCCACTCACTCATACAACTTTGTTTGGCTTTCAGCAAGCGCAGTGAAGTTCCTTGAAGGATTCTTCTCGAATCTGGGTTGTGGATGGTCATAACTGCCTTGTTGAGGAGGCACCTGTTGATAACTTCAACTATTTGGATGGGTAGCTTGGCTTTTGGGAGATGGATTCGTTTGTTACTTTGGCAATGAAGCTTGGTAATTTGGAGGGGAATTTTTGTATTGTGGAGCTAGGACTTGATACGCAGGAGGGGATGCTCGGTAGCTTGAGTGAACGTTAGCATAATTGGGAGCAACACCCTAGTAGGGAGATGGAATTTGGTAGGGTGGAGGATGATTTGGGTAAATGGGAGATGGATTTTGGTAATTTGGTGGACTTTGGTATAGTGGAGCTTGGACGTTTGGATAAGTGGCGATAGTATTCTGATAAATTAAAGGATTATTGGGATGACTAGCTTGCATGTAGCAAGCTCGGTAAGACTTTTGGGAAGGCCTGGAACGACATTGGGAATATGATGAGCTTCAGGGGGTTTTCTTTCCCACATATGAAACAACAGTGGTTTTTTTTAACAACCCTTAAGATCTAGGAGATGCAGCTATACAGGCTATCTTTCCTAATTTTACACCATCCTCGATAGTCTCACCAATCTTGACAATCTTGGCAAACTTTGCTCCAACGAGTAACATAATTTTATCATAATATTTAGGCTCTTGCACTCGCACGAATACTTTAATGATTTCTTTCTCAGACATGGGTGGTCTCACCCTTGCCACTTCTTTTCTCCACCTATGGGCGAACTCCCTATAACTCTCGGTTGATTTTTTCTTGATCTTCTCATAGGAGTATCGGTCTTGAAAAATTTCTACGTTGTAAGCAAATCGATCGATAAAATCTTTGGCCAATGCATTCCAACTGGACCATTGCCTGGTTTCATGTGAGGTGAACCATTCAAGAGCTTCTCCGCACAGGTGACTGAAGATCCACATTAATAGAGCTTCATCCCTACCAACTCCAAGGAGCTGGTCGCAATAGGCTCTCAAATGAGCCACAGGGTTGCCCAATGCTCCGAAGGTGTCAAACTTCGGGATGTTGAACTCTTCTGGAAGGTTCAAATTTTGATGAATACATAATTCTTCATAACTAAGCCCAGCGATATCAGGGATTCATTAGAGCTCTTTCATGGACTTCTTGATCTTTTCTTTTATGTCGACCTTTACCTCTTCCTTTGCCCTCCACTCCTTTTCCTGTTCCTCATAATGGTCCAGCTCAGAACCGTGCACATCGTGCTCGGCAGGGACGGGGATTTGGAAAGTGGTTTGTTTGGGTAAGGGTGGAGCTACAGAGAGACTCTGAGCATTTTGAGTGGTTTGATAATTTTGTGGGTATGTTAGAGGATTTGTATTCTGATTTAAGTGGTGGTGGGATGTTTGTGGATAAAAAGTATTTTGATTTGGATTTTGGTTTTGATTTTGCGGTGGTGGAGTGGTTTAATGGTGGGTATTTTGAGGATGGGGTGGCATTTGGATGTGGTTTTTTTGAGGAGGAGGTGGAGTTTTGTTAGATGCGGAAGCATATTGTGAATTTTGGGTAGTCAAATCAATAACCAAAGGATTCTGAGTAGGTGTAGATGGCTGGTTCTGGGCTGGATCAATATTTGAAGAAGGGAAGTAGATTGAAGGTCTCCCATCAACAACGTTAGAAACAAATGTTGGTGGAGGCAGATCCTGTTTCCTTTACATCTGTACCCTGATCTCTGCAATCTGTTACAGGATCAACTTATTCTCATCCGCTATGGTGGGTTGAGCGACCACAACATCAGTAAGACTCACTTCTTCATTATTATCCCCCATAACTGTCTTTCATTTGTTTGAGATTTGTCTAGGGAAGGAATCTGCGGGACCTTTTGATCTGGTGAAATAGGGATGATCCGCCAGCTTTTGATCAACACATATCAGTTTCAAAGTACCTGAGAAGGAAAACAACTCAAAGACAGATTTGTCACTGCAGATTCAGAGTACAAAATGCATAATATCACATAGAGAGCAAATAAAAACAGAAGTTGCTTTGCTTGAGGATATCTCAACCCACGAGTGAGGTTGGAAACACATTTTTTAGCGAGCAGGAGTTTGCTTGTTTTAGTTTTGACACTGTCTCAGAAAGGCTAAATCACGTTGAGCTACGTCTTCTTGCAGCTGCTCTTTGATGTCTGTTTATCTGGCCTTCTTAGCTTTTCGTAGCATAGAGGGGGAGAATGAAATTTTTTAAAGATAGGGCCCGGGCCCGAAAAGGCTGCCTACCTATCTCACAAGGAGAATTAAGGCCAAACGTTGTTCGGGTACAAGATAAAACATTTTCAATCATTCGTTCATTATGATTACAAGGAAATTCAAAGACAACAATAGAGGTTTTTAAAGATAAAATGATGACGACATGTTAGTCATTTCCCTTCTTGTTGCAGCATTAGTCTCCTCCTTTCAAAAGACCTAGGAATGGAGGTTTGTAGAGGATTTCCTCGTCGTCGTCTTCCCCAGTTGGTTCAGGGTGCGCATTATCGGGACCACAATTAGCTCCTTGCTCGTAGATGGAGTATTTTTCGCTTATTTTCTGAAGTTTATCATTCATGTTGCTATGAAAAACTTTGTTCTTCATCTATGTGGCCATCCTTTCTCACATGGAGGTGATTTTTTTCATTTCCAGTGTCAGCTCTTCATCAAGTGACATACTTTAAGCTAACAAAGCGGCGGTCTCCGATTCTATCCTCGCTTCTCTTTCTTACAGTTTCAACCGAAGCATGTCCAACTTCTCTCGCAAGTACTCTATCTCCGTTTCAGCATTTTTCTTTCTCTTCATATGTAATGCCAGATCCTCATCCAGTGACGCGGTCGCATCTTTGTAGATTGCGGTGGCCATGTCGACTCTGAGCCCTTCCTCCTTGGCATCTTAAATATCCCGAGTGATCTGTTCGATCTTCCTTTGTAGTTCTTCTCTAGTGAGTTCCATCTGGATGCTCTTACCTTTGTCCGTAGCAACGATTTTTGCCTTCCCTGGGACAGTAGAGTAGTGTTTTAGGATTTGTAGATGAGGTTTGCCTTTTGAGTTAGAAACTTAAGACTCAGAAAATTTTTGTCGAACATTTGTGATAGTGCTTTTGTATAAAAATTTATGGAAAAGAGTAGGTTTCCAATATCCTCATTATACAAACATAGCACAAAAGAAATTAATAGCACATATATCGCGTCCTAACACATATAGAGGGACCCTTTTGGGCCAACGGTAGGCCTAGCGCTTTTGAACGATGTACGCGTGAATTTGAACCAAATCAACAAACCCCCCCCCCCCC